>NC_069385.1:114251666-114554696 GCF_027475565.1 Acinonyx jubatus | reverse complement strand
GGAGCAAGTATTACTCTGTGAGTCTCGGTTTCCTTATCTGTGAAGTACTAATCCAAGGCTGCACCTGGGAGCTGGCTAGAAATGCAGACTCTCAGGTCCCACCCCAACCTACTTCGTTTGAACGAGATCCCCAGGTGATTCCCAGGCACGTGACAATTTGAGATGCTCTGGCCTAGACTCAGGATCTCTAAGGTCCTCTTTCTAGTTCTGAAATTGTCCAGACTCATTAAGTGGTTTCCAGGGAAGTTTTTCTTCTCTGCTAAATGGTTTTTCTTCTTTCTTACGCCTCCTCTTGCTGTCTCCCCTGCCAAGGAACTCAAGTTTCAGTAGGCATCCGATTTGCATGAGGAGCTTATTCAAAATGCAGATTCCTGAACCCCATCAACAAACCGTGACTAGGAATGGGGCGGGGCCAGAGAATATGCATTTCAGCCAGTTTCCTCCAGGTGGTTCTACAGATTATGGTTCCCAGATTACATTCGTTTCTTCAACTTAAAAAAAAAATTTTTTTTTTAATGTTTATTTATTTTGAGAGAGGGAAAGAGAGAGAGAGAAGGATGGATGGCAAGTGAAGGAAGGGCAGGGAGAGAGGCGAGAGAGAATCCTAAGCAGGCTCTGTGCCATGAGCACAAGAGCGCGATGCAGGGCTTGACCCCACGAACCGTGAGATCACGACCTAAGCCAATATCAGGAGTCGGATGCTTAATCGACTGAGCCACCCAGGTGCCCCTCTTCAACTTCTTATTATGGAAAATTTCAAACACAAAACATAGCCAAAATAGTAATAATGAGCCATCATGTTTCAAAATTATCAACTCAAGGTCAATTTTGTTTCACTCGGATAGTATTTTTGAAGAATGTTTGTTTGCATCTCGACCTTCCCAGTCATCTCAGTTTGTTTGCTTGTCTATTTATTTATTTGTTTGCTTTTAAATAAACTCTACGCCCAACATGGGACTCAAACTCACGACCCTGACCGCAAGGTCAAGAGTCATATACTCTACCTGCTAAGCCAGCCAGGTGCCCCTGCTTGCAGTCTTTTATTTATTTATTTATTATTTATTTTTTAACCTTTATTTATTTTTGAGACAGAGAGAGACAGAGCATGAACGGGGGAGGGTCAGAGAGAGGGAGACACAGAATCCGAAACAGGCTCCAGGCTCCGAGCTGTCAGCACAGAGCCCGACGCGGGGCTCGAACTCACGGACCTGAGCCGAAGTCGGCCGCTTAACCGACTGAGCCACCCAGGCGTCCCATGCTTGCAGTCTTTTAAACCTCAGCTTGTTCTTGAGGGCAAGAGTTATGTCATACTGTCTTGGAGTCCCCAGTATCTGCCACTGTGCGGGGCACATACAGGCACTCAGATAATGTGTACAATAGTACATTAAAAAGAACTTCCAAGTAAAACCTAAATTATCATCTACCTGGATGGTTTCAGATGGAGGTAAACGGGATTATCCGATCCCCCATTTTTTCAATGTTTTTGCCTGTGATGTCTTCTTCAGTTAGAGAAATTAAGGCATCACAATGCATCTTACCAAGGGAAATAAGTGGTGGAGAGTTTCCAAAAGTCCTTGTTTACATCTCTTTCCTTTTGGTTTCAACATTTTGTAAATGGTTTTGTGTTTGTGTGTGTGCGCGGTAAGAGCAAAGGTAGGAAAATAGCTCTGGGGAATGAGGATATCATCTCAGGGCCTGTTTTACTCTTTAACCTGGTAATAAATCTCTTAAAGTTCCTGAGGTATTCAGAATATCCTGTACACGGCGAGGTCTTCCCACAGTGGTGAAAGGAATTCAGGTTTACTAAGTGGACACAGCGATGAGATCCCAAAGGCACAATCTTGCCCTTTTCGACTGTTTGCTAATTATGAAGGCTAAATCTGAGAACTCTCGGATGGGTATGCTAAATAATAGGAGGGAGAGTGCGGGAAGAGGCAGGACCCAACTGAGAAAAGAACTCTGCAGTTCCAAAACTCAGCACAACAATCAAGGGATAAAGCGGTAATTAGGCCTGATTATCATGCAAGGCAGCCCCGGTTAAATTGGAATGTAGCCGGAGAGACGAAAGGCTGGATGGAGAGTTTGCTATGCTGGAGACATGCTTTGATGTCTGCAGGGAAGGTTGTGTTTCATTCAGCCATCCAACCAACCAAAAAAATGTTGCAGGAGCCCCATGAAACCTTCTGAAATGCAGCATACGGCAAGCTGAAGTGCAGAGCAAGTGGCCGGGTCTGAGTTCTCCTCGCGAGTGTGTGTGTGTGTGTGTGTGTGTGTGTGTGTGCGCGCGCGCGCGCGCGTGTGTGTACTTACATCCTGCTTTTCTCAGATTTACTGCTCCAGCCTCTTGGATATGTCATTAGACAGGAAAAGAGAGGAGGAGGACACGCTCCAACTATTAACTCACCATCCTTGGCTTGGCACATTCTCATGACAAGGGAGAATGTGTCTAAGCTTGGGACAGCCGTTTCACCTGCTGTGGGGAGAAAGCAAAGGAAATAGAGGTAAATTATTCTGTGTGTCCTGGAGAGACCCTGAACTATAGCGATAGATGCAGATAGAGTCGTCTGAGGCTGCCGGCTACCGCAGCTTTTACACCAATTGATGTAGGAAGAAGAAAATGAGCCAAGAAAGTAGGTTAATCTCCCAGAGAAACACAAAATAGGTAGCGAGTACCATTTTTACACCTTTCACTTTTTAATTGCTTCCAACCCAGAGCTGTGAAGCACAAGGAATTCCTTTTGTGTCCTTACTTTACCTTCTAGGGGTATCCCCGATGTAATGTATTGGTTTTGTTCCGGAGCGAATTGCTCTGCTAGGCGCACTCCCCAAACCAACCCCACGATTTCCATTTCCAGGCAGAGGATTTTCAGTACCACTTGGTATCAGGAGACAATCAACTTTTTATTAAATCACTGACAGGACAACAATAGTCAGGTTTGGGGCACCTGGGTGGCTCAGTGGGTTAAGCGTCTGACTCCGTTTCAACTCAGGTCATGATCTGACTGTTCCGTGGGTTGGAGCCCTGTGTTGGGTT
Source organism: Acinonyx jubatus (assembly GCF_027475565.1). Classification (NCBI taxonomy): domain Eukaryota; kingdom Metazoa; phylum Chordata; class Mammalia; order Carnivora; family Felidae; genus Acinonyx; species Acinonyx jubatus. Next base: position 114,551,662 of record NC_069385.1, on the reverse strand, counting down.
CTGAGCTGGTGGTGCGGAGCCTGCTGGGGATTCTCTCTCTCCCTCTCTCCCTGCCCCTCTCATTCTCCCGCTGCCTCTCTCTCCCTCTCAAAATAAGTAAATAAACTTTTAACAACAAACAAAAAAACAATAGGTTTGTGGTAAGATGTCATCATGTCATTGTTTTACTTAAACACTGGGTGTTCACCAGAGGAAGCAGGATAATGCAGCCTTGATTTTGTATTAAGACAGTCCTTGAAAATACAATCTTCCATGGGAGACCAAATGCAATTTCTAGTTGTCAGAGATTACCAGAATAAGACCCTCTCACCACTATGCGATACCGTCCGGACACACACTTCAGTACTTTTCAAAGGGATGAAGTAGCTTCAAAGCTGATCCAGTTATCCTGAAGGGAACCCAAAGAGCATGTGTTATATATCCAACACATTGCTTCTTGGGTTTGCCTCAAATTTTTCCTCTGCTTTTGCAATAGACGATCCACGGAATCAGCAATTTTGGCTGTTTCTTCTGTACCCTAGCTTATTCTTAAAAATTGTATAAAATAATAATGATGTGTATTTACCATATAGGAAAGAAACCACGGAATAACTACAGGTGCAAACCTATTACATCTATCGCTACTGCTATTGCTGCTATACTATAGAAATTATGTGAGTGAGGAATGATACTTTGTTGTAACAGGCTGTTCCTTCCCCCCCACCCTCAACCCCCCGAACAGTCACTTGATTTAGGAGAAACTCTACTGCCGCCCCCTCTATAAAATTCCCTGAAATTACTCTTGTAGTGTGCAGCATAAATTTAGGATAAATAAATTGCACAAGAATGAAAATACCCTTTCAGCTATCTTATTTCGTATAATAAATGAGAATGAATTGTGGAGTTTTGTTTTTACTCAGCATAAAAAAAAGAGGGTACAGGGAGGAAGAAAGAGTCTTAGCAGCTGTTTTTTTTTTTTTTTTTTAAATAAGAAAATAGCATTCCCCAGAATTTCCAGTAAAACCCTTAAGATTTAGGCAGTTCATCCCTAAAGTATGTGTGGGATGCTGGGAGCTCCCTGGCTTTTCCAGACAACCCCCCCTCCCCCCCCCCAAAAAAACACCCCACAAAAAAACAAAAGCAGATGGGCTGCATCTGAACGAATCAAACTCCCCAGGGGCCGGAGCTCTCTGCTCTAAATGCTAATAGAGTGAGTAATCAGAAACCTACATTTGGTAAATTATTTATCTTATCTCTGGAACTCTGCAAAGCTTAGAAGACAGCAACTTCTGTAGAAAGATGTTGTTGGTCCAGAACTGCAGCTGAAATTTGTACTTTTACTAGAAAAGGGAAAAGTTCAGAGTCCAGTGTGGCTCATGAAGCAATACTTTTTTTTTTTTTTTTTTTTTTTTTTTTAATGACCAAAGGCAAAGCCAAGGAAAACTGACATCACAGTTCTGTGGAACAGGTCTGGTTCATGTTTTGTCTAATGGGTCTTACGTTCCATCTGTATTAGGGTAATGGCAAAGCAACCCAATAGATAATAAGGATCCCTGAAGAGCCGGGAGTAGGTTCCCGCACTCCCCATCTCCACCTTTCCTCGCAGAGGGCAGCCAGCCAGAGTAACTAACTCGAAGCAGCGGGTCTGAGAAACTTGAGCTTCCTGCATCAGAATCACCTGGAGGGCTTTTCAAACTGATTGCCAGGCCTGCCCACCCCCCCACCAGAATCTCTGATTCCGTTGGCTTTGCTGGGGTGGGGCCTGATTATTTGCATTTCCGCATTTCTGAACACTTCTCCGGGTGCTGCTGTTGGAGGCTCAGAGCTCATACTTGGAGGAGCAGTGGCCTGAAGGGGAGCGGGGGTCTTTCTGCCATCTGGTTTGCTTTCTGTAGAATCTAAGCTCCCTTCCTCAAGTGAGATACATAGACTTGCAAGTGTAAAGGCCTGTATGTAACTGGGATTTTGACAGTGGAATTAGCCCCAGTAAACTATCTTAGCCCGTTCACTTATTTTACAAAATAGATTAACTTGATCAATCAATTCCATCCACAATTAACATTATACTGATGGCATATATACTCGCTTTGTGTCCGATGGTCCCAAGCACTGTGGGATTCAATACAATTGAGCAAATAAAAAAGGCTTCACTTGAATACATATGGTTGTATAATTCACATTCATATTTATAAACACATTAAATGTTTTCTTTTGTCTCTGTATACAACTTCAATAGTTCGTCCACATTGTGAACTGGATTCCGATGGACTGAACTGTGCAATCAGAAAAACGCAAAGGATTCCTCTGCTTTTGCTTCTTTCCTTCAACAACAAATATATTTGGAGCACATATTATATGTATGGATAACATGTAACAAAAATATAATACAGGGTGTTGCCCCTAAGGGGAGAGGAGACCAAATGCTACAAACCACATGGGTTAAAGGAATTCCCCACCAAGCGTGGTGGCCAGGTAATGCTTTTACAGAAGGAGGCACTTGAGCTGGGTCTGTTCAAAATCCTTCTGTGGCTTTCAATCACCCTTCAGATAAAATTCATACAGAACAGCACACACAACCCTGTGATCCCCTATGGTTACCTGTACAATTGGATTTGCCTCTACTTCTGTTACATCCCAGGGGCCATACTCTGCAGCAAGGTAGAAGTTTGTGATAATGTGGGGCACCCAGCTGGCTCAGGCAGAAGATCACACCACTCTTGCTCTTGGGGTCATGAGTTGGAGACCTCTGTTGGGTGTAAAAAGCCTGTGATGATTTGAATGTCAGATGAGACAATTAACCCTCTCCCAAGCACTCTACTGCTTTGTAAAAATTAGGGGCAGACCAAAGAGCTCTTTGGGTGGAGTGTTTCATTTTATTTTATTTTTTATTTCTAACATGTCTTTATTCTCGAGAGACAGAGTGCGGATGGGGGAGGGGCAGAGAGAGAGGGAGACCCAGGATCCGAAGCAGGCTCCAGGCTCTGAGCCATCAGCACAGAGCCCGATGCAGGGCTCGAACCCATGAACCACGAGATCATGACCTGAGCTGAAGTCGGACACTTAACAGACTGAGCCGCCAAGCGCCCCTGGGTGGAGCGTTTTAGGGGGTGACTGGAAATGACTGTCTCAGGACCCTTTGTACTTCGCTTCAATCAGCAATCAGTCGTGTACACAATGAGTTTCACCACCCTTACTTTGTGCGCTTTTTGTGACAGCACAGATCCAACTGAAAAATAACCATTTTTCTTTAACCTTGTAATGCAACCTTTACTTCTGTTTTAGGCTTGTAAAATTTTGGACCCTACTTACAGGGATACGGTGGGGTTTTTTCCTCTCATGCAAATTAGTGACTCTAGGTGTTTACACATGCTGTTCCTTCTTGCTGAAATTTGAATTTCCCTATCCTGTCCTTTGACTGGTTGATTCCTGTCTTCCTATTTATGTTTCAAAACCCACATCAGGTGCTACCTCCTCTCTGAAGATCCTTGACCCTGGAGATCGGATTTAGAGGGTACCATAACTTTCTTTGCACACTATGTCCTAACTCCAGTCACTGTAGATTAAGTGTTTGACTATGTGAGAGGTGTTTATTAAATGTTTGCGAAGAAACGAGCCCAAATGGAGAGAGGCGGTGTGTAAGCAAAGAGAGATGGGAAAAGGCAAGTCTCACTCTGGGGACAGCAAGTTCTATCCTGCCCTTACCGTCTCCTCACATCATAGAGGAAAAAAAAGACACGCAATTATGAGAAGAAGACCTCAGGACAGTTGGGTCTTAGTTTCCTCATCTGTAACACTGGGGTCATGACAGGACCTGTCTCATGGAGTGCTTGGGTCGGGAGTGGGGAAAGTATTTATAAAGCACTTAGCACTGTTCTTGGCACGTAGAAAGGCTTCAGCTCAGGTCACGGTCTCGCAGTTTGTGAGTTCAAGCCCCGTGTCGGGCTCTCTGCAGACAGCTCAGAGCCTGGAGCCTGTTTCAGATTCTGTGTGTGTGTGTGTGTGTGTGTGTGTGTGTGTGTCTCTCTGCCCCTCCCCCAGTCATGCTCTGTCTCTCTCTGTCTCAGAAATAAATAAACATTAAAAAAAAAAAAGATTCTTGATTCAGAAACATCAAAGGCTGTTAAATTTCTGTTCCAACCATGAACTTGGGAGTTCAAAGACTTGGCTTCTGATCTCATTTCCCATTGGACTGTGGGGTAGTTGCTTAGCCTATCTTTGCCTCGGTTTCCTTATCTGAAATGGGGATAATGACCACTATTTTCCTCAATACCAGAGGGTTAGATCTTTTCAAGTGTGCAAGTACAGTTAATATAGTTAACACCTGATAAAAGGCAGCGATTTTTATTATTAGGCTCAATGTTCTTTATATGTGAGCTCACATAAATTCTGATCAATGTCTAGGATCTTTTTACCTGTGAAACTGTCTATTACCAGTCCTTTCTCAGTGTTTGCATGACCCAGCTCACTCATTTTGGTGAATCTAGGCACTAGTCATTCAGCCATCCCTAGAGATCAGGTAGAGAAGTTTACCTCTAAGCCCACAGAATGTGTGCTTTCTGGGTCGGTTCCAGAGTAAATGCCCTTTTCCTTTAAGTGACATAAATAGTCCAGTCACTGCTTCCAAGCTCTGTTAAGAAGAGGAACAGACCTGTTTCCTCTTAGTGTCCCCTGAGTGCTGATAGTTGGATGCCAAGGAGTTGGCCAGATCATGTGGGATAGGCAGCTGTCTACATGGTGTAATTTGAGGGGTTTGAGGAAATCCCCCTGCTTAAAATATCTTCCCCCAATGGCTGGGACACATGCCTGAAACGTATGACTTACTCTTCAGAATAAGGTGCTGCTGAAATCAATTGTTATCCAGGAGTAGACTCACATTCAGCCACTATCATTCATTAGCACCTCAGTTTAAATGAAGTTATCAGGTTAGTTGGTTGAGGATCCCAAAGATAAGCAGGTGCAAGACTAGTTAAGTTTCAAAGAGGGAAGCTGGTCCCAAAGGGTCAGAAGTATGGGGCGCCGGGCCATTCAGATGGGGGGCTGTGAGGATGGTCGGAACAGTTTGGGGGCAGCAAGGGAGGGCTGAGATGAAAGGCGGAGAGGTGAAGTACAGATCGGGGTTGGAGAGGCTCCGAACACTGTCTCTCTATTTTGAATAAAACTTCAATTGAAGACATTTAAAAAGTTTTTTTTAAGCTTATTTATTTATTTTGGGGAGACAGAGAGATTGAGCACAAGTGGAGGAGGAACAGAGAGAGAGGGACTGTCAGCACAGAGCCCGAAGAGGAGCTTGACCTGGGGCTTGAACTCACGAACTGTGAGATCATGACCTGAGCCAAAATCAAGAGTCAGATGTTTAACCAGCTGAACCACCCAGGTGTCCCAACATTTTTATTTTTTATGTTTTATGTTTTTAAAAAATATGTTTTTAATGTTTCTTTTTGAGAGAGGCAGAATGCAAGCAGGGGAGGGGCAGAGAGATAAGGAGACACAGAAGTCCAAGCAGGCTCCAGGCTCTGAGCTGTCAGCACAGAGCCCGACACGGGGCTCCATCTCACAAACGGTGAGATCGTGACCTGAGCCGGGACGCTTAACCAGCTGAGCCACCCAAGCACCCTATTTTTTATGTTTTTAAAAGATTTTATTTTTAAGTAATCTCCACATCCAACATGGGGGCTTGAACTTAGGACCCTGAGTCAAGAGTCGGCTGCTCCACCGACTGAGCCAGCCAGGCACCCCAAAAGAAGTGTCATATTTTGAAAATGTCTTTGGGGAGCCTGGCTGGCTCAGTCGGTGGAGCAGCCGACTCTTGATTTCAGCTCAGGTCATGATTCATGGATTGTGGAATCAAGCCCCGTGTGGAGCTCTGTGATGAGCGTGGAATCTGCTTAAGGTTCTCAATCTCTCTCTCTCTCCCTCTCTCTCTAAAATAAAAAATAATAACGAAATTAATATTAAAATTTTGATTGCACGATGCCAAAAAGCTAGGAATTGTCAGTTCTGTGTACGTGTACTTGGGCTGAAATGTCTTTGTATAATCTATATAATCGTCCTTGCAGAAGGCCATTCATTCATTCATTCATTCAACCAAAAGTTGTTGAGTTTATAGTAGATGCCAGGTGCCATAGTAGGCACTGGGGACGCAAAACAAAATCAGCAATCTCTATCTTCATGCAGTCTAATTACTCATCAATTTCAGACAATTTAACTATTCTTGGGTGTTGCCTCTTTCTACCACATTCCAAGCATTCTTATTCTTTTATTCCTCATGACTCTTCAAGTTGTTTCTCTTGAGAAATCTTTTTTTAATTGTTTTTAATGTTTATTTATTTTTGAGAGAGACAGAGACAGAGCGCGAGTGGGGGAGGGGCAGAGAGAGAAGGAGGCACAGAATCCGAAGCAGGCTCCAGGTTCTGAGCTGTCAGCACAGAGCCTGATGCGGGGCTCGAAAATCATGAACCGTGAGATCATGACCTGAGCCGAAGTCAGACGCTTGACTGACTGAGCCACCCAGGTGCCCCTCTCTTGAAAAATCTTAATCTGTCATTTTATACAGTCTTTTCAAAAGGCACCACCGTACTATGTTTGTTAAACTGATTCAAGCATTACGGTAAAATTTTTGTTGCAATTCTATCTCTCAGAGGCCAATCTGAATAATTTGGTTAATTATCATTTCTAAGTCACCATAAACTGAGTGCCTACGATATACTTGCCAATTATTGAGTTATGTCTAGGACGGAGCTATTATTAGCCCCAAATTACAGACAAGGAAACTGAGTCTTTAGAGGATAAGATTACATAACTTCTAAGTGGCTGAGTCAGGATTGAAACCTATCTCTGTCTGACTCCAAAATCTGTGCTCATATTGAGCATGAAAGAGTAATTTCTTAAACAAACACTTTAATGGTTAACATCCAAAGATGGTTATAGAGTCATCTAAAAATAAGATTGTCTTGTCAGAGGCTTGGATGAGAATTCCTGGATTTCAGAGCCAGTGATTTTGTAAATTTTTTACAAAGCATATTAGTTCAGAGGCAACTGGCTGGCTCAGTCGATAGAGCATGTAACTCTTGATCTTGGGGTTTTGAGTTCAAGCCCCATGTTGGGGGTAGAGTTTAATTGAAAAATAAATTTTTTTTTTAATTTTTTTTTTCAACGTTTATTTATTTTTGGGACAGAGAGAGACAGAGCATGAACGGGGGAGGGTCAGAGAGAGAGGGAGACACAGAATCGGAAGCAGGCTCCAGGCTCCGAGCCGTCAGCCCAGAGCCCGACACGGGGCTCGAACTCCCGGACCGCGAGATCGTGACCTGGCTGAAGTCGGACGCTTAACCGACTGCGCCACCCAGGCGCCCCTAATTGAAAAATAAATTAAAAAAAAAGTGAATTAGTTGTCTAAGGTCGTCATAACAAAGTACCATAATCTGGTGGTTTAAGCAACAAAAATTTCTTTTTCTCACAATTCTGGAGACTAGAAGTCAGAGATCAAGGTGTTGACAGGGTTGGTTTCTTCTGAAGCCTCTCTTTCTCTCTCTCTCTCTCTCTCTCTCTCTCTCTTTTTTGGGAGTGAGGGGCAGGGGAGAGAGAAAGAAGACAGAGAGAGAATGAATCCTAAGCAGGCTCCATGGTGAGCATTGCGGGGCTCAATCCCATGACCATGAGATCATGAGCTGAGCTGAAATCAAGAGTTGACACATAACTGACTCACACAGGTGCCCCTGAAGCCTCACTTTTTGGCTTGTAGATGGCACTCTTCCCTTCTTTGTCTTCGTGTGGTCTTCCTTCTATGCCTATGTCCCTATCTCCTCTTCTTATAAGGACACGAGTCCTGTTGGATTAGGGCTCACCTATATGACCTCATTTTACCTTCATTACCTCTTGGAAGGTCCTATCTCCAAATACACATTCTGAGGTGCTGGGAGGTTAGGAGCTCAACATATGAATTTTGAAGTGGAGGAAACACAATTTAGCCTATAACAGAAGGTGAAACTAAAGGTGCTAATCGTTACATGAAGAGAGTTGGATAATAGTATCCTTATCATGCCTTTTATCTTACCTTAGCACGTTCACTCCTATAGTTGTTTCAGAAAAAAAAAATTTTTAACGTTTATTTATTTTTGACACAGGGAGAGACAGCATGAATGGGGGAGGGTCAGAGAGAGAGGGAGACACAGAATCTGAAACAGGCTCCAGGCTCTGAGCTGTCAGCACGGAGCCCGATGCGGGGCTCGAACTCACGAACCGTGAGATCATGACCTGAGCCGAAGTTGGACACTTAACCGACTGAGCCACATGTGCTGTGCTCAAAAATTGTTACTAAGCTAAGAAAACAAAAACTGTGGAGGACATGGTGCCTGCCTTCAAGGAGCTTACAATCTCTCTGGAGAGCCATTCAGAGAAACCAGAGGGTTTTGTTTTGTTTTGGTTTGTTTAATGTTTTATTTATTTTTGAGAGAAAGAATGCGAGCAGGGGAGGGACAGAGAGAGGGAGACATAGAATCAGAAGTGGGCTCCAGGCTCTGAGCTGTCAGCAAAGAGCCCAATGCGGGGCTAGAATCCACGAACTGTGAGATCATGACCTGAGCCAAAGTCAGACGCTTGACCAACTGAGTCACTAGGAGGTCTTGTTAAAATACAGATCCCTGGGGGTATCTGGGCAGCTCAGTTGGTTAAAAGTCAGACTCTTAATCTCTGCTCAGGTCGTGATCTCATGGTTCGTGAGTTCAAGGCCTACATTGGGCTCTGCGCTGATGGCACAGAACCTGCTTGGGATTCTATCTCTCCTTCTCTCTGCCCTTCACCTGCTTGTGCCCTCTCTCTCTCAAAAATAAATAAATAAACTTAAAAAAAAAAAAGGCTTGGGGCACCTGGGTGGCTCAATCGGTTGACCATCTGACTTTGATTCAGGTCATGAGCTTGTGGTTTGTGAGTTCAAGCCCCACATCAGGCTCGCTGCTGTCAGTGCAGAACCCGCTTCGGGTCCTCTGTTCCCCACCCCCCCTCCCTCACTAATGCGTGCTCACACGCAGGCTTTCTCTCTCTCTCTCAAAAATAAATAAACATTAAAAAAAATTTTTTTTCAAGACTTTAAAAAAACAGATCACTGGACCCCGCCCCTAGGGTTTCTGATTCAGTGGGTCTGGAGTGGGCCCAAGAATTTGCATTTCTACCAAGTTTCCAGGTGCTGCTGGTTTGGAGAGACCACATACTTTCAGAACTACGGAGTTAGACATATCAAGATCACATGTGACGTATATGATTGAGGTGGCACAGGTGTTCAGGGAGCACAGAAGAGGGGCCATTTTCTGTTTTCATGCTAAAACAGCTGAGGAGACAACTGGGAAAGTCCCTTTGCACCTGAAAATTACCCAGAAAAAGTTTTAGCTTTTAGACCTTGACCTTGGAAACATATTATGGTAAGAAGCAACGCATTGTCTATACCAGTAATTAGCTGCTTGGTAAATACTACCTTTTATTACTAATTATATCTGTATAAGAAAATAGAAAATGCTTGGGGTAGCAACCCAGTCTGGGTTCTATCTTTGCTCCGAAAATGCTGTGGGAACTTTCGCAAAGTCCCTGTCTCTGAGGTTTGGTTCTGGTCATCTGTAAAACTAAAAGGATTAGTTGGGAAGATTTTTAAGTTTCCCAACAGCTCAATCTTCATGATTCTATATCTTGCTTTAACAGGAAACAAATATCCTTAAACAGAACTAGGACCATATCCTTTGTCTCCATGCATCTCGGTAGTACTTAACACAGTACCTTGAACCTAGTAGCTCTTCAGGAAATATTTGACCAATTGACTGAATCACTCAAGACCGATACAAGACACAAGAGGTTCTTGCCTCACTGTTGTAAAGATTATAGCTTCCCCTTACCCTCAGGCTAACCCTTACCACACAAGCTTAGCTGCCAGGAGCTCTGGTTTTCAGCAGCCGTTCCTCTTGGCCACCACTCATGCACACGGTTAACTTTCAACATTGTTTCAATCCCCATTCATTTCTCTTGGGCACAATATTGAAGGAAATTATCCATGGATCCCATTGTCTTTCCATTCATTACCTTGCTTCCTGATTTTATTTAATCTGGCTCATGGCACTCTGTGCTCTGGGTATCACCTCTAACACACAAAGAACTACCCCATGGGAATGGAAACTGGTGCAGTCACTCTGGAAAACAGTATGGAGGCTCCTCAGAAAATTAAAAATAGAACTACCCTATGACCCAGCAATTGCACTACTAGGTATTTATCCAAAGGATACAAAAATGCTTACTTGAAGGGGCACATGCAACCCAATATTTATAGCAGCACTATTGACAATGGACAAAGTATGGAAAGACCCAATTGTCCATCAACTGACAAAAGGATAAAGAAGATGTCGTTTATATATACAATGGAATATTATTACTCGGTGATCAAAAAGAATGAAATCTTACCAGTTGCAACAATGTGGATGGAACTAGAATTCCATATTATGCTAAGTGAAATAAGTCAGTGAGAGAAAGACAAATATCCTATAATTTTATTCATATGTGGAATTTAAGAAACAAAATAGATGAACATAGGGGAAGGGAAGGAAAAATAAGATAAAAAGAGAGAGGGGGAGGTAAACCACAAGAGACTCTTAGATACAGAGAACAAACTGAGGGCTGCTGGTGGGGTGTTGGGTGGGGGGATGGGCTAAATGGATGATGGGTGTTAAGGAGGGGACTTGTTGGGATGAGCACTGGGTGTTATATGTAAGTGATGAATCACTAAATTCTACTCCCGAAACAATAACAACAATAACAAAGACAACAACAATGACAACAAAAAGAGCTACCTGAAACATTGTTTATTCTCTTAATCAGTTTATGATCCATGAATCATGGCTCGTGCCTCTCTCACCTGTGGACTTTGGACAAGTTATTTAACTTCCTAGGTATAATAATAATAGAGAGGGGGCGCCTGTATGGCTCAATTGGTTAAGCGTCCAACTTCTACTCAGGTCACATGATCGCATGGTTTGTGAGTTTGACCCCTGCAATGGGCTCTGTGCTGACAGCTCAGAGCCTGGAGCCTGCTTCAGATTCTGTGTCTCCCTCTCTCACCCTGCCCCTCCCCCGCTCATGCTCTGTCTCTCTCTCTCTCTCTCTCTCTCATTCTCTCTCTCTCAAGAATAAATAAACATTAAAAATTTTTTAAAAAAATAATAGAGGATTAAAGGAAAAGTATAAATATATGTGCCACATGAATATCTATTATATATATACTATATAAGTACCATATATTAGGTATATGAAGTGATTAATTAGAATAGTGCTTAGCACATAGTAAATTGTCAATTAATATTAGATGTTATCTCTATAAATTTGACTATAAGTATTTCTCTAAGCCTTTGGCTTGGGAATATGGCAATCTTAATTTATAAAGGTGCTTTTCTGAGAAAGGCAAAAATTTTCTCTGAAGTCCATATTCTCCAAAGAGCAGTCACCTGTCTTTTCGTTATAACACATAGTAAATAGTGGCAGGGGCAAAGGTTAAGGCAGGGGAAATTCACAGGGTCTTATGTGCTCTCTTTAGGGTTTCATTCAATTTATTATTTAAAAAAATTTTTTTTTAGTGTTTATTTATTTTTGAGAGAGAGGGAGACAGAGCATGAGCAGGGGAGGGGCAGAGAGAGAGGGAGACACAGAATCTGAAACAGGTTCCAGGCTCTGAGCTGTCAGCGCAGAGCCCGACACAGGGCCCAAACCCACAAACTGCGAGATCATGACCTGAGCCAATGTTGGACGCTTAACCAACTGAGCCACCCAGGTGCCCCTTATTTTATTATTTGTTAATGTTTGCTTTTTTATTTTGAGAGAGAGGGAGGGAGCACTAGGGCAAGTGGGGGAAGGGCAGAGAAAGGGAGAGAGAATCCCAAACAGGTTCCTTGCTGTCAGCACTGAGCCCAACATGGGGCTCAATCCCATGAACCATGAGATCATGACCTGAGCCAAAATCAAGAATCAGATGCTCAACTAACTGAGCCACTCAGGCACCTTTCAATTTGGGTTTTGTTTTGTTTTGTTTTTTAAAAAATTTTTTAATGTTTATTTTTGAGAGAGAGAGACAGAGCATGAGTGGGGAAGGGCCAGAGAGAGAAGGAGAGAGACAGAATCTGAAGCCGGCTCCAGGCTTCCAGCTGTCAGCACAGAGCCCGACGTGGGGCCTGTGCTGAACCGCAAGATCATAACCTGAGCCTAAGTTGGATGCTTAACCGATTGAGCCACCCAGGCTCCTCTCAATTTAGTTTTTTAAAAAATTATCTGTTTGGGGGCGCCTGGGTGGCTCGGTCGGTTGAGTGTCCGACTTCGGCTCAGGTCATGATCTCGCAGTCTGTGAGTTCGAGCCCCGCGTGGGGCTCTGTGCTGACAGCTCAGAGCCTGAAGCCTGCTTTGGATTCTGTGTCCCCCTCTCTCTCTGCCCCTCCCCCACTCATGCTCTGTCTCTCTCTGTCTCAGAAATAAATAAACATTAAAAAAAATATATCTGTTTAGTATCTCCCAAAGGGAGCTATGTGGTCTTAAAATTTTTACAATATAGTCTCTGCACATGAAGAGCTTATGGTTCCATTGGGGAAACATGGGTTCTTTCACCACAGACGCTCAATGCTCGCTGCTCTTAAAGATGATGCCGTGAAAACAACCAACGCTCAGGTAGAAGAATATGAGTGTGTCAGATCACCGGCACAAATCATTGCTGTGACTTTCCAAACTACTTCCTGGAATGATCAGGAAAAGCCACAAGAAGTCCAAACGGACCCGAGTTGGTCAGACACGGTGGACTGAAATTGGGGATGTGTGTGTAATTTGGGCAAAGTATGCAATCTGTGTTGCCTTTATAGCCCTACCCAAGAGGACTGGCTATTTGCCAGTATAACTCCCCTTCATAAGAATGACTGGGAGACAGCGCCAATGAGAAGTTTGATTCTCATTTAGTGAGTGGGTATCTAACAAAGTAGCATCACTGAACCCAGAAGTGAGCTTAACCTATCCAGGGGAAAGTAACATCACTTCTATAAAGAGGACAACACAGCTCACCCTAGAGTGAGCAAGACTGTACGTTAAAAAGAATCTTTGACAAAGTGATACATTGAAGGCTGTAAAAAATGACTCCATGTTTGTAGTACGGTTGTTTTACTTCTGGCTGTGGGGACCTGTCTATGTTTGTTTTAGCAGCACCCAGACTGAAAAAGAGCACTAAAACAGAGCTGGAAAATAGGATGTATGTGTTGAAAATGTTTCTCCAGGGGCACCTGGGTGGCTCAGTCGGTTAAGCGTCCGACTTCGGACCAGGTCATGATCTCATGGTTTGTGAGTTCGAGTCCCGCGTTGGTCTCTGTGTTGACAGCTCGGAGCCTGGAGCCCGCTTCGGATTCTGTGTCTCCTTCTCTCTCTGCCCCTCCCCTACTTGTGCTCTGTCCTTCTCTGTCTCTCAAAAATAACTAAATGTAAAAATATATGTGTATGTGTGTGTGTGTGTGTGTGTGTGTGTGTGTGTGTATACACATATATAAAAGAAAATGTTTCTCCAAATTATCGAGTGGATTTTATCCAATCATGTTAATGCATATCGTCTTTGACATTTGGATCTTGAACACTCTATGTGTTAACCACAGAGTAAACTATTATTCTTAGACCTTAAGCTTTAAGAGATTATTTGAATAGAGAATCTTCCTAGTTTGTTCTTCAATAAAGACTGAAATAAAGTCCCCATCTTTTTTTATCTTTCACCTTTTGCATCATGACATCAGGAGGTCCTACTGATTTCTTCCTCTGGCTCTCTGCTTTTGATTTATTTAAAGAAACTTGTACTCATTCATTTCTCATGTTATAGGGAATGCAAAGAACATAATACAAAGCAACTTTTGCTTCAATTCCTGATGTTACTCAGCCCATTCCCTCTCTCCTTTCTACCTATTTATATCTTACGCATCCTTTAAGATCCACATTAAGCTCAGGGACACCTGGATGGCTTAGGTGGTTAAGGGTCCGACTTTGGTTCAGGTCATGATCTCACATTTTGTGAGTTCCAGCCCTGCATTGGGCTCTCTGCTGTCAGGGTAGAGCAGAGAAAGCCTGCTTTGGATCCTCTCTCTCCCTCTCTCTCTGCCCGCCCCCCCTCCTCTCTCTAAAAAATAAATAAACATTAAAAAAAAAAAACTTCGTAAAAAAAATCCACATTAAGTTTCTACATCCTCATGGAGACTTTCTTGACTTCGGCCTCCTCTGAACCCTGCCCTTGTGGATGATATCCTCAGAACTTAATCATAGAATACTCGCCAGATCCCTTAAACTCATCTTGTGTTCCTTGGAAAAGTGGAATGTCATGGTGGGTAGCAGATAGCTCTTCCATATAGGCTTGGGCAAATTACTTCTCTCAGTTTCTGTTTATCTGGAAACCAGTGAAGGCAGTAAAACTGCCCCAAAACCCTAAGATTTATATGAGGATCCACATAAAGTGCTTAGAAATATGCCTAGGACATTTTTGATGCTCAGCTAATGTTGACTGCTATTACAATGTCTTTTGCCCCTTTCACCAGACCCATTTTTAGCACTTAGCCTTTATGTTCAATGAAAGGATGATTTCTGCCCTTAGTATGTTTATAATCTAGTTGTAGAGACGAAACACGTACAGAAAGGTAAGGCTGCTTACTATTAAATGACAAATGAGATATACAATAAACACGTTTTTCAGTAGCATCTGTTTAAGTGCCTTAGCAAGATACCTTATGAAATATTTTTGAGAAATTTTCTTTTTCACTTACCTAGATGCTTTCTGTGGCTTTTCCAAGTTTCACATCAGCAATTTTATTTTATGTTTTTAATGTTTATTTATTTATTTTTGAGAAAGAGGAAGTGAGCAAGAGAGGGGCAGAGGGAGAGTGAGAGAGAATCCCAAGCTTGCTCAGCGCTGTCAATGCAGAACCCTATGCAGGGCTCAAACCCATGAACAGTGAGATCATGACCTGAGCCAAAACCAAGAGTCAAATGCTTAATGGACCGAGCCACCCAGGTGCCCAACAGTTCTATACTTTTTAAAACATGGCAGACAATCCCCTCACCAACTTCCAAATGTATGACATTCTCTCTCTCTCATGCCTGCTTCCTCTCTCTCTCTCTCCCTTGTACACACACACACACACATACATGATGGCCCCTTTTCTTTTTTCTTTTTAAAATGTATTTTATTTATTAAAATAGTTTTTAACATTTTTATTTATTTTTGAGAGACAGAGACTGAGCGAAAGAGTGTGAGCGAAAGAGGCAGAGAGAGAAAGAGACACAGAATCAGAAGCAGGTTCCAGGGTCTGAGCTGTCAGCACAGAGCCCCACACGGGGCTTGAACTCACCACCTGTGAGATCATGACCTGAGCTGAAGTTGGAAGCTTAACCGACTGAGCCACCCAGGTGCCCCTATTTTTAAAATTTATTTATTTATTCTTGAGAGAGAATGAGAGTAAGAGAGGGAGGGGCAGGGAGAGAGAGGGAGAGAGAGTACCCTAAGCAGTCTCTGCACTATCAGTGTGGAGCCCGACTCGGGGCTTGAACTCACAAACTGTGAGATCATGTCCTGAGCGGAAACCAAGACTCAGATGTTTAACTGACTAAGACACCCAGGTGCCTGGGCCCCTTTTCTTTATCAGTTAGACATGCAGGGTTTTTATTCATGTGCCTGGTCTTTTTCATCTGAGGCATATATTTTCGTAGTCTAATAAGGTACCTTATAACAGTCTCCAAGCTCTCTGTAGCCTTTATATTCTTAACTACTCTTTTTTGTTTTTAACCTATCCAATAAATACTCAGGAACTGTAAAATCTTTGTATACAGTGCCTTCAATAAATATTGACTATTTTTGCTCAAATTTTCAGTGCTGAATGTGTAAAATTCCAAAAATAAATCTAGGTTATTTTTATTTCTTTGTGCGTGTGTGTGTGTAAACAAATTATATCTCCTTTATTAGTAGGGTACTGATTGAGCGGTTTTTTTTCCTTTCTTTTTTAATTTAATTTTTTATTTTTTAAAATTTACTTCCAAATTAGTTAACATCTAGTGCAACAGTGATTTCAGTAGATTCCTTAGTGCCCCTTACCCATTTAGCCCATCCCTCCTCCCACAACCCCTCCAGCAACCCTCAGTTTGTTCTCCGTATTTATGAGTCTCTTATGCTTTGTCCCCCTCCCTGTTTTTATATTATTTTTGTTTCCCTTCCCTTACGTTCATCTGTTTCGTCTCTTAAAGTCCTCATATGAGTGAAGTCATATGATTTTTGTCTTTCTTGGACTGACTAATTTCAGTAAGCATAATACCCTCCAGTTCCATCCACGTAGTTGCAAATGGCAAGATTTCATTCTTTTTGATTGCCGAGTAATACTCCATTGTGTGTGTGTGTGCACGCGTGTGTATATGCACACATATATACACATATACACATATGTATATATACACATATGTGTATATACATATACACATATGTATATATACACATATACACATATGTATATATGTGTATATATATTCTTTATTCATTCATTCATCCATTGATGGACATTTGGGCTCTTTCCATACTTTGCCTATTGTTGATAGTGCTGCTATAAACATGGGGGTGCATGTGTCTCTTCAAAACAGCACACCTGTATCCCTTGGATAAATGACTAGTAGTGCAATTGCTGGGTCATAGGGTAGTTCTATTTTTAGTTTTTGGAGAAACCTCCATACTGTTTTCCAGAGTGGCTGCACCAGCTTGCATTCCCATAGGTTATTTTTAATTTCTTAAAAAAAAGATGAATTGGTAATGAAGTTAAATTACTTCGCCAGATAATAAAAACACTTTCTTTCTCCAACTTTGCTGAGGAAACTGAAAACCAAGTGATTTATACACTTGAAACAAATGTCACATCTTATCAAGGACAAGAACCAGTTCTAGCTTGACAACATAGATTCCCTGAGCTTTCTGAATTTGGGACACTGTGGATGTCTTAGCTGTCCACTACTATCATGATTATGACAACTTAAAAAAGAGGCTTTGCTTCAATCTTTTAAAATTTACGGTTCCATGACTTAGTTTGTAGTGGATTTTTACATATATTCCATACATAGGAAATATATGTGAAATTTAGATTTTTCTAAATAATCTTACAACTGTTGAGGCGATTGGAGTTGTTTTTAAATTGTTGAGGTGGCTGGCGTTCTCCAAATTTTCTCCTTTCTTTTTATTTCCCCAAACAAGGAAGAGTAAAATAAAAGATAGTGGTGTTTCACCATTAAACATTTAAAAAATACAGTAATTCGTACACCTGAAACTGATGTAACATTGTGTGCCAACCAAACTTCAATTAAAAAAATACAGTATGGGGCGCCTGGGTGGCGCAGTCGGTTAAGCGTCCGGCTTCAGCCAGGTCACGATCTCGCGCTCCGTGAGTTCGAGCCCCGCGTCCGGCTCTGGGCTGATGGCTCAGAGCCTGGAGCCTGTTTCCAATTCTGTGTCTCCCTCTCTCTCTGCCCCTCGCCCGTTCATGCTCTGTCTCTCTCTGTCCCAAAAATAAATAAAAAACGTTGAAAGAAAAATACAGTAATTCTTTTTTTAGGAAAGAAATAGATCCCAATGATTTCCACCCGATTAATTGCAAATAGCTTATAGAGAAAACGCTATACAGACCTACTTATTATATGAGTGCATCAACTAGACTCAGAGGTACTTTAAAAAAGTGTACAGGCATCCCTTTCAAACTTACTTCTAAGCTTCTGGTATTACAGAAATTGCTTAAGTAATTCCTTTTTTTTTTTTTTAAAGTCATTCCTTTTGACAATGACTTGATTAACTCTGTATCAGGTGGAATATGGAAACTACCAAAGAATTAATGTGGCTATTGTTCAAATTAACATTAACAAATTCTTCCCTTTACAGAGAATTGTAAGCATAATTATGGCCTTTATCTTTCCAAAAGCTCTTGTTATTTAATTATTAGCACAATTTTTCTGATTCTTTGTTAGATTCTTTGAAACAGCACAGACCGCGATTGTTTTTATTATTAAAACTACATTTTGATGAATAAACACATCAAGTTCCCTACCCTCCCTGGAAGAGTAACTTTTAATGCAATCATACTTGAATGTTTAATAATTATCTTTAAAAGCAGTTTTAAGTAAATAAAAGCTCTTTGCCAAGCAAGGTCCATGTTTTGTAACTTCCAGCTGTGAAGCAGCCACCATACGAAGCAGCATATTAAATGTTAATCGCTTTAGCTCTACCTAATTAAATATTTAGCCCTGCAAAGATCTAGAGAAAGTGAAAAAGGTTGAACTTGATTTAATGTATACAATTCTTTTGAATCACATTCTGTCCCTGGATGATTACAATCAGATGTATCTAGTATTTCACCTTTGGAACCTCCAAGGTACAAGACCATTCCAAGATCATTATTGTCATAATCACAATCGTCATTATTGTCATCACGGCTAACATTTATTAGAAGTTTACTCTGTGCTAGGGTACGTGCTTTACATGTAGAATTTTATTTGCGCCTTACAACAGCCCTATGAGGTAGGTGCTATTATTATCTCCATCCACAGTCTAAAGCTTAGAAAGGTTAAGTAACGTGACGAATGTCACATAACTAGTAGGTGCCAAATCCCATATTTTTAAGCCCCTTGCTCCTCACCTTCCCTTTATCTTACCCAAGCCCGCTTAATTCACTTAAATTTAGTATCAGTTGACTTTTCTCATGACCTTTTTGTTGAGACTCATTTTGGTCTTCTCCTTCTCCTCAACGACACATGTTGTCCAACAGATGTTGCACAACAAAAACGTATACGTTTGGGGCGCCTGGGTGGCTCAGGGCATTGAGCATCCATCTTTGGCTCAGGTCATGATCCCGCAGTTCAGGAGTTCAAGCCCGGCATCAGGCTCTGTGCTGACACCTCAGAGCCTAGAGTCTGCTTCCGATTCTGTGTCTCCCTCTCTCTCTCTGCCCCTTCCCCTCTCACACTCTTGTCTCTCTCTCAAAAATAAATAATAAATAAACATTAAAAAAAATAATAAAATACTTTAAAAATATATAAATATATATAATGGTCAAAGAATAGGGAAACAAGGTATAACTAACTAATTGAGGAGTTAATCAACAAGGAGATCTAAAAAAATAAAAAGCCAAACACATGATTGTCAGATGAGTGGAGTGGACAGTGAAGAAGGCTTGGCGTTGTTTAACAGTCTGGTGTCCTGGAGGCTGGAAAGGCTTTAAATAAAAGTGAAGAGGTGAGGGCGTCCCTAGGATGCCCTCGGAAATAGGTTGGACGCCTCTGGAAAGGCAGAAAGTCTGGCAAGTGCTGGGTGAGTGGGAGCATGTCGGGGTTGTCCTGTAGGGCTTGAAAAAGGAGAACAGGGTAAAGGGGATGGGAAGAGTTGGGTCACTTACATTTACACTGGATGTCTTAGTACCAAGGACAGTCGTAGACCCTGATGAAAGGCAATCTTTGAACACTCCCACGTTGCATTTGGGTCATTGTTGTATGACCCTGTGTCATCCTATTTATGTTTCATTTTCCTGTCTGAACAAAAGGGAGCAATTCTTGTTCTCTTGGGTTTTCTCCTAGTCACCAACCATAAGAGTTAGGCCACAGAACACAAACAAGAGGAGAATGGAATATTTTATAAGATAGATTTGTAAAAGCTGAACTCTCGGGGCACATCTTTCTAAAACAAGCGCCGGCGAAAACTTTTAACGAAACACCTAAATTCACCAGTGACTGCCGCTACAGCTAAGATCCTCGAACTTCCATTTCTCCTTTAAGTGACAGGCACTTGAAAAATATTAAAACGGGAGGCAGTTAGCTTTCGATGACTTAGGCCACCGACGATTCGATGTATGGATTACACAGAATTTTAATGGACTCATTTCACACGTCGTTATCAACTCTACGTGAAGTTTAAAAGGACAAAGGCTGAAAGTGGATTTGGCCAGTTTTCCGCGTTATTTCCACGGTGGGGCAGCGAGTGGGGGGGATTTCCTTTGAGACAAGACTCGGTGCAGCCAATAATTGCTAGTATTGCCAGACTGGTAATAACAGGCTGATGAAAAGGTGAACACAACGCGAAAACTCTGATTAAATCAAGCGCGCCCTCCCACCCTCGTTTTCGGCGAGGAATTTTCCTCTTTCTCCCGCCCTCACAGGAGGGGCTGAGACAGCATCTGGCATCATAATACCAACATTTGTTTCGTGATTCCTCTTTGCCGGGCACGCTAACACACATCACTTCTCAGGAATCAGGATTCACTGGTACTTGTCTGCATTTTTAAAATAAACGCCGGCTCGAGAATCTGGGGGCTGATTTTTTTTCCACCAGCTGGAACAACCGCGATCTGGACCCCTCCCCCGAATAAGCCGAGCTCTCCCCCGGTTTTATTCCAGGCCTGTGACACCTCCACTCCCTCGGTGAAACCGCCGTGACTCACATCTTGCAGCTCCTTCGCCCCCCACGCGCCCCCAACACACAACCCCCGAGGACCCAACCCGAGCCCACAGCGCCTCGTGAAGCCGCCCAAGCCGACTTGGAGGTCTCGGGTCTGAGTCACACAGGAGGACCACCCTCGTCGGCACCCCGCCCCCCCCCCCCCACACACACAGTCCCTCACTCCCCGGCGCGCCGGCCTCCCCGCCTGACACACCGACGCCCGTCGTCCCCGCGCAACTTGTTATGCTCCAGCTCGAGCCCTTGACCCAAAAACCTCCGAGAAACAGAGAGCCGCAGAGCCGGCCTCCGGCGGCCTTTGATGGCTTTGTTATTGTTTGGGTTTGAATCGATACGCCCCTCCCCATCCTTCCTCCCTCGCGGCTCGACACCCAGCTCCCGCCTCCCCTCACGCCCCGCGCCCCTCCCCCTCCATTTTGGCGCCTTTTCCTTCCCGCCACGTCGTGGCGGCGTAGAGACCATTCTGACCGCGAGAGCGGGGCGGGGCGTGGGCGGGGCGCGCCGCGTTATGCAGATCAGTCAGCTTCTGGTTGGCTGGAGACGCGCCGGCGGGGGCGGGGCCGGGGCGCGGCGAAGGAGCGCGCGGGGCGGGGGCCGAGGGGAGTCGCCCTGTCCCGCCGCTTCCCCACCCCCTCTCCTCCCTCAGCCGGCCCGGCAGCCCGGCTCCCCGCCTAGGCCTCCCGGAGAGGCCCCGCCCCATCCCCGCCCGCCCGCGACCCCCCCCGCCACCGCCGGCGCGCTCCGCCCCTTTACTCCTGGCGGCTGGGCGAGCCGGGCGTCTGCTGCAGCGGCCGCGGTGGCGGAGGAGGCCCGACAGGACTTGGCGGCGGCGGCGGCGGCGGCGGTGGCGGGACCGGCAGCAGCAGCAGCAGCTACAAGCTCCCAGTGCCGCGGCGCTGCCGCACGAGCCCCACGAGCCGCCCACCCCGCCGCCCTCGGCGCTGACTGACCCCGCCGGCGTGTCCGCCAGCCGCCAGCCCCGGCAGCGCCCCCAGTCGTCCTCCGACTCGCCCTCGGCCTTCCGCGCCAGCCGCAGCCGCAGCCGCAACGCCAGCCGCAGCCTCAGCTCCAGCCATCGGCACAGCCACCGGCATAACCCCAGCCCCAGCTCCTGCTGCAGCTCCTCCAGACACAGTCCGTACGCCGACACCCTGGAGGTTGGGATGCTCTTGTCCAAAATCAACTCGCTTGCCCACCTGCGCACCGCGCCCTGCAACGACCTGCACGCCACCAAGCTGGCGCCCGGTGAGCGTCCACCCCCCACCCCCCATCCCGGGATGGGGAGGCGGCTAGACCCGTAGGGTTGGGAGCTGGAGGGGGGGGCCCTCACGGGCCGGCACTGAGTCCCCTTTGCCTCCCCCTTTCCTAGGCAAGGAGAAGGAGCCCCTGGAGTCGCAGTACCAGGTGGGCCCGCTACTGGGCAGCGGCGGCTTCGGCTCGGTCTACTCAGGCATCCGGGTCGCCGACAACTTGCCGGTGAGTGGGCGCCCCGCCGTGGGGAGGGCGCGCCGGGCGGGAGACTCTCGGGTGTGCTTTGGCCCTGGCGAGAGGACCTAATGGAGCCTCTTTGGGGGGGTTTCCAGGTGGCCATCAAGCACGTGGAGAAGGACCGGATTTCCGATTGGGGAGAGCTGGTGAGTGCCTTGGAGTGAGCGACCCTGAAGGATAGGGTGGGGTGAGGGGTCCCCTCCGACTCCCGCCCTGACGTAGCCCCCTCGCCCCTGCAGCCCAATGGCACCCGAGTGCCCATGGAAGTGGTCCTGCTGAAGAAGGTGAGCTCGGGCTTCTCCGGCGTCATTCGGCTCCTGGACTGGTTTGAGAGGCCCGACAGTTTCGTCTTGATCCTGGAGAGGCCCGAGCCGGTGCAAGACCTCTTCGACTTTATCACGGAAAGGGGGGCTCTGCAGGAGGAGCTGGCCCGCAGCTTCTTCTGGCAGGTGCTGGAGGCTGTGCGGCACTGCCACAACTGCGGGGTGCTCCACCGCGACATCAAGGACGAGAACATCCTCATCGACCTCAATCGCGGCGAGCTCAAGCTCATCGACTTCGGGTCGGGGGCGCTGCTCAAGGACACCGTCTACACGGACTTCGATGGTGAGCCAGGCCTGGGAGGGAGCTGCCGGGGAGGGAGCTGCCCAGGTGACTTGGCCTTGCCTGGAGGCCTCGGCCGGCTTCCCTCTTCGGCCCTTTGTAAAGGTCATCGGGCCGTCTGGCTCGATGCTAGCAGGGGTGGGGCGAAGAAGAGCTTCCCAGCGTAGTAAAGCCGGAGATTTCCAGCCAGCTGAACCTGTCATGTTTCTGGCATGATTTTATTTTTTAAGTGGAATTCAGTGGGTTCCAAGCTTTTCCGATGAATAAGAGGTTGTGGGCAACCGGCCGTAGCCCAGATTTCTGAAGTCTGACCCAGTTTCCCCGCCAGTAAAGGGATGGGGTGGGGGGGGGGAGGGAGGAGAGAGCGGGAGAGATGAAAATTGACGCCGGCTTTGTAATTTTTGTTTTGTTTTATAAAGGAGTTTTCTGTGATGTAGTTTTTAGAGCTGCAGTTTCTCTCCCCTTTGATCTAGGGACGGATAAAGGGATAGAAACGGTAGTTTCACTAAATAACTCATTTTATTGTGCTTCCTCCTCATTTATTTATTTATTTTTTTTGGCATTGTGGGGTGAGGGAGTCGGGAATGAATGTTGTGAAATAAGATCTCTTGCTGGTTTGAAAATTAGTTGGGTGTCTCCGCAGAGAGGATGAAAACCTACCCTAGGGAGGGGCTTGGAGCGGGTTCTTTCAGAAAAGATGGAATAGAGAGCCTGAGATCAAAGCAAAGGAGGGTGGGTCATCATCTGAGCGGCTTAACCTAACCAACTACAGCCTTTCAAAACTTGTGACTGGGGCTTGTGGTTTGTGTTTGTTTGCCCTTGGAGGACGCTGGGTTGGGCAGCATTTTTTTGTATTTAACAGTTAATGGCTGGCCGGGTCCTCCCTTGTTTTTTCCTCCGAGTCTTTGCTGCCCCCTGGTGAGCACAAGCGGAATGGCCCCCACCTTTTTTTTTTTTTTTTTTTTTTTTACAACCCAAAGTTTGTAAACAGGAATCACGTGGTCTGAAACCGGCTCTGCCGCGCTGTCTACCTTTGCAGTGGGGGGAAGACAGGGTGTGGATGTCTGTCGAGGCGCTCAGAGCCGGGGGAGGAAGGCCTCTCAAAGGGCACCCTGTCTTTTAGGATGCAGTATGTTGTATAAGGGCCCTGGACTGGATGGCAGCTGAGAAGAGAATCACCCAGGCTCCCGGGACACCTTCATGCAGTTTCAGGATATTCTGGGATACCTCCCTGGGTTGTGCAGACTTTCATCCCTTCGTCCCATTGTGGGTGGTCCTAGCGCATGCGGGCCTCAGGCTTTGGGTTTGTGGCCAGCGCCGTTTGTCTGTAGGAGCAGTTTGTAAAGAATTTTGGTGTATGGTCCGGGCTGGTAGAGAGGTGGGTAAGGCCTTGTGTTGGAAAGATGCCACTCATCCGCTCCTTTTAGCCTAGGGGGGAGATAGAGTTAGCCCAGCTCCTGTCCCGGGAGAAGTGGAGTGGTGCTGTTATTTTGTAAGAGTCATTCGCTGTATGCGTTGCTTTGTTTCTTTTTGCTAAAAGTGTGTTTTCCTTTCTATTCCCCCGGCTCGCAGGGACCCGAGTGTATAGTCCCCCGGAGTGGATCCGCTACCATCGCTACCATGGCAGGTCGGCCGCCGTCTGGTCTCTGGGGATCCTGCTGTATGATATGGTCTGTGGAGATATTCCTTTTGAGCATGATGAAGAGATCATCAGGGGCCAAGTTTTCTTCAGGCAGAGGGTCTCTTCAGGTAACTTTTGGGAAGCCCCTTGTTGAAGAGAAGCAGGCATCACAAGGCGGTTAGGCCTCAGGGGACAGTCTTTGCATTCTGGAGAGCTTCCCCTCTCCAGGGGATGCCTTGACCCTTGGCTTAGCAGAGTCCTAGGCCAGTGATTCCGGAGAGCTAGCGCTCAGGAATTGAATGGTTTGTGTTGAGCATTCCCTGGGAGGCCATAGGAAGACCATGTGTGAGAATATTGTGAAGAAAAGACCATCTAGTTTGGCCGAAAGCTGTTTTTTTTTTTTTTTTGTTATTTTGTTTTTTGTTTTTGTGCCAGCAGTCCCGATCCCTCGGCTCCTGGCTATTTTGCCACAGAGTGGAAAGTTGAGGGTTCTTTGAGCCTTCTCCCCTTAAGGCAGACTCTCTAAATATTGTGGTTCCAGTGACCTCATTGTGGGTGGTGTTCATATTTGTAAGTTGTAGGTGAATTGAATCACCTCATCATGCTCACTGATGTCTCATCAAAATATCCCTTGTCATCATTCTTCCTATTTCTAGTGAGTGGGTGTCGTGGGAAAGGCCCCAGCTATTGAAGTTTGAAAACCACAGGTTTAAGAGGGGAGCTGTTTTTTAGCTGAAAGCAAGTTGGAAGATCCAGCTCTTATGGTTAATACTTTCCCATGGAAAACTAGCTCTAGGAGGTTCATGGTCTCTGTTGGACCCCAGACTGTCGTGGGCCCCGGGGAAGCAAATGAGCAAGACCTTTGCATCGCAGAAACAGGTTGAGTCATTTGTAACCTCTGTCTGTCTTGCTTTCTGCAGAGTGTCAGCATCTCATTAGATGGTGCTTGGCCCTGAGACCGTCAGATCGGCCATCCTTCGAAGAAATCCAGAACCATCCCTGGATGCAAGATGTCCTCCTGCCCCAGGAAACAGCCGAGATCCATCTGCACAGCCTGTCGCCAGGGCCCAGCAAATAGCTTTTCTGGCAGGTCTTCCCCTCCCCCTCAGATGCTCGAGGGAGGGGAAGCTTCTGTTTCCAGCTTCCCAGAGTACCAGTGACACTTCTCGCCAAGCAGGACAGTGCTTGATAACAGGAACAACATTTACAACTCATTCCAGACCCCAGGCCCCTGGAGGTTGCCTCCCAACAGTGGGGGAAGAGACTCCTCTCCAGGCGTCCTAGGCCTCCACTCCTCCCGTAGATGCTCTCTCCTATTCAAAGAGGTCCGGCTTGGCTGGACTCTGCAAAATCCTGGGGGGTGGGGGGGGGTGGGGGAGGGGGGAGGGTCAGAACCCTGCCATGGAACTGTTCCCTTCATCACGAGTTCTGCTGAATGCCGCGATGGGTCGGGTAGGGGGGGAAACGGGTTGGGGTAGGATAGGACTAGCAACATTTGAAGTCCCTGTCACCTCTTCCGACTCTTCTGAGTGCCTTCTGTGGGGACTCCGGCTGTGCTGGGAGAAATACTTGAACTTGCCTCTTTTACCTGCTGCTTCTCCAAAAATCTGCCTGGGTTTGGTTCCCTATTTTTCTCTCCTGTCCCCCTCCCCCCATCCTTCCTATGAAAGGTGCCATGGAAGAGGCTACAGGGCCAAACGCTGAGCCACCTGCCCTTTTTCTGCCTCCTTTAGTAAAACTCCGAGTGAACTGGTCTTCCTTTTTGGTTTTTACTTAACTGTTTCAAAGCCAAGACCTCACACACACAAAAATGCACAAACAATGCAAATCAACAGAAAAACTGTAAATGTGTGTACAGTCGGCATGGGTAGTGTACAAAAGGATTGTAGTTGATTGAATTTTTTTTTTAATTTTGCCTTTAAGTTATTTTACCTGTTTTTGTTTTCTTTCTTTTTTCTTTTTTTTTTTTGGAAAAGATGCGCATTCTAACCTGGAGGCCAACGTTATGTATTTATTTATTTATTTATTTGGTTCCCTTCCCTGCTCCAAGCTTCCACGGCTGCTGCCATAGTTTCTTTCCTCCTTTCCTCCTCTGACTTGGGGACCTTTAGGGGAGGGCTCGCTCTGTTCGTAGGGTGACGGGACTCAGGCGGGACAGCTGCTGCGGCTCCCTGACTGCTGCGGGGCCCCCTCACCTACTCGCCCAAGTGGGTATGGGTTCCGTGGGGGAGGGGAAGGGGCATTGCTGACTGGTGTACATAGGATAGATCTATGAAAAGCAGTTCTGGATGGTGTGCCTTCCGGATCCTCTCTGGGGCTGTGTTTTGAGCAGTATGTAGCCTGCTGGTTTTATCTGAGTGAAATACTGTACAGGGGAATAAAAGAGATCTTATTATTATTATTTTTTTTTATACTTGGCGTTTTTTGAATAAAAACCTTTGTCTTAACTTGTGGCTTTTAAAGTGTTGTCCGTGCTGAGGGGAGGCTCATTTCTTGAATTCCTGGCGGGTGCCTCAATCTGGGAGGAAAGAGAGCGATAAGCCTAAATTGGGTTTCCTTCAACAGGACACGTGGGCTAGTAGCCTTTCTGAAATAAATATGCGGCCAAAGGCTTGGTGGGGGGCAGCCTTCGGTGGGCAAATTCGGCCTGAGGGGTCCAACCTCTATTTCTAATGCAGATTCTAGAGCCCTCAACACACTATACGGCCTAGTCGGTTGGTGTCAGTCACATTTCCTGGGATAGCTCCTCCTGACTAGTGGCGGTGGAATTACAGAACATTTTCATCGCTGCAGAAAGTTCTATTGGACAGGCTGACCTAGGGAGAGCAAACCGCTCTATTGCTAAACTGACAGTGGAAGCTTCTTTTTCAGCCGTCGTTCCCACCCGCCAAACATTCTGAGCACGCATACCTGACATGTGTTCAGCTTCCTGAAAACCTACATACCTGTATTGCTCTCAGTTCCCGATTCAAGGTCCCTTCACCTTTCGTGTGGGCTTGAGTCATTAATAGCGGGTGGGTGGAAATGTTTTTGACTTAAGCAGACCGGGTTTTCCCCTCCGATGTGCTTTACACAGAGCTTATAATGGGAGTAGATGAAAAGTTAGCTCTGCCATTTTCCTGCTTGTTCTGGGATTAGTATTTTTAGTCTATGATTTCTTTGCAGGAATCTGCTCAAGCCCCTCGCTCTTTTTGTGAGTTTCTTTCGTCTTTTTCTTTTTTTGTTTTTCAGGTAAACTCTACCCCCAGCGTGGGGCTCGAACTCACAAGACCTCGAGTCGCAGGCTCTACCAATGAGCCAGCCAAGCGCCCCTGTCAGAGTTTAGTGTGAACTGGATGGTACAACCTATGAATCCACTTAGTGCACGTGGCCTGAATACACCCTGATAGGCAGCAAGCACGTTTCGGAGCGTGTACTGCTGTTCATTTGCATATTAAGTATTAGTAAGTGTTGGTTTCTTTTTCTGGATAAGCATCAGCAAGCGCCTCTAATATTCTCTCCCCCTGGGTCATCTTGCTCCCTCCCCTCGGTGCACGCAAACACCCTTTGGAAGCTGGCCAGATGTCTTGTCAGGTTGCTTGAAGGTCCGGGGTCACGATACTTTTCATTGTCTGCCCTTAAGCTTGGACTAGACCCCAAGCCCTAGCTCAGCCCCACTGTGGCTGTGGGAAAGGAAGTATTTTTCGGTTTTGGGGGCTGATGTTTTGAGTTCCTCTTTCCTCCCCACCCCTACCCAAGCACACACACAAACTCCCAATCTCTTGGAGCACGAATGTTGTATGCCTCATCCTTTCCAGTAAAGTTGACACTTGAATGCTCAAAAGTTGCTCCCAACTTCTAACGAAATCTTGCAAAACCCCACCCATCCCTCCCTTGAAGTGAATTTCTGGCAGTTTCCCCTACTGGGACTGCTAGGGGTGACGGAAGACAGTGTCTCTTTAAAGAAATACAATATCGTGCTCCTATTACAGGGTGCAGGATATTAGGGGTTGTATGGGAAGGGAGAAACATTTAGTCTCTTCTCACTGGCAGTTGACAATCTAGTGTGGAAACGGAGTCCATGTCTAGTAAGACTGTGGCCACAGGAATATTGGGGGAGTGATGGTTAGAAGCACTAGCTTGGGACTCACTCTTGAGCTTTGATTCCATCACCATTACCTGGATGCCTTGGGCAAGTTCTAATCTGCAAATAGAGATATTTCTCGATTGGATCGGAAGGAAGAAGGAATTAAATAAGGGGTGTACTACTTGCAAACAAACACTAGGGATTATGCTTAGGGATGCCTAATAGATGTGATAAAAGTATGGAGGTGGGGAGGGCAATAGAGTCAGGATAGTGGTCCTTACTTCTGGGGAGGAGGAAGGGAATCTATGGTTTGGGGAGGAGTATCTGGGGCCTTTGACTGGGCAATGCTTTCTTTCAGAGGCTAGATGATAAAGACGAAGGTATTTGCATGATCCCCCCCCCCCCCACCTTTTAAAGTAGGGTCTAAGCCCAACATGGGGCTTGAACTCATGACTCCAAGATCAAGAATGGTATGCTCTACTGACTGAGCCAGCCAGGTGCCCTTGCGTTGTTCCATTAAAAAGTTTTCTTAATGTTTATTTATTTTTGAGAAAGACAGAGACAGAATGCGAGTGGGTTAGAGGCAGAGAGAGAGGGAGACACAGAGGCAGAAGCAGGCTCCAGGCTCTGAGCTGTCCGCACAGAGCCCGATGCGAGGGCTCGAACTCACGAGCTATGAGATCATGACCTGAGCCAAAGCCGGACACTCAACCGACTGAGCCACCCAGGCACCCCCCCCTGTGTTGTTCTTTATAGCTTTTGGTTGGTCTTAAATATTGCATGATAAATTTTAAATTTTGATTTAATTTTTTAAAGTTTATTTATTTTGAGAGAGAGAGAGAGAGAGAAAGGGAGTGTGAGTGAATGGGGAAGGGGGAGAGAGAGGAAGAGAGAGACTCCCAAACAGGCTCTGTGCTGACAGCACATCTCCATCTCATGAACCGTGAGATCATGACCTGAGTGGAAATCGAGAGTCCGATGCTTAATGGACTGAACCACCCAAGCATTTCAATTAATTAATTAATTTTATTTTATTTTTTATTTTTTAAAATTTACATCCAAATTAGTTAGCATATAGTGAAACAATGATTTCAGGAGTAGATTCCTTAGTGCCCCTTACCCATTTAGCCCATCCCCCCCTCCCACAAGCCCTCCAGCAACCCTCAGTTTGTTCTCCGTATTTATGAGTCTCTTATGCTTTGTCCCCCTCCCTGTTTTTATATTATTTTTGTTTCCCTTCCCTTATGTTCATCTGTTTTGTCTCTTAAAGTCCTCATATGAGTGAAGTCATATGATTTTTGTCTTTCTCTGACTGACTAATTTCAGTTAGCATCATACCCTCCAGTTCCATTCACATAGTTGCAAATGGCAAGATTTCATTCTTTTTGATTGCTGAGTAAGACTCCATTGTATATATATATACCACATCTTCTTTTTTTTAAAATTTTTTTTAATGTTTATTTATTTTTTTGAGACAGCGAGAGACAAAGCATGAACGGGGGAGGGTCAGAGAGAGGGAGACACAGAATCTGGAACAGGCTCCAGGCTCTGAGCCATCAGCACAGAGCCCGACGCGGGGCTCGAACTCATGGACCGTGAGATCGTGACCTGAGCCAAAGTCAGCCGCTTAACCGACTGAGCCACCCAGGCGCCCCTACCACATCTTCTTTATCCATTCATCCATGGCTGGACATTTGGGCTCTTTCCATACTTCGCTTATTGTTGATAGTGCTGCTATAAACATGGGGGTGCATGTGTCCCTTCAAAACAGCACACCCGTATCCCTTGGATAAATGCCTAGTAGTGCAATTGCTGGGTCATAGGGTAGTTCTATTTTCAGTTTTTTGAGGAACTTCCCCACTGTTTTCCCAATTAATTAATTTTTTTAAAGTAAACTCTACACCCAATGTGGGTCCTGAACTCACAACCCTGAGATCAAGAGTCTCGTGTTCTACCCACTGAGCCAGCCAGGGGCCCCCATGATAGATTTTAAAAAGTAACAAACAAATTTGTGTTTATCACATAGGAGGCAGAAGGTGGAGTTATTACTGCCCTTGACTGAGGTGATCTGGGAAAGCTTCAAAGAGGAAGCAGCATTTCAACTGGCTTTGAAGGATGAGCCTCAGTTTGTTCATCTGTAAAGTAAGGCATTGAACGTGCAGACTGAGCTAAGAAATCCAGAGGCTAATTTTTTTCCTCATTAAACAAAGGATCAGTAAACTACGGCCTACTGACCAAGTCTGGCACAGCACCTGGGTTTATATAACCTGCAAGCCAAGGCTGGGTTTTATATATATATAAATATATTTTATATATCATTTTATTATATATATATAATTTATATGTCACATAAATTATAACATTATATATATATATATATATATATATATATATATATATAAATGTTTATTTTTGAGAGAGAACACAAGCAGGGGAGGCACAGAGAGACAGAGGGGGACAGAGGATCAGAGGCGAGCTCTGCACCTACAGCAGAGAGCCTGATGTGGGACCCAAACTCACCAACCGAGAGATCACAACCTGAGCCAGAGTTCGACGCCCAACCGACTGAGCCACCCGGGCACCCCGGGTTTTATGTTTTTAAATGGTTGAAAAAAGATCAAAGGAAGAATAATATTTTGTAACGTGTAAGGATTATATGAAATTTAATAGTGTTCATAAATAAAGCTCGTCCATTTAGGTATTGTCTAAGGCTGCTTTCATGCTACAATGGAAGAGTTGAGTAGTTTCAACAAAGACCTTATGGCTGGCAAAGCGAAAAATATTTATTACCTGGCACTTACAAAAAAAGTTTGCTAACCCTTGCACTAGACCTACATTTTTCATAGCACTTAGGGAAGAATAGCTAACATTCATCCAGTACCTACTGTGTGCCCGACACTGTTCTGCATGCTTTGCATATATTAACTTATTTAATCTTTCAACGCTCCATGAGGTAGATACTATTTATTCCCATTTTACAGATGGGGAAAACTGAGGGACAGAGCAGTTGAGTACCGTGTCAAAGGTCACCTGCCTAAGAAGTGGCCAGGTCAGAGTTTGGACCCAGGCAGTCCATGTTCATTACCACTCTGTCATACTGCCACTTAAAAAAACTGTTTGTATGAATTAGTCAACTCAAGGTTCTTTCAGGGCCCAGGATCTGGAGGTCAAGAAAGTTCTTCCCCAGACTTCAGAGAATCGGGTAAGCAGTTCTGTTCTGTGGAAATATTCATTGTTGGCTCTAGTGAGCTGCCCTTTGCTTGAGCCTGGGTGGGGAGGAAGAGTTGGAGGCGGTAAAGGGAGGAGAAGGAGGATGGGGTGGGGAGGAGCAGGGAGCGGGGGTTAGGGGTGGGGCAGGGGCACATTTCTTGTAAATGTTGCTCAGCTCCTTCAACTGCTCTGCTGGTTCTTGGAAACCCTCACCACAAAGGACCTATCGACAACAGTGTTAAAGCAGATATGGCCTCATCCCCCAGTTCATTTCCTGCCCAGCCTTGCGCTAGTAACCCCGATTGCCAAGAGCAAGGTTGCAGTGACCCCTCAGCGTCGCTGTGGGAGGAAGTGCAAAAATAAGCAGAACTAGGGTCAAGTTGAGGGGACAGTCCTTATTTTTATTTATCGTAACAGGATATCCGATGTACAGAATTTTTATTAATCGTAATCCTTGGTTCATGATACAGTCTCAAGCTCCCAGCATGACCTACTGTATTATTATATTTTATTATACTAGGTGAACTCACCATCCAACTCGAGAAGCAGACGTTAACAATGACATCCAGCTACCTAGATGATCCTCTCTTGGCCCGCCCTTTGCCTTTCCCAGATGCAGTTCACTGTCCTAAATTTTGTATTTAGCAGTCTCTTACATCTCTCTAAAATTTTTCTATTTATTTTTTTTTTAATTTTTTTTTTCAACGTTTATTTATTTTTGGGACAGAGAGAGACAGAGCATGAACGGGGGAGGGGCAGAGAGAGAGGGAGACACAGAATCGGAAACAGGCTCCAGGCTCTGAGCCATCAGCCCAGAGCCCGACGCGGGGCTCGAACTCACGGACCGTGAGATCGTGACCTGGCTGAAGTCGGACGCTTAACTGACTGTGCCACCCAGGCGCCCCTAAAATTTTTCTATTTAATGGGCACATGTTCCTGAATTATGTAATGCCTAGTTTTCGTTGTTCTTGAACGTTATTAAAAGAGTATCACGTATGTAGGTAGTGATCTGGAACTTGTTCTTTTCACCCAACATCATGTTGTAAAGATTCATGCAGTTGTAGCACGTGGTTCCCTTTCACGCTAGAATATTCCACCGTATGGACAGGCATTTGGATCGTGGTTAGCGAAGGCCACTCTTTAGGGGAGGCCTAGGTTAAATTACTTAGGAGGTCAGCGCGTGCGGCCAGGGGTAGCCCTTGCCCAATACCCCAGGATGAAAGCTAGTGACTGCGTGGCTATTCCAGATTTATCCGCGGAGCACCTACCATTGTTCCAGAGGTCGCGCTGTAAACACTGAGAACTCCTTATGCATCAGGAGACAGAACCAGGCTTCTCTCATCTGTCCCCTTCCGCGTTCAGCGTGATGCCAGCAAATAGACGAGTGTCAGGGCAAAGCGAAGATCTGAGGTCGTGTGGGCTCCCAGGAAGCTCTACAGATCAGCCAGTGACTGGTGGTGTGTGAGTGGTGTGTGTGTGTGCGAGGTAGCGTGTGGGGTGCAGGAGGTAGGTGTGTATGTGGTGTGTGTGGACATGTGTGTGCCTCTGTACATGCATACTCATTCCTGGAGCGACTGCCTGCTCACCCCATGTGGACGAGAGTTCTGTGTCTTCACCGCGTGGCCTGGCTGCCTCTCTGCCCCACTCTCTGCCCCATTCTCTTCTCTCACCTCTTTTCATCTCTTATCTTCCGCCAGGTCTCCAAATCTCCAACTCAGTCCCCTCCTCCATAACCGCCCTCCCGATTCTCTTCATTTTGTCCCCTGCTCCCTCCTCCAGGTGGCCCACCTCAATACACCTTTGAGAGCCACCTTTGCAACCTCCAAGAGCTGTTGGCCCCTCCCTCCTTCTGGAGACTCCCTCCTCTGGTTTCATAACCCCTGCTTTGCCTTAGACGTCTTTGCCCCTTAG
Organism: Acinonyx jubatus; assembly: GCF_027475565.1. NCBI lineage: Eukaryota > Metazoa > Chordata > Mammalia > Carnivora > Felidae > Acinonyx > Acinonyx jubatus. The sequence continues at coordinate 114,518,287 of NC_069385.1, read as the reverse complement.
GCCCAGTTTCCTTTCCCTCTCCTTGCCTTTATTTATTTACTTATTATTTATTTATTTATTTATATTTTAAAATTTACATCCAAGGTAGTTAGCATATAGTGCAATAAGGATCTCAGGAGTAGGATCCAGGGATTCATCCCCTACGTAGACTACCCAGTGCTCATCCCAACTCCGCCTTGCCTTTAAGTTGGGGTGTTCTCGGGACACCTGGGTGGCTCAGTCCGTTAGGCGTCCGACTTCAGCTCAGGTCATGATCTCACAGTGTGTGAGTTCGGCCCAATTATCGGGCTCTGTGCTGACAGCTCAGAGCCTGGAACCTGGTTCGGATTCTGTGTGTGTGTGTGTGTGTGTGTGTGTGTGTGTGTCTGCCTCTCCCCTCCTCGTGCTCTCTCCGTCTCTGTCTCTCTCTCTCAAAGATAATAAACATTTTTAAAAATTTCAAAAAAAAAATTAAAATAAAGATATAAAAAAAAGAAAGAAAAAAAATAAGTTGGGGTGTTCTTTCCCTTCCTCACCCCCAAGTGCCCTGTGTGGGTAGAACCCCTGCAGGGAACAGATGGCATGCCGTGGGCAGATGGGGTCATGTGAGGAGAGTGTGAAAAAGAGCGATTTACAAAGGTGTGTGGGGCAGGTGTTGGGAAACCCTGAGGTGCAGTGCTATACCCTGGGGCTAGCAACAGTGGGAGAATTACCTGGCTCAGGCCTGAGGAATAGAGAAGGGGGCAGGGACTGGGACCGGATCAGTGTGGAGAAGCCTGCCTGACAGGAGCTGTGACCTTCGTGGGAGAGAAGCAGTCTGGCCTGTGATCACCCCACGTGGAGGGAGCCAGAGGACTAAGTGCCCTGGAAGCTCTCTCTTTCCCACCCTCGGATCTGAACCCCTTGGCTGAACCCAATGCGGAGCCAGAAGGCAGGGAGTCTGAAGTGATGCAGTCCTCGAGGATCAGCGTCTGGGGGCGCAGAGCAAGATGGAGAATCTTGGGGAGTGGCGCTGGGGAGGCAGAGGAAGGCGCCCGCACCGTCATGGCAGGACTGTGCCTTGTCCCCTAGCTTCACTGACCATCTTCTCCGTGATGATGCCCATGAAGCCAGTAGAGACTGCGCTCTGAGCTCCAGGCCAGGGGATCCATAGCCTTCCAGATATACTCCCAGGGTCTCCCAGGAGCCCAGGAGCTGAATATCACTCGTGTGACCGCAGGAAAATGACTGTGACCTTTCCAGCCTCTGAATCCCACCCGGCCATAGCCCTCCTCCCAGATCCACTCACGGAGTTTCCAAGAGACACAGATGCCCACATATTTCCCAGGTAAAAATAGTTTTTTTTTTCCCGCTTATAAAAATGACACATGCTTTTTAGTAAAAATAATGGTATAAAGGGGATTAAAAGCTATGTGATGAAATCTTTTTTTTTTTTAATTTTTTTTTCAACGTTTATTTATTTTTGGGACAGAGAGAGACAGAGCATGAACGGGCGAGGGGCAGAGAGAGAGGGAGACACAGAATCGGAAACAGGCTCCAGGCTCCGAGCCATCAGCCCAGAGCCTGACGCGGGGCTCAAACTCACGGACCGCGAGATCGTGACCTGGCTGAAGTCGGACGCTCAACCGACTGGGCCACCCAGGCGCCCCTGTGATGAAATCTTTTTAGTACATCCAGACATCATACATATATATCCATCCATACATATATGTATATTTTTATACATACACGTGTATTACTATATATGCTTTTACGGAACAGAGGTTAATTTTTGGTAACTTGTTCCGCCCGCCCCCCCTTAACAACATACTAATGAAAAGTTTCCAGAGCTCCTGGGTGGCTCAGTAGGTTAAACATCCAACTCTTGGTTTTGGCTTAGGTCATGATCTCACAGTTCCTGGGTTCAAGTCCCGCATCAGGCTCTGCACTGACAGTGAGGAGCCTACTTGGGATTCTCTCTCTCTCTCTCTCTCTCTCTCTCTCTCTCCCTCTCCCTCTCCCTCTCCCTCTCCCCCTCCTGCGCTCTCTCTCTCTTGCTCAAAGTAAGTAAACTTAAAAAAAAAAAAAGAACTATAGGGGCACCTGGGTAGCTTAGTTGGTTGGGTGTCCAACTTCAGCTCAGGTCATGATCTCACATCCTGTGAGTTCAAGCCCTGCATTGGGCTCTGTGCTGACAGCTCAGAGCCTGGAGCCTGGTTCAGATTTTGTGTCTCCTCCTCTCTCTGCCCCTCCCCCACTCACACTCTGTCTCTGTCTCTCAAAAATGAATAAATGTTTAAAAAAAACTATAGATAAATATAATCATTTTGATATGGCCATAATATGGATGTACATTATTAATTTGTGTAATTTCCAATTTTCTACCGTTATATATGAAATATTCTGTTACCAGATAAGGCTTTGGGCAGAGATTAAAGGTTGCCTAGGCCAAGATCCATTATTCTTTCTTTCTTGGTAACAGAACCCCTGATTTTTAGCTTGTCACATGACCTTCCTTAATATAGATGTATCTTTAATTTTAATTAAAAGTTATTATTATTATTTTAAGTAAGCTCTATGCCCAACATGGGGCTTGAACTCATCACCCCAAGATTGAGAGTTGCGTGCCCCACCGACTGAGCCACCCAGGAGGTGCCCCTCTTTTTTTTTTAAACCAACTTTATTGAAGGATCGTTTACATACACTAAATAGTACCCATTTTAAGTGCATGATTGGATGTATTTTCACAAACATGCACACCCCATGTAACCACCATCTCAATCAAGGTATAGAACACTTCCACTACCCCCAAAGGTTCGCCTGGTCCTTTGCAGTCAATCTGTCCATCCCACCCCCACCAGCCCCAGGCAACCACTGATCCACTTTCCATCACTATAGATTAGTCTTGCCTGTTCTAGAATTGCATTTAAATGGTGTCAAACAGCATGGGCTCATTTGTGAGGATGACCATTTATTGGGCGACAGACACTTTACAAATGTATAATCATTTCTCTTTCAGAAGTGAGAAAACCAAGCTCAGGAATGAAATAAAATTTACCAAGGTCACAGGGCTAGTAAAGGGCAGAGAGTAGAATTCTGGTTAAGTTTATCTGTCTGCAAGTTTAGGGCCTTTCCTTATACACCACACTGCCACTGTCGTTGGTTTTGCAGACGTCTTAAAAGATTAATATGTTAGGGGCAGATGGAAAGTCAAAGTTTACAGTCACGAAAAAGCGGGGCGCGCCTGAGTGGCTCCGTTGGTTTAAGTGTCTGACTTCTGCTCAGGTCATGATCTCACAGTTCGTGAGTTCAAACCCTGAATCAGGCCCACTGCTGTCAGCACAGAGCCGCCTTCAGATCCTCCCTCCCCCTCTTTCTCTGCCCCTCCCCCGCTCTTGTACACGCGAGCACACACACACACACACACTCTCTCTCTCTCTCTCTCTCTCTCTCTCTCCCTCTCTCTCTTTCAAAATAAATAAACATTAAAAAAAATATTTACAGGGGCACCTGGGTGACTCAGTCGGTTAAGCATCCGACTTTGGCTCAGGTCATGGTCTCACGGTTTGTGGGTTCGAGCCCCACATGGGGCTCTGCTCTGGAGCCTGCTTTGGATTCTGTGTCTCTTCTCTCTCTGCCCCTCCCCTGCTCACACTCTGTCTCTGTCTCTGTCTCTCTCTCTCTCACTCAAAAATAAATAAACATTAAAGAAAATTTAAAAAAATATTTACAATCATGAAGAAGCAAGAGTAAGGCACATGGAACACCTGGAGAACAGACAAGAGGCTACAGTAATCAAATGTTAAAATGCATTGTAACCAAGCGTCACAAATATGTTGTCTGCACTGTACAGATACAAACAACTGCTGGAGGTCTAAGGAGAGAGGGTTGGCTAAACTGTCAGGGCAGGTTCTTAGTGAGGTTATCCATCTATCACCCTCGACATTTACTTTGGACAAAATCACGAAGCCGAGCTGGGAAAATCTGACTCGTGCGGGCGGGGGCAGGGGTGGATCTCAGGTCTTCTTCCTTCCTGTCTGGTCAAACCCATGTTGGAATCATAATTTAATAAGGCAAACATAGACCTAGTCCCCAAATCCCAGAACAGTGGCAGGAGGAGGGCAGCCGGGACACTTCAAGGAGTTTAAGGACAAGTGAAAAGAAGAGACAATTCTCCAGCTTCTACAGGGGCATGTTTCAGAAGTTTGTTTGTATATCCTTTGTTTGAGATTCAACACATCTTCCCAGAGAAACCGCATTACAAATGGATGTTGGGCACTCAGATCCTCCCTCAAATGCTGAGTTAACACATGAGGTGGCTGAAATGCTATACAACCGCTATGAAAACAGTGCAGGGGCAGTTCTAGAACTCAGACAAAACAGTGGCTTGTGGACTCGTAGACAACTTAAGCTGTCGTCTAGACCTCCGTCCTACACGGTATGGGGATCTGCTCCACCGCGTCCCTGTCCACACGCATTCTGCGTTGACCGGGTCCCATCCCTCTTGCTAGATAGAAAATTCTTCCTGGTTTCAAGCCGAAGTTTGTCTTCTGCTACCTTCCCCTCCTTGGCCCTAGCTCCATTCTTAGACTCCATACGAACCTGATTGCTTTCTCATGTGACCAGTCTTCAAAGAGTTTATGAATGTTCATTTTTCTATTTTTTCACCTTTCCTGTGTGTTTGACATTTTTCATAACAAAAAGTTGTAGGAGATTTTGGGAAAAATTTCAAATGAGTCAGTATTTTCTCTGTGAAATTGGCAAGGACAGAATATAGTCATCGGGAAAAATTATTGGCCTTCTTGACAAAAACGTGACCACGACGTACCCAGCTCGTCAGACATTTATCAGGGGCAAGAGCATGAGAGAAGAGCCAGCCAACTGCAACACTTACATGACTGGTAGGAGCCTAAGACATAAACCCTTTCTCTAGGTTGTTGTAAGGAGTATTTGAGACCATGTCAAAGAAAGCGCAGGCTGGGCCAGACATACAGAAGGTGCTACTGAATACCATCAATTCTCATTATTCGTGGTAGCTGTGTTCTAGAAAGTGGCTGTGAACCCTGGACCACCTTTCTTCTAGGGGAATACGGGTTCCTACAAGCCTCTGGTTACAAATATTCCATGTGTTTTTCTGTTCAAAGACATCTATTTTTTTTTAATGTTTATATATTAATTTTGAGAGAGAGAACGAGAGAGAGAGAGAGAGAGAGAGCAGGGGAGGGACAGGGAGAGAATCCCAAGCACTCTCCTTGCTCAGCATGGAGTTCCATGCAGGGCTTGATCCCACAAACTGTAAGATCATGACCTGAGGTGAAACCGGGAGTCAGATCTTAACGGACTGAGCCACCCAGGTGCCCCAAGACATCTCCTCCCCCCCCCAAGACATCTTTTTTTTTTTTTTAATTTTTTAAACGTTTATTTATTTTTGAGACAGAGAGAGACAGAGCATGAACGCGGAAGGGTCAGAGAGAGGGAGACACAGAATCTGAAACAGGCTCCAGGCTCTGAGCTGTCAGCACAGAGCCCGACACGGGGCTCGAACTTATGGACCACGAGATCATGACCTGAGCCGAAGTCAGACGTTTAACTGACAGAGCCACCCAGACGCCCCCCAAGACATCTTATTCAATGTATATATTAACTCATTCACATTGAGCTCATGGCCAACAGTCCTGTAACTCACACCTGAGGGAAGCTTATCTAACACATGTGTTTTCTCCATGAGGCATGGTCACTTAGGGACACTAGACAGCACCTCATCACCACATTTGGGGCAGTTTTAAACAACAATGTCACCAACAAAAAGCACAAAAATGGCAACACCTAAGCAGCTTGGTTGGTTGAGCATCGACTTCGGCTCAGGTCATGGTCTCACGGTTCGTGAGTTTGAGCCCCACATCAGGCTCTGTGCTATCTGTGCAGAGCCTGCTTCAGATCCTCTGTCCCTCTCTCTCTGCCTCTCCTCTGCTCATGTTCTCTCAATCAAAAATAAATAAATATTTTTTTTGAAAAGCACAAAAATGTGAAAAACACAGCACTAAATATATCACAAATACTGATTCATTTTGTTTTGTTTTGCATTTAAACTTTCTTTCATATATTTTGTTTCTTTGGAGAAACATGAGGTAGGCAAGGGAAATGATATCTCCCCCTTTGTGTTTTGTTTCTTTTCTTTTTCTTTTTAAAATAATTTCTACACCCAACCTGGGGCTCGAACTCGATCCTGAGATCAAGAGTCACATGCTCCCCTGATTGAGCCAGCCTGGTGCCCCAAGGGCAATGGTCGTCTCCCCACTTTATAAATGTTTAGAGTGACAAGGCTTGAGTGTCAGAGATAAGACTGGTGCCAGGATTTTACCCTTCTGTCCCAGGACTTGTCCACCACAAGTGTGTTTTGGTTTCGGTACCACAAAGTGTCATTATTCAAGCCTACTCAACTGAATTTTGAAATCTTTATATTTCCAGTCATCTAGATACTCAGTGAAGGAAGTCATTTGTTTCTGCAATGATTTATTTATAGCAGCATGGACTCATGGGTATTTATTTTGTGGGTTACAAAATCCAATATGATTGTTACTTATTTTGTGGCTCAAACCTTGACCCCGCCTTGGCCATTGAGAGTGCTTTCAGGTTGGTTCTCGTGTCCTTTCCAGGAACTCAGGTGCTCCAGGCTCATCTGGTGCTTTCCCTTCCCATCCCTGGAATCAACCACTTCTCCAAGGAACCTTGGTTTCTTTCCCTGAAGAAAGGCCTTGAAAAAATAAATCTGGACGCCTGGGTGGCTCGGTCGGTTGAGTGCCCAGCTTTCAATTTTGGCTCAGGTCATGACCCTAGGCTTGTGGGACTGAGCCCTGAGTCGAGTTCCATATTCAGCATGAAGCCTGATAGAGATTCTCTCTCTCTCTCTCTCTCTCTTTCTCTCCTCCACTCCTCTCCCCTGCTCATGCTCTCTCTCTCTCAAATAAAAAACAAAATCTTTATGGGGTATCTGGGTGGTGCAGTTGGTTAAGCGTCCGACTCTTGATTTTGTCTCAGGTCATGATCTCAAGGTTTGTGAGACTGAGCCCTGCACCTTGTTCTTCTACTGACAGTGTGGAGCCTACTTGGGATTCTCTCTCTCCCTCTCTCTCTGCCTCTCCCTTACTTTCTCTCTCTCTCCCTCAAAATAAATAAGTAAACTTAAAAAAATCTTTAAAAGCAAAATCTGGGCCCTAGATGTGCTCAGTTGCTACTGGGGTGTTACTGCTTCTACACCTTCTCAGGGGTCAGAGCTAGGAAATACATGTATACATACTCATCCATGCATGAGCACAGATCTGTGTTTACTTCTGTATCTATCCGTGATACCGATTAAGGAGCACTTTTTTTTTTTTAACGCTTATTTATTTTTGAGAGAGAGTGAGACAGAATACAAGCAGGAGAGGGGCAGAGAGAGAGGGAGACACAGAATCCGAAGCAGGCTCCAGGCTCTGAGCTGTCAGCACGGAGCCCAAGGCGGGGCTCGAACTCAAGAACTGAGAGATCACGACCCGAGTGAAGTCAGACGCTTAACCGACTGAGCCATGCAGGTGCCACTTAAGGAGATTTTCATGAAGGTCGTTCCTGTCTTTACAGTGTAGTATATAGTAGGTTTACAATAAATATTTTCTGATTTGAATTGCATTAATTAGATAATTAGAGAACAATGTGATGCAGAAAAGTGTTTGAAGATTGAAAGAAAGCAAGATAAAGGAATTTTTGTCGACGGTGACATTGAGGGGGCCCAGGCTTGGGGGTGCCTGGCTGGCTCAGTCTATAGAGCATGTGACTCTGTCAGGGTCATGAGTTCAAGCCCCACATTGGGTGTAGAGCTCACTTAAAAAAAAAAAGTCTGAAGGGGCCCAGTCTTGGATTCAGAGATCTGAGTTCTAGGACCAACGCTTGCCATGTATAGCCCCAGGACCTTGAGTCAGTTACCTAACCTCTATGAGTCTAAGTTTCCCCATCAATTAGAAGGGGGAGCAAGTGGGCTAAATGATCTTTAAGATTTTTTTTCAGCTTGGGAACACAAAACATCACATTGCTCATTTGCTTAAAACCTCTCGTAAGGACAGGAAGTTTCTCTCTCTCTCGCTCCCTCTTTTTAATACAATCCATCATAATGAGTGTCATTTACAATATGGCCTGGGGTGTGTGTATAAGCACATGTACACATAGGAACACATACCCATGCAGATATACATACACACACGTATGTGTATTAGGGATTGGTCTGAGATAACGTACTAGAAATGTTAGCGTGCCTTCAATAAGATAGATGTTAACTTCTCTTTCACATAACTTGACTTCTCTTTCATAATCTGGGGGTATGCTTTTCAGGGCACTGACACACTGAACACATACATAGCTTCTACTTCTGGGCCTAAAGTGGCTGCTCCAGTTCCTGCCATCATGTCTGTATCCCAGCCAGCGAGAAAAGGGAAAGACAAAGAAGTCCATTCTTTTTTAGGAGCATGACTCAGAGGTGGCACTCACTACCATGCTCGCACTGCACTGGCCAGAACTTACTAACATGGACCCACCTGACTGCAAAAGAGGCTGAAAAATGTAAATTTTTCAAAATGTTTATTTAATTTTGAGAGAGAGAGAGAGAGCAAGAGCGGAGGAGGTGCGGACACAGAGGGAGACAGAGGATCCAAAGTAGGCTCTGTGCTGACAGCAGAGCCCCACGTGGGGCTCGAACTCACAAACCACGAGATCGTGACCTGAGCCAAAGTTGGATGCTCAACCGACTGAGCCTCCCAGGTGCCCCAAGGCTGGAAACTGTGGCTTTTAGCTCGGCAGCCATGTGCCAACACTTGGGGATCCGATATTATAACAAAGAGGTGAATGGGTTGATGGAAAACTTGTGGCATCTGGGTCAATGTATATAAATGAGATAACAGTTTCACAAAACAGTACTTACACTTTTTAAACAACTTTTTTAGATGTCCCCTTTATTTATTTTTCTAAGTAGTCTCCACCCCCAACGTGCGCCTCGAACTCACGACCCCCAAGACCAAGAGTTGCGTGCTCTACTGACTGAATCAGCCAGGCACCCCTAGAAGGCTGCTTACTCTTCATGCAAAGAGTATTGTGTCTGTTTATTCTCGTCTATTCCACTCAATTTTCTTTTCATTTTTTTTTAAATTTTTTTAAATTAAAAAAAAAATTTTTTTTAACGTTTATTTATTTTTGAGACAGAGAGAAACACAGCATGAACGGGGGAGGGGCAGAGAGAGAGGGAGACACAGAATCGTAAGCAGGCTCCAGGCTCTGAGCCATCAGCCCAGAGCCCGATGCGGGGCTCGAACTCGCGAACCGCGAGATCGTGACCTGAGCTGAAGTCGGACGCCCAACCGACTGAGCCACCCAGGCGCCCCAATTTTCTTTTCATTTTTAAAAGCACTGGTCTTGACCTACCTACCTGATTTCACATACTCAAAATGGGTTACAACCCTCAGCGTGAGCAACACTTTCCCAGAGCACAGTGCAAATGCCTTGGCACAGTGCGGTGGTCTCTTCAAGACACGGCTGCCACTCGCTCTGCCACCTCCCTTCTGGCTGTTGCCACCAGCACAGTGGCAGCCCCGCGGAGCTCCCACACCCTCAGACACATCATCATGTTCCCCACCTCCTTGTCTTTGCACTTGGCTGTTCCCTCCATCTGGGATGCCTTCTGCCCTTCCCTCAATCTTCGCCTACGCCAACCCCCTCCCTCCCCCAGACTATCAGCCTGGCAAACCGTCTTCATTGTTAAAAGCCCAACTCGTATGTCTCCTCCTCTAAGAAGCCTTTTCTTACCTGTAAGTCCCCTGCAGGGCTGGTACCTCCTTTGGTGGTATCTCTGCTTCCCCCCTGCGTAGAAGCCACTTCTTGTCCCGCTTCACAATTAACGTTCTCCGCTGTCAGCTTCCCCTCCTGCCTGTGAGCCCCTCAAGGGCAGGAGGGCAGGTCTCATTCATTCTTCTACAACCAGTACCCTTCTCAAGGACCAGCACAAAGTCCAGGTCCAATGCACATTTGCCAAACTGACCAGAAGATCTTCCGATCTCTTTTGGAGGAAGGGAAGCCTGACCTGCTCCCCTTAGGCTGAGTTACTTGTGTCTTTGCTTTGCACTCGGAACGCCTTCACGGAGCCTCACACGCTGCCTGGATGGGATCAGTTGCAGACACTCGGGAGCCAGGTTGCCTGGGCTCAAATCCCAGCAGTGTACTCTATGCGTTAATCCAGAAGAGAGACTTAACCTTCCCGGGCCTTGGTTTTCTCATCTGTGAGGTGGGGAGAACAACGTGATTTATTTCATAGCATTACTGTGAGAATCAAACGGGTTCGTTCATTTGGAGCACTGCCTAGGAGACACTCACCTAGCCTTAGTTATTTGGTCTATCCGTGCATTTCTCTCCGCTGGACATTCGGCACCTGGAGGGAAGCCCTCTATCTCCCTTGGTGCTTTCTGTACAGGCTTGCTTAGAGTCGCACTCCTTAAATGTGCACTTTAATTGGCAAATCACCTGGAAGTTCAGACCAGTGTCGTTTCCAGGTCTGGTTAGCCTGTGGGAATTGTGATAAAGGGCAGGTTAATGAATATCTTGCCAAGTATAACCTAACTCAGGGAAAGATGGCCAGAGGAAACCAAGCCTGCAACATCTACTCACATTTTTAGCCATTCAACAAGCGTGGCAGACAAAGGAAAACTTGTGGACTTATTAAGACTGCCAACAATTTTTTAATGTTTACTTATTTTTGAGAGACAGAGTGTGAGCAGGAAAGGGACAGAGACAGAGGGAGACACAGAATCCGAAGCAGGCTCCAGGCTCTGAGCCGTCTGCACAGAACCCGACGCGGGGCTCGAACCCACGAACCGAGAGATCATGATCTGAGCCCAAGCCGGATGCTTAACCAACTGAGCCCCCCAGACGCCCCTAGACTGCAACAATTCTTTGACCAAGTCTGAACTACCCTGGGGGAGTGAGGGGAAATGTTTTGTTACAAGCGTAGAGTTGACTGGGAAACAGTGGGCAGAGGTAGACAGGTGCTTGTCTGTGTAACAGAGGGGTCTCCTGAGGGGCAGAGCTGGGCCTCCCAAGGATCAGGATCAGCTGCAGGAAACTGGAGACCCTCACGGGTATTTGAGGCAGGAAGGGATTGAATATAAGGAATCGGTTCCTTCACAATCTTTGGAAGGGTGCAAGAGGTTTCGGGCTGGGCCTCTGGGATGACCTCTGGAATAACAGTGCTGAACCGCCCCACTGGGAGAGCGGTTGCCGTTGCCCCCTCGTTAAAGTGGGAAACAGGGGCCACCCTTGGCACTGTTGATTTTCAGGAAACACCACAGCTGTAGCTCAGGGATCAGGAAGTTACAGCAGATACCAAGGCTACTGACCAAACCCTGGAAGGTGGCTGCAGAGAGAGAGGGTTTCCACACATTACCCCGTTGCCAGTGGCAAATCAATGGCGGCAGGAGCACGGCCTCTGCCTCACTTCTGGTATATTTGAGTACAGTTGACACGGCACGTTTAGTTTCAAGTGTACAACGTCGTGATTCGGCAAGTTGATACACTATGCTGTGCTCATCACAACATAGCTGCCGTCTGCCATCATAGATCGCTATTACAGTATCGTTGGTTCTAGTCCATGGGCTTTTTGTTCACGTGACTTATCCATTCCATAACTGGAAGCCTGTATCTCCCACTCCCCTTCACCCATTTTGCCTGACCCCACACCCTCTGCCACACTCCTACCTTCTCAAGTTCACACTCCGTGGCCAGTCTCCAGGACTGTAGCTGCAAGGGAGTCTGGAACGTTGGGTGTTAGGTTTCCGCTCTGAGACACAGGGAGGCACGCCAGAGCAGTTGAAAGGAGCACAGGACCCGTTGAGCCACCATATCCTCCAGGCTGTCACCCGCTGTGCTCTAGTCACTGGTCTTTGCACACATTAAATTTGCTCCCCCTGCTTAGAACTTTGCATTTGCTGTTCCCTCTGCTTGGAACGCCCTCCCCACTGATTGTCCAAGTCCTGTTAAGCATCACTTCTGCAGAGAGACATTCCTTACTCGGAGGCCTCCTAGATGCCCCCCTCCACTGGGTCTTGGACCTGTTCTGAAACGTTCAATCATAAGAGGCTGCAATGCTAGGACTGGCTAAGTCTCACTATCTGGGATGAAGCTCTATCACGTCACCTCATTTCATTTTCTTAGCACCCATCACTAGCGGAAATTGTTATCGTTATTTTTTTATTCTTTATTATTATTTTTTTAAATTTATTTTGGGGACAGAGAGAGACAGAGCATGAACGGGGGAGGGGCAGAGAGAGAGGGAGACACAGAATCGGAAGCAGGCTCCAGGCTCCGAGCCATCAGCCCAGAGCCCGACGCGGGGCTCGAACTCGCGGACCGCGAGATCGTGACCTGGCTGAAGTTGGACGCTTAACCGACTGCGCCACCCAGGCGCCACTATTTTTTTATTTTTAAAGATTTTATTTGTAAATAATCTCTACACATAACGTAGGGCTTGAACTCAAAACCCTGGGATCAAGAATCGCATGTGCATCCGACTGAGCCGGCCGGGTGCCCCTGAAATTATTGTTCACTTGCTTATCCCTTGTCTTCCCTCCTTAGAACGTAAGTTTCATGAGGAGAGGAACTTTATCTGTTTTCTTCTCCCCGAAGCTCCAACATCTCGAACAGAGCCTGATGTGTAGCATAGCATGTGCTTAATAAACATTTGTTGAACGAACCACTGAGAAACAGAGATAACATAGCACTTTGCACTTACCTCCATTACCCAATTTATCATATAATGTTGTAATAACTTCCTCACGTGTCCTTCTTCTTTTTGTTTTTAATTTTTTTAATGTTTATTTATTTTAGAGAGAGATCGAGAGCGTGAGCAGGGGAAGGGCAGAGAGAGAGGGAGACACAGAATCCGAAGCAGGTTCCAGGCTCCTAGCTGTCGGCACAGAGCCCGACACGGGGCTCAAACTCACAGACCTCGAGATCATGACCTGAGCTGAAGTCGGACGCTCAACCAACTGAGCCACCCAGGCGCCCCATCTTTTTTGTTGTAGTTGTTAGTGTTTATTTTTAAGAGAGAGAGACAGAGTGTGAGCAGGGGAGGGGCAGAGAAAGAGAGAGAGAGACAGAGACACAGAGTCCGAAGCAGGCTCCAGGCTCCGAGCTGTCAGCACAGAGCCCAACGTGGGGCTCAGAACCACGGACTGTGAGATCAGGACCTGGGTCCAAGTCGGACGCTTAACTGACTGAGTCACCCAGGTGCCCCAACATGTCTCTCCTTGATTAACAGCCAGGACTGCGTCTCATTTTTCGTTTTTGCCTCACTTCTCACACAATGCCCCAGCATGTAGTTGGCAAACCGTGCATTTTGGTGACTGAATAAATGAAATGAAAGAAAGAAAGAAAGAAAGAAAGAAAGAACCCAGCAATTGCACTACTAGGCATTTATCCAAGGGATATGGGTGTGCTGTTTTGAAGGGACACATGCACCCCCATGTTTATAGCAGCACTATCAACAGTAGCCAAAGTATGGAGAGAGCCCAAATGTCCAGCGATGGATGAATGGATAAAGAAAATGTGGTATATACACACAATGGAGTATTACTCGGCGATCAGAAAGAATGACATCTTGCCATTCGCAACTACGTGGATAGAACTGGAGGGTATGATGCTAAGTGAAATTAGTCAGAGAAAGACAAAAATCATATGACTTCACTCATATGAGGACTTTAAGAGACGAAACAGATGAACATAAGGGAAGGGAAACAAAAATAATATAAAAACAGGGAGGGGGACAAAGCATAAGAGACTCATAAATATGGAGAACAAACTGAGGGTTACTGGAGGGGTTGTGGCAGGGGGCATGGGCTAAGTGGGTAAGGGGCACTAAGGAATCTACTCCTGAAATCATTGTTGCACTAGATGCTAACTAATTTGGATGTAAATTTAAAAAAATAAAAAAATAAGGAAGAAAGAAAGAAAGAAAGAAAAGAGAGTGTTTAGGAACCATAGGTGTGTTCCAGGATGGCAAAGGTAGGGAAAGAGGGTGGTTAGTTATTTATTTTTTATGGTAGGCCCCATGCCCAATATGTGGCTTGAGCACAGGAACCTGAGATTAAGAGTTGCATGCTCTGGGGCACCTGGGAGGCTTGGGCAAGCGTCCAACTTCGGCTCAGGTAACGATCTCACAATTCGTGAGTTTGAGCCCCGCATCGGGTTTTCTACTCTCCGCACAGAGCCTGCTTCGGCTCCTCTGTCCCCCTCTCTGTCTGCCCCTCCCCTGCTCATGCACTCTCTCTCAAAAATAAAGAAACATTAAAAAGAAAAGAAGAGTTGCATGGTCTACCGACTGAGCCAGCCGGGCGCCCCAAGAGGGTGGTGACTGTACAAGGGTGACACAATGCTAGAAAAAATCGCCTCAGTTCGTCCAGAAAACGCAAGCTATCCCTGGGTCAGAGGGTAGAGCAGGTGGGGTGGGGCCGAGTTCAGGGTGGCTGGCGGGAGCTCAGCCTGGGCAGAGGAAGAGGCAAAGAGCTAGGGAAGCTTTGGAGCTGCAAAGGTTACTTTCAGAATTGAGAGGCTTTCTAGTTGCTTGGGCAGTTTTTATAATTGCTTCCTCCCAATCCCTCTGAAAAGGATCATCTGTTCCCCTAAAACTCTGAGAAGCAGGACTGCTCAAGTTTCATTCTCCGCATCATTCATAGACTATGTCTTGTCAGTGTCATGCTGTTGGGGCAAGAGAAAAACCAAGTATCCTATTTTTATTTTATTTTAAGATTGTGTTTATTTGTTTAAAGATTTTGTCTTATTTATTCTTTTATTTGAGAGAGAGAGAGAGAGAGTGGGGCAGAGGGGCAGGGAAAGAGAGAGAATCTTAAGCAGGTTCCATGCTCAACATGGAACCCGACAAGGGGCTCGATCCCAGGACCCTGGGATCATGACCTGAGCCAAAATCAAGAGTCAGATGCTCAACCAACTGAGCCACCCAGGCATCCCTAAAGATTTTATTATGAAGTAATCTCTACACCCAATGTGGGGCTCGAACTCACAAACCTAAGGTCAAGAGTCTCATGCTCCACTGACTGAGCCAACTAGGTGCCCCCAAACATCTTTTAAACAAGATGCCCTCTAGTATTGCCCCTTTGGGGATGTATTTCTGAAGAGGAAAGGCAGTGTTGGTAAGAGTCAGAAGCAAATTTTAGAAGAGCATAAAGCCTGGGCATTTCTTTGACCTTTTTATATCTTTAACATGTAAGTTATTTTTTTATTATTATTTATTATTATTTTTTAATGTTTATTTATTTTTGAGAGACAGAGAGAGATAGAGCATGGGTGGGGGAGGAGCAGAGAGAGGGAGACACAGAATCTGAAGCAGGCTACACGCTCCGAGCTGTCAGCACAGAGCCTGATGCAGGGCTTGAACCCATGAACCGTGAGATCATGCCCTGAGTCGAAGTTGGATGCTTAACCAACTGAGCCACCCAGGAGCCCCAATATGCAAGTTATTTTTGACCACCAGCAAATAATTGTTTGACTCAGCCGTTACATGTTCACAAACATGAAGACCACACATTACAAATACAGATACATAAATACACACACACAGAAACACAACATACACAAACACACACGAACATTCACATACACAAACACAGATACACAAACACACACAATCACACACACAAACACATACACAGAAGGCATTTGTGAAAACTATTTCCCAGGGAAGAAAATCATAATTCGCTTACGAAAATAAGAAAGTAAGCATTTTTTAAAAGTTTCATTTATTTAAGTGATCTCTGTATTCTACATGGGGCTTGAACTCACAACCCTGAGAGCAAGAATTGCATGGTCTTCCAACTGAGCCAGCGAGGTGCCCCAATTTTTTATTTTTTTAATGTCTATTTATTTTTGAGAAAGAGAGAGAGAGAGAGAGCATAAGTGAGGGAGGGGCAGAGAGGGAGACACAGACTCCGAAGCAGGCTCCAGGCTCCGAGCTGTCAGCACAGAGCCCGACGTGGGGCTCGAACTCACGAACCGTGAGATCATGACCTGAGCTGAAGTCGGACTCTCAAATACTGAGCCACCCAGGCGCCCCCAGGTGCCCCAATTTAAGGATTTAAACAAGTTATTTTACTAACAACTGGTGAGGGGATGGAAGAGAAGAGAAAGGAAGCTGAGGCGAGTTTCGCCGAGCCGCTCACCCACGGGAAAGGCTGTCTTGAGAGTCAGGGCCTGGCTCTCAGAGGCCTTCATTAACCTCTTGTCCGGTGGGCAAATGAGTTGGAAAAAACAGCAAAGCATCAGACGATACGTAGAGACTGGTTGTCAGGAGAGACCAAAGAAAGGGAAAAAAGAGCTTTGAAGGCGGAGGACAGTAGCAATCAATGTGGGCAGTTCTAGGGGAAAGGAGGCAAACGAAATGGAAACCTAGATCCTGGGGAAAAAAGAAGTCAAACAGATGGAAACACTGACACATCTCGAAACAGATGGGGAGAAGTGGACGCAGAATGAAGTCTGTAGGACATGGCCGCTAGGGGAAACTTGGAGTTATAGGTGACAGCAATGAGGTGGGAATGGTGCTCAGAAATATTCAGTGGTTGTGTACTTAAGAGCAAACGCCTTCTGGGAGCAGCCAGCAGAGGCCGTGGGAAAAGGGGAGACCCTCTTCTCTCTGGGGAAGTTCATGTCTGCTTGCTTCCTCCTGACACCATCATCTCCCACACAGAGTAGCTTCCTCACCCTGGGGTAGCTCTACTATCCCAGGGTGTCTGCACCTTCTCAGGCTGCCACCTTTCCTTTTCCTCCCCTCCCTTCTCAGGGCTCTCTTCCAGCTGCGGCTTAAATGTCTCCTCCTCCAGGAAGACTTCCCTGATTCTCCAGTCTCCAAGAATTAGGCCTCGTCCGACGGTCCCCCCCAGTGCTTCCCTCAGCACCCATCTTATGGATCCAAATGGCCCTGGGTGACTCAGCCCTCCCGAGGCTGTCAGCCTCTTGAAATGTGGGCTGTATCTTACTTTCTAGGGGATTCCCCAGTTCCTAGCTCAGGGCCTGCTACAGCAGTAGGCACTCAGCAAACCTAGTGAAGCAGTGGGGGATGGAAGGCCAGAGATCTTCATGGGGGCGGGGGCCGAGGGGAGATAAGGAGGTGATGGTGACAGCTCTCAGAATATACCCTTCCCAGGGACACCTGCACCGTTCAAAAGGCTTGTGGTGGGCTTGGTGAGGTGAGCTGGAAGATGGGGTGGTGTTTCTAGGATCAGCAGCTGGTGCAAAGGAAAAGAGGGAAGAAGGAGAGGGACAAGGAAGCTGAAATCATATCCCTTGTGAGTATTTCCCACCTGCAACTATCTGCAGACTCCAGAAGGGAGTGAGAGAAGAAAGGAGAAGGAAGAGCAGGCTGAAGGGCATAAGAATTTGCTCCTCACTGGCCTGCCTGCTATAACCACCAGGGGGGAAGCTGGCAAGAGTTGCTCATTCCATGCTGCTGAGGGTCTGTGTCCACTCATTCACAATGCTTTTTTAGAGTGAGAGAGAGTGTGCGCGCGCACAAGGGAGGGGGTGTGGAGGGAGAGAGGGAGAGAGAGGGAGAATCTTAAGCAGTCTCCATGCCTAGTGCAGAGCCTGATGTGGGGTTCGATCCCACGACCGTGAGATCACGACCTGAGCTGAAATCAAGAGTCGGATGCTTAACCGACTGAGTCCCCCAGGTGCCCCCATTTCACAAATATTTGTGGAGCACATGCTATGCGCCAGGTGTCGTTCTAGGTGTTGGGAAAACAGCGATGAAGAAAATATGGCGCTCATATTTTGGGGGGCAGTGGAGGTAACTATAGTAAGTCAGGTGATGTGTTATGGAAAAAATAAACCAGGGTAAGTGGGTTACAGAGGGAGGGAGTGGGGAGGGGCTGGGTTCCTAGGTCAGTAGGGAAAGCACCTCTGATGACTTTAGAGCAGACACCTGAAAGAAACAAGAGAGGAAACTATTGGATACCTGGAGCGAGAACATTCCAGACTGAAGGAACAAGGGGTGCAAAGGCCCTGAGGCTAGAGCGTGCTGGGTGTGTAGGAGGAACTGCAAGGAGGCCAGTGTGGCTGGAGCAGAGGGAGGGAGGACAATGGTGAGAAAGGAAATCAGAAGGATGACAGGAAGCATTTCCAATGTTTGAAGGTCAGGGAGATGAAGGCCAGTGAGGCAGGTGGTGAGTGGAGAGTGATGGTCCTGGTGAGAAAAAGCTGTTTGCAGGTCCGGGAGGTATCAGTTTGTCAAAAGCCATGGAGAGGTCTAGCAAGAGAAGGCTGAGCTCAGAACTGGGCAGTGTGGAGACCACCTTAACAGGAACAGACTCGGTGGAGTGGAGGGGGTTCTAGAGAGAATGGGAAGCTGGGACGGGGGAAGCGGGAGGCGACAGAACGGCGCTTCCGAGGAGTCCTGGTGTGGAGGGGCGCACAGCCTTGTATCTGAGCATCTTAAGCTTTCCTGCACCAGGTAACTCTGAGTTGAGCTGATTCTTGGAACTTGGCTTCCCTCTCCACCTCTTCTGCACACCGTCGCGGGTCTCCCAACCTCCCCACCGCCACCCCAGCTGGGAAGGGGGGATTAGAGCCTGTTGTCAGCCCATGTTTTATTTTTTATTATCTGGTACCAGTCAAGACGTGCTTTGTGAGACTAGGGCGGGGATGCACACTGTTAGTCCTCAGTTATCAGGTTGAGGCTCCCCAAATCCCTCATCATCCACCCTTAGAGGACTGGCTGGGAAGGCGAACAGCGCGAAGCAAAAGCTGATGACTGACTGCCATCTGGTGGACATTTTGGGAACTGGTTTGGATCCAAGTCTGTGACGGGGTAGGGTGGTGGGAAGAATTTAATGAGTTCTCCCAGTAGCACCAGGCATTTATTAAGTGTTTGGTAAAAGTGGGCTACTGTCGTTATGCTCCTGGTTTGGAGGAGTGTGGTTAAAATAAATGTGTCCCTTGGGCGCTGGGTGGCTCAGTCGTTCAGCATCTGACTTCAGCTCAGGTCATGATCTCACAGTTTGTGAGTTCGAGTCCCACTTCAGGTAAACAAGAACCCCCTCCTCCGGTAGCCCCCTTCTCTCTCTCTCTCTCTCTCTCTCTGCCCCACCCCCCACTTGTGCCCTCTCAAAAAAAAAAAGTGTCCCTTGATTTCACTTACAACATTTTTCTCAATGTTTATTTATTTATTTTGAGAGAAAGAGATTGCAAGTGAGAGAGGGGCTGAGAGGGGGAGAGAGAGAATCCCTAGTAGGCTCAGCATCGTCAGTGCAGAGCCCTACTTGGGGCTTGATCTCAGAACTGTGAAGTCATGACCTGAGCTGAAATCAAAAGTTGGACGCTTAACCAACTGAGCTACCCAGGTACTCCTCACTCCCAACATTTTTTTGAACGAAAAGCAAATGCTCTAAAAGGAGGTCCCTCTTTTTTATCTTGGTGAAGATAAGACTGCTTCAGGGAACCAAGTAGGACATTGTGTATACGGTCAGATGATCTAGATTCAAATCCAGCTTTAGCCACTGTGTGACCTTGATCACATCCCTTAAGCACCCCGAGTCTCAGTTTCATCAAACCATAAAATGGGAGCGTTAGCGTTAAAGGTACACCAGGCAGTGAATGTAAAGGGCTCTCAGTAAAAGAGAGTTAATAGTAGTGACATAGCAGCTCTCAACGCTGGGGTGTATTGTAAAACAGTGGTTCTCAGGACACCTGGCTGGCTCAGTTAGAAGAGTGTGGGACTCTTGATCTTGGGGTTTCGGGTTCAAGCCCCATGTTAGCTGTAGAGATTACCCAAAAAGATAAACTTGAAAAAAATATAAAATAAGATAGTGGTTCTCAACGGGGGGGGGGGGGGGCGATTTTGCTCCCCAGGGAACATTTGTCAATGTCTAGAGATATTTTTGGTTGTCACAAGGATAGGGGGGATGCTCCTGGCATCTAATGGGTAGAGGTCACAGATGCTAAACATCCACCAATGCATAGAACAGCCCCTACAGGATAGAATTATTCTGTCCAAAATGTCAATAGTGCTTAAAATGAAAAAATCCTGGAGCTTTTAAAAATGAGGATTCTTCTTGCCATGTATGGCCCAACACGAGGAATTTCTTTCTGAAAAGTAAGAGAAAAGCAGAGTGATGCATGAAGCTGGAAAGGGATTCTTTTTTTTTTTTTTAATTTTTTTAATGTTTTTATTTTTACTTTTGAGACAGAGAGAGACAGAGCATGAGCAGGGGAGGGGCAGAGAGAGGGGGAGACACAGAATCTGAAGCAGGCTCCAGGCTCTGAGCTGTCAGCACAGAGCCCGACATGGGGCTTGAACTCATAGAGTGTGAAATCATGACCTGAGCTGAAGTCAGACACTTAACCGACTGAGTCACCCAGGCGCCCCGGAAAGGGATTCTTTCTACGATTATATGCAGGAGAAAAATGAGGGTTCGGATTATTGTGCTCTCCAGTATGGTAGCCAGGCGCCAGCCACGTGTGGCTATTGAAGTTGAAATTACTTAAAATGGGAAAAAAAAAATTTTTTAATTGATCCCTGGGTTGAAATAGCCACGTTCCCAGTGTTTAGTAACTTTGTGACTAGCGGACAGCGCAGATATAGAACATTTCCATCGGCACAGAAAGTTCTACAGGATAAGCACTACTCAAAACAAAACAAAACAAAAAAACAAAAAAAAACCTCAGCAGAACCAGGCATGGGTGAGACAATCTGCAAGAGAAAAATTAGAAACTAGGGACACGCAGGGAGGAGGGGACCATGAGAAGTAACGGCATATACCGAGACGGCTAAGTAAGAACAAAGGCAGAATATAATTAAAGGCTAAAACAAGTCACAAATACACACATGCACAATAATTGATCCATGCAAACGTCCCTCCCCCAAGAATACTCTTAGGTGCATAAAACTCAAGGACCCTGAAAAGGTAAGCAGAAGCAACAGAAGGCAAGCAGGGAAAAGGGGGAGCTATCGCTGGGGAGCACTGTTTATTTATTTCTCTCCTTCCTGGCACAGTTCAGTTTAACTTGCGGTACAAGGTTCTCAGCCCGACAGGCGGCCACGAATCGACAGTACTGATGGAAGAGTGCCTGTGGCGGCCTATTTTAACTGAAATCTTGGGGTCCTTGTAAAGGACGTAGGTATACTTGGTGACAAAAGGCAGAGAGAAGTAGTGCAGGAGCATACGGGAGATTTGGAAGATCAGGTGGAGGTACATCACCTCCTTGAACTCATCTTTGATGATGCTGTTGACGATCACGATCACGGAGACACTGATGAGCTCATACGCGATGATCCACAGGGCATAGCACAGCAGCCCCACGTAGTTGTTCACGCGGATGCAATAGAGAAGCAACACGCTGAACACGAGGGTGATGGTGGATGAGACGACGTTGATGCTCCTCCTGTGGATCATGACCCAAGATACCAGCTCAGATTTTGTGTCCGTGTAGATACTGACTTTGTCCTCGTAGCCAAAGTACGTAGTGTGGTTCAACTCAAAGATGAGGAACTGGAAGGTGTTAAGGAGAGAGAAGATGCCCACCACGAGGGAGAGCGTCTTGTTGTTCATTTTATGCATGTTTTATCACAGCACCTGCTGCAGGGGAAAAAAAAATGGAGATAAATGATACGGTGGTAGAGCTAACCCTAGACAAATTCCTTGAGCCCCCGGATGTAAATGGGAGGGAGCCAAGAGTAAAATTGGTATATGGATAGGCAACGGGCCAGAGGTCAAGGAACATGGGCGTCTGGCCCCTGCTCTGACGTGACTAGCTACAGGAGACCAAGTCACTGGGAATTGAGGGCGTCGTTGGCCCAGGATACCCCTGGGATAGCTCACAGCTCTGCTGTTTCAGAGGCAGCTATGCTTGAAGGGGGCCAAAAGCACACTCCTGTCAGTGCCAGGCTTGTGGGAATTAGGAGGCTCCTGTATCTGGAATGATGATGAAGGCAGCTCTGGGCTCTTCTCTGGGATATTTGTTTCTGTGGAGTCAGAAAACTGGCATGGCTCCTGGAATGGGGGCCTGGAGTGACCCCTGATTTTTTTTTTTGCTTTTGTTTGTTTGGTCAGTGCAATTGTTCTATTGTAGTGAAATATACATAACATAATTTTTACCACTTTAGCCCTTTGCAGGTGTGCAGTTCAATGGCATTAAGTACATTCACATTGTTGTGCGACCATCACCACCATCCCTCTTCAGGCTTTTATATATTCCCCAAGAAAAAGTCTTGTACGTAGAAAATGCTAACTCCCGATTCCCCTACCCTCAGCCCCTGCTAACCACCAATCTACTTTCTGTCTCTGTGAATTATGACTACTCCAGGCACCTCATAGAAGTGCAATCATACGCTTTTGTGCCCGGCTTATTTCATTTAGCATATTTTGCTTCTTTTTTAAAATTAATTAATTAATTAATTATTTTTAACATTTTAATTTTTTTTTAATGTTTATTTATTATTGAGAGACAGAGAAACAGAGCATGAGCATGGGAGGGGTGGAGAGAGGGAGAGACACAGAATCTGAAGCAGGCTCCAGGCTCCGAGCTGTCAGCCACAGAGCCCCATGCGGGGCTCAAACTCACAAACCCCGAGATCATGACCTGAGCTGAAGTCGGACACCCAACCGACTGAGCCACCCAGGCACCCCTTTAATTAGTTTTTTTTTTTTAATTTTTTTTTCAACGTTTTTTATTTATTTTTGGGACAGAGAGAGACAGAGCATGAACGGGGGAGGGGCAGAGAGAGAGGGAGACACAGAATCGGAAACAGGCTCCAGGCTCTGAGCCATCAGCCCAGAGCCCGACGCGGGGCTCAAACTCACGGACCGCGAGATCGTGACCCGGCTGAAGTCGGACGCTTAACCGACTGCGCCACCCAGGCGCCCCTTTAATTAGTTTTTTAAATGTTTATATTTGAGAGAGACAGACAGTGTGCAAGTGGGGGAGGGGCAGAGAGACAGAGACAGAATCCAAAGCCGCTCCAGGCTCCGAGCTTGGAGTTGTCCGCACAGAGCCTGACGCAGGGCTCAAACTCACGAACCGTGAGATCGTGGCTTGAGCCGAAGTCGGACTCTTAGCCGACTGAGCCACACAGGCAACCCTAGCATGATGTTTTTCAAGTTCATCCCAAATATTCTTGTACCTTATTCCCCACTATCCTCCCAACTCCGTGTGTCTCCAGAGTTTAGTCCTTGGTATACAAACCTCTTGCCGCACTCCAGGCCCCCCAGCAGTTTCCCAGGTAGGGTGGGAGAAGCTTTGTGCTGCCTGGTGGAGAACTGGGCTGATCCTTCCCTGCCCCCCCCCCCCCCCAAGCAAACCTCCCATTGTCCCTGCCCACAGAACAGCTTCCAGAGGGGTACTCTCCTGCGTCATTCAAAAAGAAGACCCCAAGCCACACAGGTGTCTTCCCTTGGTTTAAGACTGTTTTGCAGATTTCAAGGCTTGTCTTTGTAAATCCCCTTGGTTCTTTGTCCGTGCTGCCCCAGCCTTGGGCTTAGCCTTTAACGCTGTCCACGGTCACCATAAAAACTGCCTGACTTCCCTTTCTGCCTCCTGTCCTGTTCCTCTGGCCCATTTTAGTCATTCACCATTCACTCAGCAAACACGTACTGAGCATTAACCATGTGCTGGATACTGAGCTTGGCACAGGTAAACATTCTAGTGAGGAAGCTAGACAAAAACAGAACAAAATGTGAATAAAATGTTTTTGATGTTTTTAAGGAAAACTTACGATGCGTTGTGATGAATGCCACAGAGGAGGTGCTCCAACGTCCTCAACATGTAGCAAGATCTAATCCAGAATCACTCTATTGTACACCAGAAACAAATATAACACAGGGTGTTATATTTAACTGCAGTTATAATTAACTGCAATTAAAATAAACTTAAAAAAAAAAAAGATCTAATCCAGAATGAAAATCAGGGGAGGCTTTCTTTCTTCTTTTTTTTTTAATTTTTTTTGAGAGCACAAGTGGGGGAGGGGTGGAGAGAGAGGGGACAGAGGATCTGAAGAGGGCTCTGTGCTGGCAACAGCAAGCCTCATGAGGGACTAAAACCCATGAACCATCGTGACCTGAGCCGAAGTCGGAAGCTTAACCGACTGAGCCACCCAGGTGCTCCAGGGGAGGCTTTCTGAAGGAGGCAATCGTGGAACTTGTGTCTTAGAGGATATGGCCAATAACTGGATGGAAAAGGGAGGGACTTCGCCTCTGGCAAAGTGGACAAGATCCAGGTAGGCATGACAGGCAAAAACCATTTGGGAAATAGCAAGTCTGATGTGGCTTGAGTAGAGAGGTAGGTTACAGGAGATGGTAGGGTCAGAAAAGGAGAGGACTTACCTGCCACGTCCAAGTTTCTCTGGAAGGCAATGAAGGAGACTCGGAAGGGCCTTAAGGATGCGTGTGTGAGTGAGTGTGTGTGTGTGTGTGTGTGTGTGTGTGTGTGTTGATCTGATTTGCATTTTAGAAAAACATTTCTTGGGGCACCTGGGTGGCTCAGTCAGTTGAGCATCTGACTTTGGCTCAGGTCATGATCTCGTGGTTCATGGGTTTGAGGCCCACATCGTGCTCACTGCTATCAGCCTGTCAGTGCAGAGCCTGCTTCAGATCCTCTGTCCCCCTCTCTCTGCACACACCCTCCCCCTGCTTGCACCTCCCAACAAATAAATAAATATTAAAAAAAAAAGAAAAACCTTTCTTGCTGGTATGCGGACCGTGGGTCAGAAAGGAGGCAAGAGTAGAGGCAGGCAGAGAAGTTGACAGGTTTAAAGGCAATGGTGAAGCAAGGCAACATGAGGTGTTAGGGGGTTGCATTTGGGGTCTGGGGCTGTGGGAGGAGTCTGGGATTAGCACCGGGGTCAAGGGTGGCCCATTCACTGAGGTGGGAAGCACACTTAGAATGGGGGTGGGAAAGATGAAGAGAACAGCTTGGGAAATGGTGGGTTTGAGCTCCCCTGGGATATCCAAATAGATATGTCTGTTATGAAGTCACCTCCATCAACCTGGAACTCAGAAAGAATCTGAGTGTTTCTGAAATACAGCGTTGCTGGATACAGGATTCTTGGTTAATAGTGTTTAGAAGGGGGTGTATTCTGAATACATTATCACCACCAGTTGGCCTCCATTGTTTCTGCTAAGAAATCAGCTGTTAATCTTGAGATTCCTTATTAGTGTTGAGTCATTCTTCTCTTGTTGTTTTCAAGATTTTCTTCTTGGGGTGCCTGGGTGGCTCAGTCAGTTGAGCATCTGACTTTGGCTCAAGTCATGATCTCATGGTTTGGGAATTCAAGCCCCACATGGGGCTTTCTCCTGTCAGCACAGAGCCTGCTTTGGATCCTGGATCCTCTGTCGTCCTCTCTCTCTGCCCCTCCCCAGCTCATTCTCTCTCTCTCAAAAATAAACATTAAAAAAAAAAAAAAGATTTTCTTCTTGTCTTTGACTTGAGCATTTACTATGAAGGGTCTATGGATCTCTTTGAATTTATTCTAATTGGAATTTTTTGAGCTTCCCAGATGTGTACGTTAGTGTTTTCCAATAAATTTTGGAAGTTTTCAGGCATTATTTCTTCAGATATTTTTTTCTGTTCTTTTCCCTCTCTTCTCTCCTTCTAATACCCCCACTATGCATACGTTGCTTCTCGTTAGTATGCTTCTCATGTTTCTCTGAGGCTCTGTTTATTTTTCTTCACATTTTTCCTCTCAGTTCTTCAGATTGCATAATCTCTAGCATCTATCTTCAAGCTCATTAATTTTTTTTTCTTCTGCCAGTTAAAATCTGCTGAACCTCTCTAGTGATTTTTTTCACTTCAGTTATTGGACTTGTCAGCTTTAGAATTTCCATTCAGTTCTTTTTTTTTTTATAACTTATTTCTCTTTTATTCATATTTATTGATATTCTGTGTTTGATGTGACATTGCCATCATATTTTCCTTTACTCCTTTTATCACTGTTTCCTTTAGTTCTTTAACTATATATATGTTTAATGTTTATTTTTGAGAGACAGAGAGAGAGAGAGAGAGAGAGAGAGAGTAAGCAGGGTAGGGGCAGAGAGAGAGGGAGACACAAATAAATTTGGCTATTGTTGAAAGTACTGCTATAAACATCGGGGTACCTGTGCCCCTATGAATCAGCACTCCTGTATCCCTTGGATAAATTCCTAGTAGTGCTATTGCTAGGTCATAGGGTAGTTCTATTTTTAATTTTTTGAGGAACCTCCACACTGTTTTCCAAAGCAGCTGCACCAGTTTGCACTCCTACAAACAGTATGAGAAGGTTCCCGTTTCTCCACATCTTCGCCAACATCTGTTGTTTCCTGACTTGTTAATATTAGCCACTCTGACCGGTGTGAGGTGGCATCTCAGTGTGGTTTTGATTTGTATTTCCCTGATGATGATGGACGTGGAGCGTAGTTTCACATGTCTGTTGGCCATCTGGAAGTCTTCTTTGGAAAAGTGTCTATTTATGTCTTCTGCCCATTTCTTTACTGGATTATTTGTTTCTCAGATATTGAGTTTGGTAAATTATTATTATTATTTTTAATGTTTAACAGTGGCTTTATTAGGTGAACGCTTGAAAGCATTGAACGTTAAATTCAATGTACTTCACGTTAAATTTTTTTTCTTAACGTTTATTTATTTTCGAGACAGAGAGAGGCAGAGCATGAATGGGGGAGGGGCAGAGAGAGAGAGGGAGACACAGAATCTGAAACGGGCTCCAGGCTCTGAGCTGTGGGCACAGAGCCCGACGCGGGGCTCGAACTCACGGACTTCGAGATCATGACCTGAGCCAAAGTCGGATGCTTAACCGACTGAGCCACCCAGGCGCCCCAATTTACTTCATGTTAATGTTTGCAAATACATTATTAGCAATTCTTAAATATTTCAAATCAACTCACTTAAGTATAGAAGGCTTGCTCGTAGGTCTTCTGAGGTGACAAGACGACTGAAAGGAGCCTTGGACTTGAGTCCAGATCTCTAACCAACAATCACCATGTCATCACTGGTGAACCCATATGAGGGAACTTCAAGACTGAGAGGTGCAGGCCCCTTCCTGATCCCGCCAGAAGCATCATAGTGTGACCCATGGCAAGGGCAGTAATAACCACCAAAATCTCCTGCATTTGCAATGGGTACACAACCAAGATGAACGCAAACACCTAACAGGATAACCTGTTCAGGTTCTTCTTTACTCGATCTAAATCATGCTGCGGGTCCCCCAACTGGGACACTTCAACTGCGGCTTCCTGCTCAATTTCCTTCCTGGTTCTATGACGCACAAACAGCGGTTTTCCTCTCCATTGGGAAGCCACGTTCTTGCCTTCTGGAATATCGGAGAGCTTGATTTCGATTTTCGACACGGCCAACACGTGAGCAGAAGCCCTCATGCTGGAAACAAACTGGGAGACGACATTCTTGACAGCATATGCGACACCTATACTCGTTGCGGTTATCAAATAGGAGAAACCTTTTCTAGCCTCACTGCTCTCTTTTGAAGACTTTGTACCATCTAACACTTCGGTGCGTCGATAGTCAGACAAGTCAGGCACTCTGATGTCTGTGTGGGGATAACGGACAGAAGCAGGGACATTGAGGCCCACGGAGGCGACTCCTGGCACAGGAAGGGCCGCCTCATGTCCGGCACTGGCGGCTCCAGGGTGGCGGGCACCGAAGCCTGCACCAGAGGCCGCAACGTGCTCGCCACCCCGCGGG
Organism: Acinonyx jubatus; assembly: GCF_027475565.1. NCBI lineage: Eukaryota > Metazoa > Chordata > Mammalia > Carnivora > Felidae > Acinonyx > Acinonyx jubatus. The sequence continues at coordinate 114,490,570 of NC_069385.1, read as the reverse complement.
ACGTGGCCCATAGGAGGCGCGAACAGGCCCGAACGGGCGGCCACCGACAACATGGCGACCGCTGCTCCGAACGCCGAGCCGGTCGGTCGCAGGCGAGTTTGGTAAATTCTTTATAGATTTTGGATACTAACCCTTTGTACGATAGATCATTTGCAAATTATTTTCTCTCATTCCGTTGGCTGCCTTTTAGTTTTGTTGTTTCTTTTTTAATTTTTTTTAACGTTTTATTTATTTTTGAGGCAGTGAGAGACAGAGCATGAACGGGGAGGGTCAGAGAGAGAGGGAGACAGAATCTGAAGCAGGCTCCAGGCTCTGGACTGACAGCAGAGCCCGACGCGGGGCTCGAACTCACAGACCGCGAGATCATGACCTGAACCGAAGTCAGACGCTTAACTGACTGAACCACCCAGGCACCCCCAGTTTTGTTGTTTCTTTGCAGTGCAGAAGTTGTTTATATTGATGAGGTCCCAATAGTTCACTTTTGCTTTTACTTCCCTTGCCTTCAGAGACGTGTTGAGCAAGAAATTGCTGCGGCTGAGGTCAAAGAGGTGGTTGCCTGTTTTCTTCTCTTGGGTTTTGATGGTTTCCTGTCTCACATTTAGGTCTTTCATCCATTTTGACTTTATTTTTGTGTGCAGTGTAAGACATGGTGGAAAGTGGACATTGTAGACACTATGCTGTAGCAACTCTGGGTAATGGGATACCCCACCCCTCCCCTAGGCTTGTTATTTGCTTGTTTACTTGTTTAGTGACTGGCTGGATTACTTTGGTAAACTGTATTCTCCCCTGCACCCCAATATCCCACAGTGTGAAGCTTCTGATATTGTTTGTCAGGGAGGTGCAGCTTAGGGTATGCCCACAGTCACTCTAGGATGACAATGGTTTTGGAAGTGCTGTCTTTCCTCTTTCTCCAACCATGCCTTAGTTGTTAAAATTCACTAATCTCTGGCTGATTGCTCTATTGTTTTCAATAATGCCCTAGGGCATAAATTGCTCTACAGACTAATCCAATAAAATTTGGGCTCCTTTGAAGGAATAGTTTCAGAAGTCAGTGTTTGAGGGTGTGTGTGGGGGGGGAAAAGAAGCCGGTGTTTGATATTTTTTCTGACCCTAGGAGGGTTTCTCTTAGTTCTTTCTTTCTTTCTTTTTTTTTTTCTAATTGGGTTGCTTGTTTTATTTTTTAAAGTTTATTCATTTATTTTGAGAGAGACAGAGAGAGAGCGTGCTCTCTCTCTGTCTCTCTCTCTCTCTCTCACACACACACACACACACACACACACACACACACACACACATGCATGCGTGCACAGTGAAGGGGGAGGGGCAGAGAGAGTCCTAAGCAGGCTCCAGCTGTCAGCACAGAGCCTGAGCCCAATGCAGGGCTTATCTCATGAACTGAGATAATGACCTGAGCTGAAATCAAACATCGGACGTTTAACCAACTGACCCACCCAGGTGTCCCCTCCTAGTTATTTCTTTCTCCGGTTCTCTCCTGAAAACTAGCTGGCCTAAAGTTTAGCCTCTATCTTCATTGGAGCTACACATCTATCAATTGCCTTTTGCCACAAACTTCACTGTTTTTTTGGGGTTTTTTTAAATTGTTTTTTTAATGTTTACTTTTGAGAGAGAGACAGAGTGTGAGCAGGGAGTGGCAGAGAGAGAGGGAGGCACAGAATCCAAAGCAGGCTCCAGGCTCTGAGCTGTCAGCACAGAGCCCGACGCGGAGCTCGAACTCACAGACTGTGAGATCATGACCTGAGCCAAAGTCGGACGCTTAACCGACGGAGCCACCCAGGTGCCCCCAACCTTCACTGTTTTAAAGAATGTCTTTAGGTTTGAACTTCTCTATGCTCTATTGGAAATGAATCCAGTTCCTTTGGGAAGAGATTGTGAACAATCTGTTTTATGGCTTACTTCTCTCCTGTCCCAGCCAAAATCTCTGAGCCACGGCTTTGGAACTGTGAGTGAGGACAATTATATGTTTCTGTCTTAGGGACACTCCTGCATTAGGAAGGAACTGAATGCTCTGTTGGGGGGTGGGGGGAAGAGAGCTGGATAAACAACATGTATACACATACAGTGGGATATTACTCAGCCTTAAAAAGGAAGAAAATTTTGATCCATGCTACAACATGGGTGAACCTTGAGGATGGTATACTAAGTGAAATTAACCACTCAAAAAAAAAGACAAAGGCTTTTTTATTCCATTTACATGAGATAGCTAGAGTCGTCAATTCATAGAGACAGAAAACAGAATGTTGGTTGCCAGGGGGCGAGGGGAGAGGCCGAGGAGCTGTTGTTTAATGGTTATAGAGTTTCCGTTTTGCAAGATAAAAAGAGTGCTGGAGATCTGTTGTACAACAATGTGAATGTACTTAACGTTATTAAACTCGGCACTTAAAAATGGTTATGATGGGAGGTGCCTGGGTGGCTCAGTTGGTTTAACATTTGACTCTTGATTTCAGCTCAGGTCATGATCTCACAGTTCATGAGTTCAAGCCCCACATCAGTCTCTGTGCTGATGGTGTGGACCCTGCTTGGGATTCTCTTTCTCTCCCTCTCTATCTGCCTGCCCCCACCCCCCACTTGTGTGCGTGCATTTCTTTCTCTATCAAGATAAATAAATAAACATTTCAAAAAATGTTTTTTTACTTTTGAGAGAGAGAGAGAGAGAGAGCTTGAGTGGGGGAGAAGGAGAGAGGAGAACAGAGGATTCGAAGTGGGCTCTGGCCGACAGCAATGAGCCTGATGTGGGTCTCGAACCCATGAACCATGAGATGATGACCTAAGCTGAAGTTGGATGCTCAACTGATTGAGCCACCCAGGAACCTCTAAATAAATAAACTTTTAACAAATGGTTATGATGGCAAATTTTATGTTATGTGTATTTCACTATAATTTAAAATTTTTACATGATTTAAATTTTTAAAAATGAAAGTGAAATAATCTTTTTCAGACATAAAAAAAGCTGAAAGGATTAATCATCAGCAGACCTGCACTACAAGAAATGTTAAAGGAAGTCCTTCTGGCAGAAGAAAAATGATACCCAGTAGAAATCTGGATCTATACAAAGGAACAAATAACCCTGGGAATGGTAACAACATAGGCAAATATAAAAATAAAAAAAAGATATTTTTCTTGTTATTTAAAGCTCTTTGAAAGATAATTTAAGGAAAGATAATAACAATATATGAGGAGGTTTATAAAAGTCAAATGTATGGTAACAATAGCACAAATAGGAGAGGAAAATTGGAAGTATACTGTTATAAGATTCTTATACTACATGTGAAGTAGCATAATATCACCTGAAGGAGTTGTGCTAAGTTAAAGCTGTATACCATAAACTCTAAAACAGCCACTAAAATACACAACAAAGAATTACATATCTATAATAAGTTGGCAAAGGAGACAAAATGAAACCATAGAAATATCAAATTAATCCAAAAGGAGGTTAAAAAAAAAGAGGAAAAAGAAAAGAGAAAAGGTGTGATGAATAGAAAACAAATAACAAGATGGCTACTAAATGTAAATGATCTACATACTCCAACAAAAAAGCAGAAGTTGTTAGATTGGATAAAAAAGGAAGACACAGGAACACCTGGCTGGTTCACTCACTAGAACATGCAACTCTTGATTGCAGGGCCGTGAGTCCAAGCCTTATGTTGAGGGTAGAGTTTACTTAAAAAAATTAAAAAAAATTTTTTTGGTGGGGGGCACCTGGGTGGCTCAGTCTATTAAGCAGCTGACTTCAGCTCAGGTCATGATCTCACGGTTTGTGAGTTCAAGCCCCACGTCGGGCTCTGTGCTGACAACTCAGGGCCTGAGACCTGCTTCAGATTCTGTGTCTCCCTCTCTCTCTCTCTGCCTGCTCCCTGCTCACATTCTGTCTCTCTCTCAAAAATAAATAAATATTTAAAAAAATTAAAAAAAATGTTTATTTATTTTTGAGAGAGAGTGTGAGCAGGGGAGGAGCAGAGAGAGAGGGAGACACGGAATCTAAAGCAGGTTCCAGGCCCTGAGCTGTCAGCACAGAGCCCGACACGGGCCTCAAACTCACAGACCGTGAGATCGTGACCTGAGCTGAAGTCAGACACTCAACCGATTGAGCCACCAAGCGCCCCCCAAAATTTTTTTTTAAAAAAGGAAGACCCAACTAGTTACTTCCTATAATAAACATACTTCATACGTAAAGACATAAATTGACTAAAAATAAAAAGATGGGAAAAGATATACCATGTCAACACAAATTAAAAGAATATTAGAGTGGCTGCATTAATATCAAGTAAAGAAAACTTCAGGGCAAAGAGTAATCTCAGGGATAAAGAAAGTCATTTCATAATGATAAAAGGGTCAATTCATCAGAAGGATATAACAATTCTAAACATTTATGTACCCACTAATAGAATTTCAAGATACATGAAGCAAAAACTGGTAGAATTATAAAGAGAAATGGACAAATCCACAATTATAATCAGAGATTTCAATGCATCACTTTCAGTAATTGATAGAACAAGTAGACAGAAAATCAGAAAATATATTAAAAGATTTGAATAATACTATCAACCAACTTGATCTACTTGACGTTTGGAGAACAGTGCACCCAACAATAGCAGAATAAATATTCTTTCCAAAAGCACATGGAACATATATCAAGATATAACATATTCTGGACCATAAAACTATTTTCAATAAATTTAAAATGATTCATATAAATTTATGTTCTCTAATTATACTGAAATAAGTTAGAAATTAATAACGGAAAGCTTTCTGGAAAATCCCCAAGTATTGAAACAAAGTAGCACATTTATAAATAACCCATAGATCAAAGAAAAAATCAAAAGGATATTAGAGAGTGTTTTTAACTGATTAAAAGTGAAACACAACATATCAAAATTTGTATGAAGCCATTCAAGTAGCACTTAGGGGAAACTTTATAGTACTAAGTGGCTATATTAGAAAATAAGTAAAGTTGGGGCACCTGGGTAGCTCAGTCGGTTGAGTGTCCGACTTGATTTTGGCTCAGGTCATGATCTCATGGTTTGTGGGATTTAGCCCTGTGTCAGGTTCTGTGCAGACAATGCAGGGCTTGCTTGAGATTCTTTCTCCTCTCTCCCTGCCCCTCCAGTGCGCGCACACACACACACACACACACACACTTTCTCTCTCTCTCAAAATAAATAAGTAAACTTTAAATCTTAAAAAAAAAAAAAAAGAAAACCATATGGTCTTCAATCAATGACCTCAGCTTCTACCTTAAGAAGATATAGTAAGAGGAACAAATTAAACTCAAAGTAGAAGAAAGAAAATAATAAAGATCAGAGTGGAAATCAATGGGACATAAGACAGGAAAAAGAAGAGAAAAAATCAATGAAACCAAAAGCTGATTTTATTAAAAACTTAAAAATGTCTAGTCGGGCTGATCAGAAAAAGAAAAAGAGAGAAAACACAGATTAACAATATCAGGAATGAGATCAATGACCTCACTACACATTCTACAGATGTTACAAGGATAATAAGGGGATATTGTGAATAGCTTTATGGTAATAAACTTTACAGTTTAGATAAAAGAGACAAATTTCTTAAAAGACACAAACTACTAAGGCTTACTCAAGAAGAAATAGATAACCTCAGTAGTCCTATATCTGTTTTTTTTGTTTGTTTGTTTTTCTTTTAGTTGAATTTGTAGTTTAATAATTCCCACAAAGAAAATTTCAGGTCCTGGGTAACCTGGGTGGTTCAGTTGGTTAAGCATCTGACTTCAGCTCAGGTCATGATCTCACAGTTCATGAGTTTGAGCCCTGCGTCAGGTGAGCTTGAGCCCCACTTTGGTGGAGCCCTGCTTTGGGTGAGCCCCGCTTCTCTCTCTCTCTTTCTCTCTCTCTTTCTCTCTGCCCCTCATGGGATTTTCTCTCTTTCCCTCTCTCGCTGCCCCTTGCTCATTTGCACCCTCTCTCTAAAAGAAAGAAGGAAAGAAAGAAAGAAAGAAAAAGAAAATTCTAGGTCCAGATAACTTCATTGCTGAATCCCACCAAACATTTAAGAAAGAAATAAATACCAGTGTACATAAACTCTTAAGGAAAATTGAAAAGGAAGAAATACTTCTTTCTATGAAGCAAGTATTATTCTAATATCAAAACCTGATGAAGACGTTATAAGAAAACTACAAACATCTCCTATGAACATAGATGCAAAAATTCTAAACAAAATTGAACAAATCTAATCCCACAGTATATAAAAAAGGTGATACACCATGACGAAGTAGAGTTTATTCCAGGAATATCATGTTTGGCTTAATGTTTGAAAATAATATGAAAGTAATTTACCATATTAACAATCTAAAAAATAAAGACCATATGATCATGTCATGTAGAAAGAAACATTTGACAACATGAAGCGTTTGTTACTGATTTTAAAAAAACCTAAGCAAACCTGGAATAGAAGGGAACTTCCTCAACATGATATAGGACATCTATGAAGAATCTCCAACTAACACCATTATTAACAGAGAAAGACTGAGTGCTTTCCCTCTAAAATCAGGAACAAGACAATAATGTCCTTTCTCAGGGTGCCTGGCTGGCTCAGTTGGTGGAACATGCAACTCTTGATCTCAGGGTTGTGGGTTCAAGCCTCATGTCTGGTGTAGAGATTACTTAAAAAATAAAATCTTAAAGAAAATAACGTCCCGTCTCTGCTTCTACTCAACATTGCCCTGGAAGTGCTAGCCAGCCCTGTAAGGCAAGAAGAGGGAGAAGTAGGGGCACCTGGGTGGCGCAGTCGGTTAAGCGTCCGACTTCAGCTCAGGTCACGATCTCACGGTCCGCGAGTTCGAGCCCCGCGTCGGGCTCTGGGCTGATGGCTCGGAGCCTGGAGCCTGCTTCCGATTCTGTGTCTCCCTCTCTCTCTGCCCCTCCCCCGTTCATGCTCTGTCTCTCTCTGTCCCAAAAATAAATAAACGTTAAAAAAAAATTTAAAAAAGAAGAGGGAGAAGTAAAACTGTCATTATTTGCAGACCATATGATCGAGTATACAGAAGATCCACAAAAACATTACTTTACCTAATACGTGAGTTTAACAGTGTTGCAGGATAAAAAAAATCAATAGGCAAAAAAATTATTTTTATATCCTAACCACGAGCAACCGGAAATGAAATTTAAGAAATAATACCATTTACAACAGCATGAAATATACACAATTCTTAGAGATAAATCTAACAAAAGATGTGAAAGCCTCGTGCGTTGAAACCACAAAGCATTGCTGAGAGAAATTAAAGAAAAGTGAATGAAGAGAGATACTGTTCTCAGGGGTTAGAAGACTCAATATTATTAAGATGTAAGTTCTCCCCAATTTGATGTATAGATTTAATGTAATCCCAATCAAATCCCCAGCAGGCATTTTTTAAAATAAAAATTTTAGGCTGATTCTAAGTTCATGGAAATGCCAAGGACCTAGAACGGCCAAAACAATTTTGCAAAATAAGACAGATGGAGGAATGTGATTTAAAGACTTATAAAACTGCCATAATCAAGGCAGGATGACATTGGCATAAAGATAGACAAATAGATGAATGGAATAAAATAGGGTCCAGAAATAGGTGTGTGTGTATATATAAAGTCAATTCAGTAGAGAGAGGACAACCTATTCAACAATTAGTATTAGAACAATTAGACATCCAGGAGCAAAAAAGGGAAGTTTGATCTATATCTCTTGCCATATATAAAAAAATATATCTCAAAAGAGATTATAGGGGCGCCTGGCTGGCTCAGTTGGTAGAGTCTGCAGATCTCAGGGTTATAATTTTGAGTCCTGCGTTGAGTGTAGAGATTGCTTAAAAATAAAATCTTTAAAAGAGAGAGAGAGAGATTATATATCTAAGTGTGAAAGCTAAAATTTCTAGAGGAAAACATAAGAGAAAACCATTACGATCCTGAGGGAAGCAAAGATTTCCTATATATGATAACCAAAAATGTGAGCCATAAAGGAACAAATTGATAAATTGGACTTCTTTGAAATTAAAAATCTCTGCTCTTTAGGGCACCTGGGTGGCTCAGTCAGTTGAGCATCAGAATCTTGGTTTTGGCTCAGGTCATGATCCCAGGGTTGTGGGATCAAGCCCCGCCCTGGGCTCCATGCTGAGTGTAGACCCTGTTTGAGATTCCCTCTCTCTCTCCCTCTCTCTCTCTCTCTCCCTCCCTCCCTCCCTCCCTCCCTCTTTCTTTCTCTCTCTCCCTCTGCACCCCCCCATATTTGTGCTTGCTCTCTCTCTCTCTCTCAAATTCAATTCAATTCAGTTAAAAAATTGAAAATCTCTGCTCTTTAAAAGACACTAAGTGAATGAAAAGACAAGGCACAAACTGGAGAAAAATGATAAAGGACTTGTATCCAGAAAATATAAAGAACTTCTAAAACTCAGTAATAAAAAAACAAAACAAAGCAAAACAAAACAAAAACCCCTCCATAATAAAAAAACAAACAACCTCATTTTTTTTTTTAAGTAGGCTCTATGTCCAACACGAGACTTGACCTCATGACCTTGAGATCAAGAGTTACATGCTCAGGGTGTCTGGGTGGCTCAGTTGGTTAAGCATCTAAATCCTGATTTCAGCTCAGGTCATGATCTCACAGTTTGTGAGTTCAAGCCCTGCATCAGGCTCCACTATGACTGTGTGGATTCTGCTTGGGATTCTCTCTCTCTTTCTTTCTATCTCTCTCTCTCTACCCTGCCCATGCTCACACTCTCTCTCTCAAAAAACGAAAAAAAAGTTGCATGCTCTAGCAACTGAGCCAGCCAGGCGCTCAATAACCTCAATTTTTTTTTAAGTTTTTTTTAATGTTTGTTTATTTTTGAGAGACAAAGAGACAGAGTGAGAGTGGGGGAGGGGCAGAGAGAGAGGGAGACAGAATCTGAAGCAGGCTCCAGGCCTGCTTCATGGGGCTCGAACCCACAAACTGTGAGGTCATGACCTGAGCTGAAGTCAGACGCTTAAACGACTGGGCCACCCCGGTGCCCCAATAACCTCAATTTTTAACATAGACGAAAGATTTGAGTAGACACCGTACCAAAAAAAATATAAGGATGCTAAATAAGCACATAAAAAGATGTTCAACATCATTTGTCATGAGAGAAATGCAAGCAAAAACCACAATGGGAACCACTCTATACCCATTAGAAAGGCTAAAATGAAAAATTTATTGTTTGTGTTAAGTGCTTGCAAGGATATGGAGGGACTAGAATTCTCATACCCTGCTAGTGGGAATATAAAAAGGGACAACCACTCTGGGAAAACATCTGCTAGTTTCTTAAGAAGTTAAAATTGTATTTATCCACGACAAATGAAATCATAGGTCTATACAAAGTCTTATCCACAAATGTTTATAATGTTCCTATTTGTAATTGCCCCAAACTGCAAATCCCTAGATGTCCTTCAAAGGGCAAATGGATTAAAAAACTGTGGTATATTCATGCCATGGCATACTACTCAGTGATAGAGAATGAACTTTGAACACACATAACGTGGATGAATCTTAAAGAATGAACTCTTGATACACATAACAACATGGATGAATTAGGCTGAGTGAAAGAAGACAAAAAAATAGTGCATACTATATGATTCTATATATATAAAATTCTGGAAAATGCAAACCGAGTAGGTAATGATGGCAAATCCGTGCCTTGTGATGGTAGGGGGTGCTGCAGGAAGGGGAGGGAGCAGGGGTTAAGAGGAAACTTTTGGGAGTGATATGTTCAGGAATTCAGTTGTGATGATGTCACCGGGATATACTTAGGTCAAAACTTATCAAATTATGTACTTTAAACATGTGCAGTTATTATATGTCAATTATACCTCAAGAAAGCTATTAAGCTTATTAAGCCATAAGCGGTGGTTTTGTTTCTCTCACTCACTAAACTGCAAAATCCTCAAGGTCAGGCCTTGTATCTTGTGCTTTTTTTGTATCCTTCTACTAAGTCCAGCATAGTGATGGACACAGAAAAGTTTAGCAAATACCTTTTGGCTAACTGAGTGCATTTTGCACTCTTTGACAAATCTCGGGGAGGGGGGTACTCAAGACAGAAAATGGAAAATGGTTTTCTCTACTTTTATTCTTTTATTTATCTGGAATATAACACAGAGGACAGAGGGGGAAAGACCATGGCACAAAGCTACCCCAAGACACCACCAGTCTCCCTTACACTACAGCTACCTGAGGTATAAATACAGATATGCCCGTGTCCCAGGGTTGAATTAGAGAGCTGTGGGTTGAAGGCTGATGAAGGTATATAACAAGGTGAAAGGATTGCCAGACTGCAACTCAGCTTCATTTCATTCCCTTACCCTCTTTATTTTGACCTCTAAGGTGGCACTGACCGGAAAACGAAGGAGGCACCCAAGAAGTGCTTGGCAAGTAACAATGGCCTTTCACTAAATGCCCTTATGGATTGAGCAGGTGGTCCCCATTGGGATTATAATTACATTTCTCTCCACTTCTCCCAAAAAGATGGCAGTAGGGCCTCTATTCTGAACAGATCAGCAAAAGTGAAAGAGATGGAACTAGAATCACCATCAGTGGAGAGAAGGGCAAACATCATCCATGATAGTGTCGGGTAAAGCTGACGATCTTTGATTTCCGTCGTAGGAACTCTCCATTGCCTGTCGAAATACGTCTGTTGTAGGAAATTATATTCCCTGGGCTTTGACTTTTATAGATTATATGGGCATAGGAGATGACATAGAATATCCAGAAGCAGTGCATGAAAATACGGGACATCAGGCCAAACCAGCGCACGACTCTGACCTCTTCAATGACAGAGTCATTGTTGGTAAAGATTTGTACTATAATGTTTACAGCTTCATAGAAAAGGATCCAGATGATGTAGGTCACCAAGCCCCTGTGTATTTGAGCATATACTGAGTACAGTAGGAAGCAGCTGATGATGAGGGTAATGAAAGACAGGAAGAAGACCATATTGAAAGCCCAGCAGATGATGAACTGGCTTATCAGGACATTTGCACTCTTGTTCAGTAGGTGGTTATCAGTGCAATTGTTGTTCCTTATGTATCTGTGTTCGAAGATGAGGTACATGTTGGTGGCCACGATGGTAAAGACCCCTGATAACACGGTGCCCATTTTGGCAGTCATCCCAAACCAGTGCTGCTGTCTCATGCTGAGACTTCCTGTGAAGACGAACAAGATACAGGAGAATTCTGGTTCCTGCCAATGTGATAAATGGTCACAGTTTCTGCCTCCTGCCCCAAATGCACCCTGGAAAAACAATAGAGAGAAATATGGAAACAAGGAAATAACAGCTTTGGGAAGACAGAAGGCTTTAAAATTGCTTGTGAATGACATATCTGATAAAGGCTCAGTGCCCAGAATCTGTAAAGAAATTATCAAGCTCAGCACCCCAAAAATGAATAATCCAGTTAAGAGATGGGCAGAAGATAGGAGTAGACATTTTCCCAAAGAAAACATCCAGATGGCTAACAGACATGAAGAGGTGCTCGACAGCACTCATCATCAGGGAAATACAAATCGAAATCATGATGAGATACCACCTCACACCTGTTGGACTGGCTAAAGTTAACAACACAAGAAACAACAGATGTTGGTCAGGGTGTGGAGAAAGGGGAACCCTCTTGCACAGTTTCTGGGAATGCGAACCGGGGCAGCCACTGTGGAGAACAGTATGGAGGTTCCTCGAAAAGTTAAAAATAGCCCTACAACCCAGCAATTGCACTACTAGGTATTTACCCCAAGTTTATAAAAATACCAAATCAAAGGGGTACATGCACCCCAATGTTTACAGCAGCAGTGTCAACAGTAGCCAAACTATGGAAGGAGCCCAAATGTCCATCGACCGATGAACGGAAAGAAGATGTGGTATTGATACCATGGAATATCCCTCAGCCATCAAAAGGATGCAGTGTTGCCATTTGTGGTGATGTGGATGGAGCCAGATTGTATTATGCTAAGCGAAATAAGTCAGAAAAAGACAAATACCGTATGATTTCACTCATGTGGAATTTCGCAAACAAAACAGATGAACATATGGGGGGGGGAAGTGAAGGAAACAAATCATAAGAGGCTTTTTTTTTTTTTAAGTTTTTATTTATTTTGAGAGAGAGAGGGAGTGCGTGTGTGCACACAAGCGATGGAGGGGCAGAGAGCGAGAATCCCAAGCAGGCTTCACACTGTCAGCGCAGGGCCAGATGTGGGGCTCGAACCCATGAACTGTGAGATCATGACCTGAACGGAAATCAAGAGTTGGATATTCAACCGACTGAGCCACCCAGGGGCCCTCCATAAGAGACTCTTAACCATGGAGAACAAGCTGAGGGTTGATGGAGGGAGGTGGGTGAGGGACGGATTGAATGAGTGATTGGTATTAAGGAGGGCACTTGTGATGAGCACTGGGTGTTGTATGTAAGTGAGGAATCACTGAATTCTAGTCCTGAAAACAATATTGCACCATATGTTAACCACTAGAATTTATTTATTTATTTATTTATTTATTTATTTATTTATTTATTTATTTTTAAATGTTTATTTTTGAGAGAGAGAGAGAGAGAGAGCGCACATGAGTGCGAGTAGGAGAGGGGCAGAGAGAGAGAGGGAGACAGAGCATCCAAAGCAGGCTCCATGCTGACAGTAGAGAGCCCGATGTGGAGCTTGAATCCACAAACCGGGGGATTATGACCTGAGCCGAAGTCGGACACTTCATGGACTGAGCCACCCAGGTGCCCCAACTAACTAGAATTTAAATAAAATTTTGGAAAGAAAAAAAAATAAAATCGCTTGGGAGTGTGAGTGGGGAGGAGGGAGGATGCAGTCTGGGGCGGGTGGCAAGGAGCAGGTGATTGGAGAAGCGGTTCTCAGCCCTGGCTTTACATTAGAATCAATGAAGTACCCAGGCCCAGGCTCCACCCCGGACCAGTTAGAACATCCTGCGTGTGCTACTCAGAAATCGGTATTTTTCACGACTTCCTGGTGATTTTCACAGGTAGCCAGTAGTAGGAAACACTGGGTAGAGAAGGTAGTTTAAATTATGCCCTTCTCTTCTCCCAGCACTGCTGCACCCTGGTAGGGAAAATTGGCGGCACTTGCCAGACCTTGAGTGCAGGTGTCTCAGGAGAAAAATCAGTACAGTATCGCCGCTGGCATGAGGCGTTGACGAAAACAGGCGGACACCAACTGGCTTTCCCCAATCACTCCTGCACTACGTATCAAAACTGAAAGAATACAAAGAAAGTGGGAGGGACGAGAGGGCGGGTGATGGGCACTGAGGAGGGCACCTGTTGGGATGAGCACTGGGTGTTGTATGGAAACCAATTTGACAATAAAGTTCATATTTAAAAAATAAAATAAAATAAAATAATACACAAGAAAGGTATACTTTAAGGGAAATTTGGAGCCTCCAGGAGAGGATTGCCTAACAATAGAAAAGAAAAAGCAACGATGAGCTGGGTGTTCAACTAAAAAACTTAAGGGGAAAAAAACCCCAATAATAAGAACAACAAAAAAATAGGAGGAAGAAAATAAACAGAAGAGCAGAAATCAGTGAAAAGGAAATAAAGATAGAGGGATCTCTGATTGGTTAGGTTGTCGGGGCCAACTTGCTGCTTAAAGCAACTAAAAAATGCTAGACACCGTAGTTTTAAAATATTCTTAAAAGCACAGAAGAGCTGACAAAGTAGGAGGTGGGAAGACAGTCTATGGGAGAGGTAAGAAAGCATGGAAGTCGATTTTGCTCTGAGGGTATTTACCAGTCTGAGCAAATGTGAATTACATTATGTGCTGTAGGCTAGGGGTGAATGAAATCAAAGCTCAGGATCCACCAAGGTGGGGAGTCTATTAGAAAGCCTTCCTTGTATTTGTCATGCCCCTTCCCCAGAGGGCTATGATTAAATGTGAATCAGAAGTAAACCTGACCCCACATCTTTCTCTCAAGAGCTCCAAGGAAGATAACTTAGTACTACACTGCACAAAAGGGGAGAAAACTCCCCTTGAGACATTGTAACCATAGCTAATCTTTTTGTGGATTTGTAGCCCAAATTTTATGAAGTATTCAAAAAAGCTTTTCATTTACCAGGAGTCTAGTTTAAAGCAGTCCTGAGGGGCGCTTGGGTGGCTCAGTCAGCTAAGTGTCGGACTTCAGCTCAGGTCATGATCTTGCAGTTCGTGGGTTAGAGCCCCACATCGGGCTCTGTGCTGACAGCTCAGAGCCTGGAACCTGCTTCAGATTCTGTGTCTCCCTCTGTCTCTGCCCCTCCCCTGCTTGCACTCTGTATGTGTCTCTCTCTCAAAAATAAATAAACATTAAAAAATAAATAAAATAAAGTAGTCCTGAACTGGAATTCTCTTAAGTTCCTGGTAGCAGCAAATTCACATCTTCTCTGGAGGAATACATCTTTGTGTTGGTCCTCAAAGAATCTCCAGCAGTTAATCACTGCATAGACGATGGGTACCACACAGTAAAAAAGAACCCAGCATGCAAGGAACAAGGCACTGCAAGTGAGAACCAGCAGAAATAACAGCAGAAACAGAACTGTGAAAAATATCAACTTATGAAACAATTATAGTTACTACATTTTTTGCATTAAAACTTTTATTTTCTTAAATTTTATTTTATTTATATTGTATTTTTAATGTGTAAAGTACACATAAAAGGTACCACCTTAATCATTTTTTAAAGTTTATTTATTTTAGTAATCTCCACACCCACTGTGGGGCCCAAACTCATGACCAAGAGTTGCATGCTCTTCCAACAGAACCTGCCAAGTTCCTCACCAACTTAACCATTTTTAAAGCGTACAGTTCAATGTTAACTATATTCACATTGTTTTGCAGCCATTCTCTAGAACTTTTTCATCCTACAAAACTGAAACTGGATGCCCATTGAACAACTATTTCCCCTCCCCCACAACCTCTGATGAGCATCATTCTACAATTTTTTTTTTTCAGTAGGCTCTATGCCCAATGAGGGACTTGAACTCATGACTCTGAGATTAAGAGTTGCATGCTCTCCCAACTGAGCCAGCCAGGCGCCCCATCTACTTTTTTTTCCTATGAATTTTACTATTCTGGATATAATACATAATATACTTGGATGATATATATTCAGAGTAGTAAAGTGGAATGATACAGTATCTATCTTTTTGTTTCTGGCTTATTTTACTTAGTGTAATTTACTCAAAGCTCATCTATGTTATAGCTTGTATCAGAATTCCCTTTGATTACACATTTATGTAAATAAAAGACAATATTGAAAATATATGTAAAAACAGGAATCCATAGAAAATAACCTAGCAGACCTGAATGAGAAGCAAATAGAATTTCTAGAGAGGAAAACCTCAAGACCTGAAATTAAAATTTTGGTGGCTGTATTTGGTAGCAGATTGGACACAGACAAAGTGATGATTAGTTAACCAGAGACAGGTCAAAGGAAATTATCCAGATCGTAGCACAGAGAGGTGGTAAGATGGAAAATATGGATGAGAAGTTAAGAGACATGAAGAATATAATAAGATGGTCTGACGAGAGAGGGAGAGAGGGAGGGAGAAAGAAAGATGGAGAGAGAAAGAAAGATGGAGAGAGAAAGAAGAAGGAGTAGAAGGAGGAAGAGAAGAAAGAGGAGGAGGAGGAGGAGGAGGAGGAGGAGGAGGAGGAAGAGGGAGGAAAGAGGAGGTGGAAGGAGAAGGAAGGGAGGAGACAGAAGAACAGGGTAGCATATTTGGAGAGGTAATAGCTGAGTGTGATATTGTGATTTATTATAAGAAATATATATTTGGGGGGCACCTGGGTGGCTCAGTCGGTTAAGCGTCCGACTTCGGCTCAGGTCATGATCTCACAGTTCGTGAGTTCGAGCCCCACGTCGGGCTCTGTGCTGACGGCTCGGAGCCTGGAGCCTGTTTCAGATTCTGTGTCTCCCTCTCTCTCTGCCCCTCCCCTGCTCATGCTCTGTCTCTCTCTGTCTCAAAAATAAATAAACATTAAAAAAATTAAAAAAAAAAAAGAAATATATATTTGGTCTTTATCCCTGGTTCTGGTTCACAGCTCCCCAAACCCTTGGAACTTCCTAAGTGTAGAGAACAATAGAGGTGTCCTTTGTTATGTTAATGAGGCGACTCTTGTACCTTCCCTCTCTCTCCTATCCTACATCCCCAAATACTAAGTTCCATCTCCTCTCCCTCCCACATATCTCTTGAATCAGTCATTGTTTTTCCCACCTCCACTGCCACCACCATAGTCCAATCACCATCATGTTCTTCTCTGGACTACTGTGACTGATACCACTTGTGAAGTTACAGTCTTTTTTTTTTTTTTTTAATGCTTATTTATTATTTTTGAGCGAGGGAGAGAGAGGGAGAGAGAGTATGAGTTGGGGAGGAGCAGAGAGAGAAGGAGACACAGAATCCGAAGCAGGCTCTAGGCTCTGAGCTGTCAGCACGGAGCCTCATGGGGGGCCCCAACTCACAAACTACCAGATCATGACCTGAGCAGAAACCGGCCACTTAACCAACGGAGCCACCCAGGCATCCCAGTTATAGTCTTGATACAGTCATGAATGATGCTACAGGGAGTGGGGAGGAAGACAGTGGATATGTGTGCAGGGGTAAGAAGTCCTCATCTATCAGGGTGGGAAGCCAATAGATACTGTCTAAAAATGATTAAGCAAGAAGTATCAATACAAGTGTATCGTTTAGAGATAATGAGGTCAGTAGGAGGGGAAGTAGAAGAATGAAGGTGGATGCCTGTGGGAACTATGACTAGGAGTGGGGGGCGGAGGACTGCTGTGTTTACTATAAGCCTTTCAATATTAATTAGTGCTACACATACACAATTTTAATAAAAATGGGTTTATGAAATATAATTATTTTATTAAGCCTAATAAATCAGATCATTAAGTATATCCCATTGGCTCCCTTTATGTTGTCGGGGTAGCTTTCTTTAATACAGTATCTTTGTAGCCCCCCAAATGGTTAAGCCAGCATTGTGGAAGGATAGCCAGATAATTGTCGTCGTCTAAACCAAGAGCTACAAATGTTACCATGAAAAGTAGTTGGTAATAGTGCGATGAGGTGCCTGAGTGACTCAGTCAGTTAAGCATTCCGGTCTTTATCTCAGAGTCGTAAATTCAATCCTGGACTGGGCTCTGTGCTGAGCCTGAAGCCTACTTAAAAAAAAAAAAAAAAAAAAAGTGATCCCAACAGTCTTTTTTGTTTATTTGTGAAATGTTCTGAAAATGAGACATTACTTCAACAAGTACACCACTAGAAGTGATTCTGATTCCATCTTTGAATATTGACTTTTTTTTTTTTAAAGTAGGCTCCATGCCCAACGTGGGGCTTCAACTCACAACCCTAAGATCAAGAGTCACATGCTCCATCAACTGAGCCAGCCTGGTGCCTCGAATATTGATATTTTAAATGCTGAAAAATATTTAGGGGCGCCTAGGTGGCTTATTTGGTTAAGCGTCTGACTTCAGCTCGGGTCATGATTTCGAGGTCTGTGAGTCGAGCCCCGTGTTGGGCTCTGTGCTGACAGCTCAGAGCCTGGAGCCTGCTTCGGATTCTGTGTCTCCCTTCCTCTCTGCCCCTCCCCTGCTCATGCTTTGTCTCTCAAAAACAAATAAATGTTAAAAAAAAAAAAACACAACTATAGATATATATCATACACACATTTTATGACTATATGTATAGGTGCAATAAAACTATAAAACTGTTGGTGTGCCTGGGTTCAGTCAGTGGAGCATGCGACTCTTGATATCAGGGTTGTAAATTCGAGTTCCATATTGGGTGTTGAGATTACTTTTCAAAAAATCTCTCTCTTTTTTTTTTTTACATTTATTTATTTATTTATTTAATTTTTTAATGTTTTATTTATTTTTTAAGACAGAGAGAGACAGAGCATGAATGGCCAATGCGGGGCTTGAACTCACGAACCATGAGGTCATGACCTGAGCTGAAGTCGGGCGCTTACCGACTGAGCCACCCAGGCACCCCAACATTTATTTATTTTTTGAGAGACAGAGTGGAACAGAGCACAAGCAGGGGAGGGGTAGAGAGAGGAGACACAGAATCCGAAGCAGCCTCCAGGCTCTGAGCAAGCAGTCAGCACAGAGCCTGACGTGGGGCTTGAACCCAGGAACCTTGAGATCATGACCTGAGCCGAAGTTGGATGCTCAACCGACTGAGCCACCCAGGTGCCCCTGGATTACTTTTTTAAAAATCTTAAAAAGACCCCTACAGGGGCGCCTGAGTGGCTGAGTCGGTTAAGCGTCTGGCTTCAGCTCAGATCATGATCTCCCAGTTCATGGATTTAAGCCCTGCTTTGGGCTCTGTGCTGACAGCTCAGAGCCTGGAGCCTGCTTCAGATTCTGTGTCTCCCTCTCTCTCTGCTCCTCCCCTGCTTGTGCTCTGTCTCTCTCTGTCTTTCAAAAATAAATAAATGATAAAAAACAAAAAACAAACTTACAAACCTCTATGAGGAAACCATATAAGGAAAGCAGAGGAATGATGAATTTAGGATTCTAGATGATGGTCACCTCAGACCAGGGGAGGAAGTGAAATGGCTTGAGCAGACCAGACAATAAGGTATGAATTACTGACAAGATCCTAATTTTATTTTGGGTGGAGGATTTGAAGGTACCTATTACATTACTAAAAATAACTAATACTTAAAAAATAAATAAAAGAGCCATGAATGGACCAGTGAGGAATATGTCATGCCCCAAGGATTATGGTTAAGTCTAACTGTGAGTATATGAAGTACAATAAAAAATACATAAAATAAAGATAACAATAGCACTTACCTCCAAGTCGTTGTGAAGATTAAATGAGTTAATATATGTGTTAATATATTTAAAACACTCAGAACAGTGCCCGGAAACTAGTAAGCATTCCACTGTGTAAGTATTTTTGCCACCATTGTTTTTGCTTTATGCCAAGGGGTAACTATTTATTATGCATGCAAAACTACTCCTCATTAAGCTGTGTTGTAGCAGACGCCATAAGCTTTGTTCTCAATACTCATTTCCTTCCCTTTTTTTTAAGTTTATTTTATTTATTTATTTATTTATTTATTTATTTATTTATTTATTTAAGTTTATTTCTTTATGGAGAGAGAGAGAGAGCATGAGCTGGGCAGGGGCAGAGAGAGGGGGAGAGAGAATCCCAAGCAGGCTCTGTGGTGTCAGTGCAGAGCCCAACTTGGGGCTGGAACTCACGAACCATGCCTATCTTGAGCCAACATCAGGAGTGGGATGCCAACAAGGAACCCCTGCTTTTCTTGATAAAAGAGGGAAATGTGGCCGACACCATCCCTACATCTTCCTCTTTTCTTTCTTCTTTAAATGTTTTATTTTTTTAAGTAATCTCTACACCCACGGTGGGGCTTGAACTCATGACCCCAAGATCAAGAGTTGCATGCTCTTCCGACTGAGCCATTATTTTGGGGGGATGCGCCTGGGTGGCTCTGTCGGTTAAACGTCTGACTCTTGATTCCGGCTTGGGTCATGATTTCACAGTTTGTAACCTCAGGCCCCACGTTGGTCTCTGCGCTGACAGTGCAGAGCCTGCTTGGGATTCTCTCTCACTCCCTCTCTCAAAAGAAATAAACTTAAAAAAACACTAATTTTTTAGATGTATTCTTTCTACTCAATCTATACAGTAAGTGAAAATTCATGTTCTGATTTGTGCATCTTTTTTTTTTTAATTTTTTTTAGCGTTTATTTATTTTTGAGACAGAGAGAGACAGAGCATGAACAGGGGAGGGTCAGAGAGAGAGGGAGACACAGAACCTGAAAGAGGCTCCAGGCTGTGAGCTGTCAGCACAGAGCCCGACGTGGGGCTCGAACTCACGGACTGAGAGATCATGACCTGAGCCGAAGTCGGACGCTGAACCGACTGAGCCACCCAGGCACCCCTGATTTGTGCATCTTATTGATGACTCTTTAGGTTGAATATTTTAAAAGTATTTGTTAACTACTTTTATTACTTCTTACGAGTTATTTATGTCCTTTACCTAATACATTTGTGCATTAAGATGTTAGTTATCTTTTTCCAATTTGTATGAGTTTCTTATATGATAAAGGTATTACTCTTTGTTAAGAAATAAAATACAGAGGTGGCCGTGTAGGTGATGGGTGGTGTTGAGACCCTGCAGTCCTCTCAAGGCCATTCAAATCCTCAGAAAGGTGTCGGGCTGCAGGATGGCATCCGTAATTCTCTTGGCCTTTCCTTTGCGGTCGAAGCCGACGGCCGCAGTGCCTCGCACCAATATCCCGAGCAGGAGTGTGCCAGTAAGCTCTCCCCCGTGTCCGTCTCTTTCATAGGAAGGAAAGCACTTTCCAGAACCCCTCAGTAGCCTTCCTCTCATGGCTTGTCGGTCAGAACTGGTTCACGTGGCTACCCATAGTTTCAAGAGAGGCTGGGGAAGCCAGTTCCTGGCAAAGCTGAGTAGAATTGCCATAACTGGTTTAGTCATATTGTGATTTATGCCCAGAATACAGCTGCCCCCTCCCCCACCCCAGAGTCTCCTTAACAAGGAGAAGCAAGGAAGTGGCTGATAAAGTCTGCCATACATATCTCGCTCCGTTAATTACTCTTTTTCTCCTCTGACATAGAAGGAACCAGGGCTACCTGTTCGCCCCTTCTTTCACAGAAGCAGAATGTTTAGGTATATACACGGATGGCCAGGATAAGGTTTGCTTTTCCCTAACTTTCCTTGCAGCTGAATGTGGTCATGTGACCAATTCCTAAGAAGGAGTTGAAAGGGGACAAAATGAACCTAAGTACCAGAGAGTGGGGCACATGGGTGGCTCCGTCGGTTAAGCGTCTGACTCTTGATTTCAGCGCAGGTCACGATCTCATGGTTGTGAGATCAAGTGCTGCATGGGTTGTGCTGGCCATGAGGCTCCCTTAAGATTCTCTCCCTCCCTCTTCCTCTGCCCCTTAGCTGCTCACATGGGCATGCTCTCTCTCTCTCTCTCTCTCTCAAAAAAAAAAAAAAAAAAAGCACACCAGATAGTAAGGAAAAAGTCCTGTTCTCCCTTTCCTTCTTCTCAGTGGTTGGAACATTGATGTGGTTGGGAGTCGTTTTGGACTCGCCGGGCAAGGGCATAGTAGAGCATAGACAGAAGGAGCCTAGGTCTCTGAAGATTTCACGGAGCAGAGATACCCACACTAGCTTACGCGTTTACATGAGAGAGAAAAACTAGAAACTTTTGTCATCTTTAAATTTTTCTTAATGTTTATTTATTTTTGAAAGCGAGAGAGACAGAGTGCAAGCAGGGGAGGACAGAGGGAGAGGGAGATACAGAATCCGAAGCAGGCTCCAGGCTTTGAGCTGTCAGCACGGAGCCTGATGTGGGGCTCGAACCCACGAACCATGAGATCATGACCTGGGCCAAAGTCAGATGCCCGACTGACTGAGCCACCCAGCACCCCAACTTTTATCATCTTTAAAGCACTGTTATTTTGGGGACGCCTGGGTGGTTCATTCGTTTGAGCATTCGATTTCAGCTCAGGTCATGATCTCATGGTTCATGAGTTCGAGCCCTGCATCTGGCTCTCAGCTGTCAGCACAGAGCCCACTTTGGATCCTCTGTCTCCCTCTCTCTCTTCCCACCCCCTGCTCAAGCTCCTTCTCTCAAAAATTAAAAAGAAAAAAACATTAAAAAAATAAATAAAGCACTGTTATTTTGCAGGCACACGTACATCCTAACAAATACAACTGCCTCCAATCCTCTGTCTGAGAGCATGCTAAAATCTCTCCCACCTTGATCTCTCCCTTGATCCTGTGTTTCTAATTTACATTCAGTCTTTCTCTGGGTTAGTCGGAGAGGGCAAAAGATACCGATCGTTTGCCTGATTTAAGCAGAAAAGGGCATAGCTCATAGATTGTGGAGAGGGCTAGAGAACTGTCAGTTATCTATTGCTACAATAACACCACACAAACAACTCCAAAACCCCGGTGGCATGTAGCAATGAACAGTACTTCGTTCATAAGTCCATGGAGCTCAGTTTATCTGGGGCTGAGCTGAGCTGGGCTCAGGTGAATTCACCGAAGTGTCTGGGGGTCAACTGTTGGCTGGCAAGAGAGTTGTGTTGATTTTGGCTGAGCTCATTCATATTCTGAGGCTCAACTGGTTGCTGGCTGATCTAGGATGGGCTCAGTTGGGATGACTTGGGGAGACTAGGCCTAATGTCGCGCGTCTCTCGTCAGTCAACAGGCTAGCCTAGACATATTCTTTTTCTTTTTTTTATTAAATTTTTTTTTTCAACGTTTACTTATTTTTGGGACAGACAGGCTCCAGGCTCTGAGCTCTCAGCACAGAGCCCGACGCGGGGCTCGAACTCACGGACCGTGAGATCGTGACCTGAGCCGAAGTCAGACGCTCAACCGACTGAGCCACCCAGGCGCCCCCGCAGCTAAATTTCTTGAAAGAGTACCCCTGGCTCGCTTTTCTCATGGCCCACTTCACTTCTGTCGTAATCAGTTACTACCACACGAATGAGGCAAAATCCAGTGGTTTACAACCACGAGCACCTATTTTTTCTCACTCATGCTTCAGGCTGCATGTTGGCTGGGTTTAGTTCCGGGCTCCAGTCGGGGTTTCTGTCTGCTACACACGTCTCTTCTCCACCTGGGACCAGCAGCAGGAGTGCAGCGGAGTGAGCAAAAATATATGATGCCTCTTCAGGTACATTGGCATTTTTGCTCACATTCCATTGGCCGGAAGAAGTCTAGCAGGGAACTATATATTCCATCCACCCTCATGCCTGCAAGGTCACACAGAAAGATGGAAAGAACTGAGGACAATAATCCAGTCTACCGTAACTCTTCATCTGGCTCTGCCCAGCTGAGCCATTTGGGTCCATAATAACTCTACAATTGCCAAATCAAACAGTTTTCAGAGGATGGGGGAGCAGGCAGGTGCCGGGCCAGCAGTACCTTTTCGGGCATGGTTAAGGAGTTTGGGTTTTATTCTAAGTGTAGTGAAAGCCATTTAGTGGTTGAATATGTGGTCTTTCTGCAATGCAAATCTGGTCATGCTATGCCCCTACTTAAACTTTCAGTGAATGTCCACTTGTCTACAGGAAAAGGTACCACAACTCTCACGTGGCGTTGGAAGTCCACCATGAGGGGCGCCTGGCTGGCGCAGTCGGTTAAGCGTCCGACTTCAGCCAGGTCACGATCTCGCCGTCCGGGAGTTCGAGCCCCGCGTCAGGCTCTGGGCTGATGGCTCAGAGCCTGGAGCCTGTTTCCGATTCTGTGTCTCCCTCTCTCTCTGCCCCTCCCCCGTTCATGCTCTGTCTCTCTCTGTCCCAAAAATAAATAAACGTTGAAAAAAAAGAAGTCCACCACGATGGTTCCCTGCTCCACTATCTACCATCACTGCACCCCATTCTGTGCACTCTTTGCTGTTCCCATGTAGTGCTACTTAGATTTTATTTTAGTTTGGACTCTCCTAGGAGCAATCTGTAAGACAAGGACTTGAGAGCCAGTAGTTTATTTGGGAGGTGATGGAAACACCAGTGGAGAAGAGGTGGAAAGTGATACAGGGGAGGAATGTAGCCCATAAAGGATGAGCTATTAAGCTAACTACCACAGTGAATAAGAGGAGCTTAATCCTGTTAGGAAACTGGGCAACACATGCCTCAGAATTATCCCATCTGAGGGGTGAAGGAGCTGATGAATTTACACACCAACTCCTGAGAGTTGTTGGTTGAGGGCTGCTCCCGGGAGGAGTTAACTCCTAGGCACTAATAGTACACTAGGAGTTTGTGCACTGCTTTTTTTTTTCCTTTCCAGTTTTGGGGAGTTGGAAGAAGAGCCTTTGGGCAAAGAGAGCATACATAGAGGTCGAGGGATGTGGGTGAGGCACTGACAGCGTCTCCTATGTGGTTTTTCAAATGCAACTTCTCTTGTAGACCACAATTCCATAAATGTGTCATCCTTCTGCCTAGGATGCTTTTCCTGCCCTCTCTACCTGAAAAACTCCTACTCATCCTTTCAGACTTTTCCCAGCTTCCTAAACAGAGAGGACCACACTTCACTCTGGTTTTTTTTTTTTTGGATATAGTGCACACTTCTTATTTTTATTACTTATCACACTGCTTTACTTATGAGCCCGACTCTCGTACTAGATTATACGTTTGTTAAGGGCAGGAGCTGTACTTCACAGCTCTTAATATAGTTTGGTGCCTGGAATATAGTACATGCTAAGGAAAAGCTAGTTGGATGGAAGGATTAATTTCTGTCTACAGAGTCTGGCGATGATCTGCTGGAGTGCTACATTGAACTGTGGCCAACCTGAGGGTAAATAATAACAGTTTTTACGCTCCTTTTCATCTCGATGACATTACCTACCCTTCCTTCGCCCAATATCCTCCTTTTCTCTCTCCCTATCCTTACATCAAAATCTGCTCCTAGATAACTTCTTTTACATCAAAGGAGGATCAAACCAAGAGACAGGAAATGTGAGTTCCTGTTCGTCTTCACCAGGTCCTTGAGCAATTTCTTCTTCTGAACTTCAGATTCCTCACTTGTAAAGTGATCTTGAATGTCCCTGCCCCTACTAAGGGGCTCTGTAAGAATATCTCTAGAAGGGGGGCACAGAAGGAACTGGCAACGGTTGCCGCTGAAGGATATATGGGTGGCTCTGGGACAAAGATGAGAGGGAGACCAACTTTTTCTTTACATCCTGGGTTAATTTCCTAGGACTATTGCATCAAATTGCCATTTGGTGACATAAAACAACACAAGTTTGTACTCTCACTGTTCTGAAGGCTGGGAGAGCACAATCAAAGTGCTGGCAGGGCCGTGCTCCCTTTGAGGATTTCAGGAGGAATGCTTTCTTGCCCCTTCTGGGTTCTGGTAGCTCCAGGCATTCCTTGACTCGTGACTGCATCACTCCAATCTCTGCTGCCATAGTCGCACCACCTCCTCCTCTTCTGTCTGTGTCTTCTCTCTTGTAAGGACATTTGTCATTGGGTTTAGGACCCAACCAAGTAAAACAGGACAATCTCGTTTCAAAATTCTTAACGTTATTATTCCCACAAAGACCCCCTTTTCCAAATATGGTAACATTCATAGGTTTCAGAAATTTGGATGCGGACATGTCTTTTGGGAGGCCACCATTCAACCTATTACATACCTATTTGGATGTCTTGAATTGGTATCATGTGCAAGTTTAAGAAAGGAAGATAGGAAAGAGGAAAGAAGGGAAGGAAAAAAGGAAGGACCTGCTTGACAGAATCGTAGGAAATTTTTTTTCTAGGATTCCTAATAGTTCAAACAAAGGTGGTCCACTCCTGCTATTGATTACAAGCCCAATACCTCCCATCTCCACGATTTTCTCTTCAAGATATCCCCATAATTTTGAACAACAAAACATTTGCTTTCAGTACAGAGCACTCACACAAGAGAGTGGCGAGAAAAAGGAAGGAAAGAAGAGAGACTTGGATGTGACTGAACAGACACTAAGATTTCTATTTTTCTGCTTCCCGTTCAACCCAACTTTGACGGATCTGGCTTTGAACCAGCTTTCTCTCCTCAATTTTTATTTACTGTTGAAACCACGTTGTAGGTGATGAAAATGGAACTCTCATCCCATGCAGGTAGAAGAATAAAGTAGTACAACCACTCTGAAACATGATTGAGGGGTGCATGGGTGGCTCAGTTGGTTGAGTATCCAACTTCAGCTCAAGTCATGATTTCACAGTTCCTGAGTTTGAGCCCTACTTTGGGCTCACTACTGTTAGTGTAGAGCCTACTTCAGATGCTCTGTCCTTCTCTCCCTCTGCCCCCTGCCTCTGCTTGCAGGGCAAAAAAAAAAAAAACATTTTTCAAAAGAAACACAACTGAACACTATTTTGCAAAGTTGAACACATGCACACAGACCAGCAATTGCACTCTTACATTGATGTCCTAGAGAAACCCTTCCCCCTGTCCACTTATCCAGGAGGCATGGATGAGAGTGTTCATAGCAGCAGAGTTCACACTAGCACAAAATGTGAAGCAATTGAGTGCTGATCAGTAGTCACGCAGATAAACTGTGCTATTTATAAAATTTTTTAAATGTTTATTTATTTTTGAGAGACACAGAGACAGAATATGAGTGGGTTAGGGGCAGAGAGAGAGGGAGACACAGAATCTGAAGCAGGCTCCAGGCTCCGAGCTGTCAGCACAGAGCCTGACGCGGGGCTCGAACTCATGAACCGTGAGATCATGACCTGAGCCGAAGTCGGATGCTCAACGGACTGAGCCACCCAGTCTCCCTGAACCTGTACTGTTTATAAAATGGAATACTGTACAGCAGTGAAAATGAGCTAACTACACTCATCAATGTGAACTAAAGCTAAATCTCAAAACCCCAGTGTTGTCTAAAAGCAGCAAGCACAGGGGCTCCTGGGTGGCTCAGTCAGTTAAGCGTCTGACTTCAGCTCAGGTCATGGTCTCACAGTCCGTGAGTTCAAGCCCCACATCAGGCTCTGTGCTGACAGCTCAGAGTCTGAAGCCTGCTTCCAATTCTGTGTCTCTCTCACTCTCTGCCCCTCCCCCACTCATGCTCTGTCTCTCTCTCTCAAAAATGAATAAACGTTAAAAATCTTTTTTTTTTTAAAGCAGCAAGAAACAGAATAGGTACAATACAATGTCATTACTATAAAGAATACATTATTTAAGGTTATGAACATAGGTGGAAAAGTATAAAGAAAGACAAGAGGACAATACAAAACCCTGCACAGTGGTTGTACCTAAAGTGAGGAGGAAGGGGAATGTTAACTGAACACTGTTCAAAATTAAACAAAAATTAGAGACAACAATTGAGGAATATTCACAGAGTGGAACACAATATTAGAGCTACTATGAATCAACTAAAGCTCCATTTATCAACAGAATACTGAATGAAAAAAGCGAGTGGCTGAAGTTTATGTGTAGTGTGGTGCTATTTATAAAGTTTCAAAATGTGAAAAACATGATTATGGACATTCATACGTAAAGTAAAAGTTTGCAACATGCATAGAAAGCTGAACACATAACTCAGGATTGTGGTTTCCACGGAGAAGGGGAGGGGAACAGGACCAAGGAGGAACAAAAAGGGGACTTCAGGTTTACTGTAAATTTTTTGTTTCTTAACCTTGTTCTTATGTGTTCTTTATTCTTTTTTTATGTTTATTTTATCTAAAAAAATTTTTTTTAATGTTTATTTATTGTTGAGAGACAAAGAGTCACAGAAAGTGAGCAGGGGAGGGGCAGAGAGAGAGGGAGACACAGAATCCCAAGCAGGCTCCAGGCTCTGAGCTGTCAGCACAGAGCCCAACGTGGGGCTCGAACTCACAAACTGTGAGATCATGACCTGAGCCGAAGTCAGACACTTAACTGACTGAGCCACCCAGGCGCCCCTATTATTTATTCTTTATTGCAGGGGTTGGCAAACTACCACACATGAACCAAATCTGTCATGCTTTTTTTGGTATGGCCTGTGAGCTAGGAATGGTTTCTACATTATTATTATTATTATTATTATTATTATTATTATTATTATAATATTTAAAAATTTTTTAAATGTTTATTTACTTTTGAGAGAGAGAGAAACAGAGTGTGAGTGGCGGAGGGGCAGAGAGAGACACACACACAGAATCTGAACCTGGCTCCAAGCTCTGAGCTGTCATCACAGAGCCTGACATGGGGCTCAAACTCACAAACTGTCAGATCACGACCTGAGCCAAAGTCGGACGCCTAACTGACTGAGCCACCCAGATGCCCCTATTTTTTTAATTATTATTATATCATTATTGTTATTTAGTCTTTACATCTTTAAATAGTTGAAAAAAACGGAAAAACTAATATTTTATGATGTGAAAATTACATAACATTCACATTTCTGCATCCAAAAATAAAGTTTTGTGGGAACACAGCTACACTAGTTTATTTTCATATTGTTTGTGGCAGCTTTCATGCTACAGGGCAGAGTTGAGCAGTTTCAACAGAGCCCGTATGGCTGGGAAAGTGGAAAATATTTACAGTCTGGCCCTTTATAGAAAAAGTTTACCTACCCCAGGTTAAATATCTGACATATATTTCAAAATAGCAAAAAAGAAAAATTCTGGAAATAGAAAGATATATAATTCCACCACCTAACAAAATTTCCTTAATTTTCCTATGTTTTCTTCAGTCTGACAAAACCCATCTATTTTTTAAAAAAATTTTAAATATTTATCCATTTTTGAGAGATGGAGAGAGACAGAGTGCAAGCAGGGGAGGAGCAGAGAGAGAGGGAGATAGAATCCCAAGCAGGCTCCACACTGTTAGCACAGAGTCTGATGCAGGGCTCAAACTCACAAACTGTGAGATCATGGCCTGAGCCGAAACCAAGTCGAACACTTAACCGACTGAGCCACCCAGGCTCCCCTGTGACCACTCTAACTCCCTTTACTCCAACAACCTCTTGTTCCTTCAGTCTTTTTCCTTATCGCTTTGCCTTCTCTAATATAACTGATTTCTCTCATTTTGCTCTTTCTAGAGGTTGTTCAGATATCGAGAAAGCTCTGTTGCCTTTAGATCCCAGGTTGACCTCACCATCCCTTTGGTAACTCAACAGAACGTTCTGTGGTGCATTGTGAGGGCTGCTCCTTGCTCTCCTGTCTTAACCCTTCTTCTCATCACAGGGTCCACTCCACTCCTTTGCAGAGGTTAAAGTCTGCCAGTGATCTCCTGGTAACTAAGTCCAAAGGCTTTTTCCTCGATTTTTATCTTCCCCAATCAGGCTCCTTTTTACTATTCTTCAAGTCTCTCTCCCCCTCTCTCCCTCTCTTTCTTTTTCCTATGGTGTCTCTACTCAGGGCTTATCTCTTCACAGAACTTTCTCTAAGGATTGGGATACACCCACCTCTTTTGAATCCTCCTGCAACCCACACATGGATCATTCCCTTAACTCTACTTTGCCCCCAACTGAGTTGTTTTACTCTCCTTTGAATGAAGATGCAGTTAAGGAGGGAAAGGTTTAAACCTTGCAGGCAGATTACGTTGAGAGTCTTCTATTCATACTTTTAAAATAATCAAACCTGGGGTACCTGGCTGGCTCAGTCCGTAGAGCATGGGACTCTTGGCCTCGGTGCTGTGACTTTGAGCCCCACATTGGGTGTAGAGATTACTTTAAAAAATACATTAAAAAATAATCAAATCCTTGAGATAAACTCAAGGGTCAAAGGCCATAAGGTGCTTGAAACAGATCTATGAAGGGAGGTCCACAGATAAGCAGCATCAGTGTCACAGGGGGGCTTATCAGAAATGCAGAATTGTAGGGGCTCTGGGTGGCTCAATCGGTTAAGCAACTGACTTCGGCTCAGGTCATGATCTCGTGGTTCATGGGTTTGAGCCCCGTGTCGGGCTCTGTGCTGACATCTCGGAGCCTGGAGCTTCGTTCAGATTCTGTGTGTCTCTCTCTCTCTGTTCCTCCCCTGCTCATGCTCTGTCTCTCTCTGTCTCTCAAAAATAAATAAACATTAAAAAAAAAACCCAAAAAGAAATGCAGAATCATAGGCTTTAGCCCAGACACGCTGAGTCAGAATCTGGGCTTTTAACGTGATCTCTATGTGATCCACATGTATATTAAAGTATGAGAAGACTGGCCTAGAAGGTGCAAAAGAGTTTGAAGAGGACAGTCTTTCCAAGATAGGAAGGGAGACTGTTCTTCAACGAAGAGTAGAGGCAAGCTTGTAGTCTTTGGTAAAGTGGACGCATCCTAGTAGGTGTTAGAAAACATGGTTTGTAACATGTTTTCCAACAACAGCAAAATGTTTATGAACAACATAGAGCCAAAGGACAAGAACAGTTTATACTTTTCATTTTCCTACTTAGTCAATATTAAGCACCGACTATGTGCCAAGTGCTATCCCAGGTGAGAACAGCAGAAAACAAAACAGGCAAAATCCCTGCCCCAGAGGAGCTTACATTCTAGGGATGGAGATGGGCAATGAAGAAGTGCATAATAGGCCAGGTGGTGATCACGTCTTTTTTTTTTTTTTAATGTTTTTATTTATTTTTGAGACAGAGAGAGACAGAGCATGAGCAGGGGAGGGGCACAGAGAGAAGGAGACACAGAATCTGAAGCAGGATCCAGGCTCTGAGCACAGAGCCTAACGCAGGGCTCGAACTCACGGACTGTGAGATCTCATGACCGGAGTGAAGTCGGCCGCTTAACCGACTGAGCTAACCAGGTGCCCCGAGAGGGTTTTAAAGAAAAATAGAGTGGTGGGGACCGCTATTTAAGATGAGTGGTCAGGGATGGCATCCCCAATGTGAAGACACTGAGGGAGCAAGCCATCCAGATCTTTGTGGCGAGAGAATTCCAAGCAGAGGAAATGGCTAATACAAAGGCCTGGAAGTAGGAACATGCTTGGAGGATTCAAGGAACAGGGAAACTGCCAGTAAGTGCTGTTGGAGCAGATTAAGCAAGAAAGAGAGTGGAGAGGTCTTTAAGGAGCTTGGATTTTATGCCAAGTGTGTTGGAGCCATTGCAAGGTATTGAGCAGAGGAGTGACATAAGGTGACTGACATTTTATTTTATTTTTCTTCCCCTGAAATATACATGTTTATTATTTTTTAAAATTTAAATCCAAGTGAGTTAACATATAGTGTAATGATGATTTCAGGAATAGAATTTAGTGATTCATCATTTACATATGACACGCAGTGCGCATCCCGACGACGAGTGCCCTTCTTAATGCCCATTGTTCATTTAGCCCATCCCTCCACCCAACACCCCATCAGCAACCCTCAGTTTGTTCTCTGTTTTTAAGAGTCTCTTATGGTTTGTCTCCTTCTCTGTTTTCATCTTAGTTTTGCTTCCTTTCTCTTATGCTCATCTGTTTTTTTTTCTTAAATTCCACATATGAGTGAAATCATATATTTGTCTTTCTTTGACTGACTTATTTTGCTTAGCATAATACCCTCCATTTCCATCCACATTGTTGCAAATGGCAAGATATTATTCTTTTTGATCGCCGAGTAATACTCCATTGTATATATACCACATCTTTATCCATTCATCAATCAATGGACACATGGGCTCTTTACATACTTTGGCTGTTGTCAGTTGTGACTAACATTTTAGAAGGCTCTCTCTGGATGCTCTCTGGGGAAGAGACTCTAAGGGGGAAAGAGTGTAAGCAGGGAGGACCAATAGGAGGCTGCTGTATAGATGTGGTTGGTTTAGATTTTGATAATGATGGTGGTGGTGGTGAGAAAGGGCCCAACAATCTCAACTATCTTAATAGAGACTATTTGGGTTGAGGTGGCTGAGTGCTTAACAAAGACTATTTAAAGGGCCACGTGGGTGGCTCAGTTGGTTAAAGGCTTGACTTCAGCCCAGGTCATGATCTCACGGTTTGTGAGTTCAAGTCCCGCATTGGGCTCTCTGCTGTCAGCACAGAAACCCCCCTCTTATCCCTCCCCCCAAAAAATAAACACTGGGGTGCCTGGGTGGCTCAGTAGGTTAAGTGTCTGACTCGTGATCTCAGCTCAGGTAATAATCTATAGGTTCATGAGTTCGAGCTCTGCACTGGGCTCTGTGCTAACAGAATGGAGCCTGCTTGGAATTCTCTCTCCCTCTCTCTCTGCCCCCACCCCACTCCTGATCACTCTCTCTCTCTCAAAATAAATAAACTTAAAAAAATAAACATAAAAAAAGACTATTTAAAAAGTTTTTGCCAGATGACAAGAGTGATTTTTTTTCCCCTTTGGATGAGAAACTGGCTTAGATGTAGAAAGCAAAGAGTAGGAATAACAGCACGTCTCTGGATTGAACGATGTTAACAGCATCCCCTGGGAATCAGTGTTATTTAACATCTCATAAACAATTAAGAAAAAGGAATACTTTAAGACATTTTTTGGTGTACACATTATAGTCTGCTTTCCACATAGTGAAATGTCAAGTCAATAGGGAGCATCTTCTGGAATATTTCTAAAGCTATGTGAGTAGGCTGGAAAGTGGCAGGTGACTTGCCACATGGACAGTATAAGGCAGCTAACACAGGGGACACAATTCTGAACTGCCAATCACCACCAAAGAAAGGGATCTAGAAGTTGCTGTACATTATTCCTTTGAGATGCCAGCTCTTGTAAAGTCCAAAATGCCAGCAAAAGTTCTGGCTGTCCAGAATAAAGACAAAGCATCAGTTTCAACAAAAACCTCAGGAAACTCCTCGTGGAGCCCAGTATGCAGTGCTGGTCACTGCATTCGAAGAAAAAGAAAAGCCAAAGAAAGGCAGCTAAAATGATTTAAAGGCTAGAAGGGCTTTTGTTTGTTGGATTAAATGCCCATAAAGGTGACTATCTGAGACTATGAAAGTCTATGAAAGCTTGAAAAATTCATAGAAAGTAAAATAGCCTGTTTCATACAGTATCATGGTTGCAAAATTTACAAAAGAAGCTTGAAAATGGGGGTAATGTCTATATAGAAAAAGGCCATTGGAGGGCATATGTTCTTTTTTAGACAGGGGGTCCTTAAATGTTCTCCAATATGTGGGAGTATGTGTTGTAACAGCAAACAGAAGCCGGGATGGAGGACAAGCAGCCCACCTCAACAGTTCTTTTTTAGGACAAAAATTACTTTGGACTAGGGTGTGCTCTCTGCCCACCCCCTCATTCTCCCTGCCCACCCCAATCACTGTAGTATACAACCACAGAAACTCACAAAGAGCAAAAAACACTGACAAGACATTCAAAGGATTCAAAACGCTGTATCAAATCTCATTCCAAGTGAAAACTAGATTGAAAATGAATTCAAGGGTGATAGATTTATAACAGATTAATAAAGGGGATTAAAGATGTTTGGGGGTATATCCTTAATCTTTGTGATTCACCCCTTGGAGATATGCTATGTCCCGGCAGGAAATGTTACTTAGTGGTCTGAATTGGATGGAAAAAATAAGGGCATGTCCTAAACAGTCAGTATCTGGCTTCTCATAGTCAGAAAGTGGCAGTTAATGATAGAAACACGGATTAAATCATTTGAATTTTACCCCCAGAACAAATCCTTTACTAGTGATCAATTACCAGACGAATGGAAGACTCTTACGAACCAACCGTTACTCACGTGTTGAACAGTTAGCAACCCTGGGCTATTGGATACGTATTGATCTTCCTTCATAGATTTAACAAAAAAAAAAAAAAAAAAAAGACTCCAAACGGAACAGGGAAGGGTAAGGAGGATAATAACCAGAGTGACATTGATTTGGGAGATGTTAAAAATGGGCTGCAACCACCACATGGCCGTTATTTTTAGGTCAAAGATTTATATATATAAATACATACGCTCTGTCTTTCCAAAAAGTATTAGGCTCAGGAACCTCATTCCCTCCCGAAAGAAAACAGTACTCTTTCTTCCTTCCCCATAGGTCCCTTTCTTTACCTGCTTCTTCCACTCCCAGGGTTAAGGAACTTTCAGCCCCGCCTTCCTGCTCTTCCAAGCTCCGCCTTCCCGGTCCACCTGTGTGCCCAGTGCCTGATGTCACTTTTCGGCTTCAGCGGCCTGCAGGATTCCGGCTCCCTATTGGTCTGTCTGACCACGGCCTGCGCAACCCACCAATGGCAGCGGCGCTGGGTGGGGGGGTGCCCACATCCAAGATGGCGCCCCCAGGAGCTGGGAGCGGGTGACCGGCGGCGGGGAAGCGGCCTGGGTTGGCCCTCCGATTACGGGGTCCTGGGGGCATCTCGCCGGGTACCCCCTAGCCCGCCTGCAAGGCCTTCCCCGGCCAGAGCAATGGCCGCCGAGAACAGCAAGCAGTTTTGGAAGAGGAGCGCCAAGCTGCCGGGGAGGTAAGCCCAGGACGCCGAGAGGAAGAGATTGGACCAAACCCTTCCAGATCCTAAGCCCTAAATCCCGCGGCCCTGGGGCGCCAC
This sequence comes from Acinonyx jubatus, assembly GCF_027475565.1. NCBI lineage: Eukaryota > Metazoa > Chordata > Mammalia > Carnivora > Felidae > Acinonyx > Acinonyx jubatus. The sequence goes on along the minus strand of NC_069385.1, from coordinate 114,456,664 downwards.
CGACCTCGAAAGGCTGGTTTGGGGGAACCTGGGCTGGGGGAGCTGGGACTGCCTGGTGGCGGCGGGGCAGCTGTCGAGCAAAGGTAGCGGGCAGCGAGCTTTGGGAATGGCTGGGTGTGGGAGCACACCAGGGTCTGGGGGCGGAGGGCTCCGAAGCCGGTGCCCTCCGCCGGAGGTGGCCGGAGTCTGGGTGTAAAGGACAGTGGAGTTGGGTGAATAGCCAGTGTCGGTCCTGGATTTGGAGGGTCATCCCCAAAGCTGTCTCTCACTTTAAATATAACTCCTTCTTGGGGGTCTCTATCACGCACAGGTGGTTGCTTGCATAAGGGCTGGCCCCTTCCCTTGCTTCCCCAGATCTTTACGTATGAATCTTTTCTTGGACTCTCAAAAGATTCTGGTGGGAGCTTGGGATCGTATGCAGGGGGACAGAAAAAGTGAGGAAAATTCTCCAGCTCGACCTTGCTTTATCTTGAGTTGGCTACTTCCCATTAGGAATTATTACAGAGTGACTCAAGGATCGAGGTTATTTCTTTAGCATTTTCTATGGATTTGTTTAACCCCAAGTGACCTCTTCCCTCTGCGTTGTAATGTTCTTGTGCAAATGCACGAGATTCTTTCATTCTTCAGTAGTTTAGTTGGAGAGCAGACCTTTTAAGCTACTCGACTCCCCTCCCCTTTTTGATGTATGTTGAGAGCTTAGCATTTGTACATCCATCAATCTGCTGTTGGTTTATAGTTTCAATTTGTTTTGGGCAGAGCCCTGAGAAGCATAAGGAATGTATATCTCAGTCAGGAATTTAAGATTTCCACCAGCCATAGGCCACTGGGTGATGAAATACATGTTTGCTTGTGCCCCACATGCTACTTTTCTTAATGGATAAAAGGTCTTTTCCTTCAGGGACAATCCTTTGAATTTGCGTGTATATGTGGGTTTTTTTTTTTAATAGCAAAACGGAAATTAGGGTCAGTGATGGCTATGTAGCAGTCTTATTTAGGATCCTATTAGACATATGGAGAATGGGAATCAGCTTTTAGTAACACATTATTAGAATAATGCAAGAGAATGCAGAAATAGCTTCAGATTAAAGTGCTGTGGAATTACAATGTTAATACTAATGCTAAAGACTTCTATGTTTTTAGATAGGCACCGTTTCCTGCCAGCTGATTTGTTTTCCTTCCTGGTCTAGGGAGCTCTCCAGTGTCACAACTGCTGTTTTCTGGGGTTTTCCATGGTGAGATCATTCAATTTTGACATCCTAAGGTTATAGTCAGAATCAGTGGGAAAACTGTTAAGTCAGGAAGCAGTATTTGAGATGTGGGATATGGCGGGGTCTTTTACGCCTGCTGACGGCTGATTGTTATGAACAATTTTTTGTTTTCCATATTTCCTCTTTTGGACTATAGGAGCAGTCAACTTTTTTCAGAGCATTGCTTTTGTGCTCTGTAAGTAAGAGGAGTCTTTTCTGTTTCTTCAAGTTTCTGGCTTCCTTTTTCATTTCGAAGAGGAATAGAGGAGAGAACATTTGAGTTCAGAAAGGCCTGAGTTATTACTTGGACTCTTACCTGTGTGATCAATGACAAATGATTTACTCAATCTCTCTAGACCTCAATTTTCTTATCTATGAAATGAGGATAAAAATACTTCCTCGGGGTTACTATCAGGACTAAATTAAACATCCTATTTGTAAAGAACCTAGAACGATGTTTATTTAGCACATTATAGTTGCTTAATAAATACTAGTTATGAGGATTCTTGTTATTAGAGCAAGTAAACATTTAAAAGAATGTTTCTCAGCTCCTTACTCCAGTACTAGGTATTTATGTTTATTGTTTATCTTAAGGTATTAAAACGTTGGCACAGCTCATAACAGTGTTTAGTACCTTGCTGGTTGAAGAGAACTATTGTTTAGCTGTGTTCTTTCAGTGGGGAGCCCTAGCAGCTGTTGGTTATGGGAGAAAATTAAAGTTTTTTTAGATAGAAGGTGCTTTGATTTAAGGAAAAGACTAGGGCGTTTTCCCAAGAATAGAAGTTTTGCATTTGTACTCTTTCAGTGTTTGTGAAGAACTTTCTCCTGGGTGGGGAAATGACATCAGTAACTTTCTAGGTCCATGGCAGCCTAGAAGTGAAACTAGTTTTCTCTGCAAATTGAAAGGTAAAAATTCAAAGTGATGGCAGTTACTTTCAGTTTCTTTGATCATGGTCTAGCAACCTTAATGACAACAAATAGGAATTTTATTTCGTAAATTAGCCTAAGTTCAAAATGAATGAAACATCCTTTTTAAAAATAACATCCTTTGTTAACAATAGCTTTATTGAGATGTAATTCACATACTATGAACACACATCCTTTTAAAGTGTACAGTTCAGTGGTATTTGGTATATTCATCCAAAGTATAGATGGTTTTGTGCAACCAGCACCACCAATTTCAGTACATTTTCATCACCCCACAAAGAAGCCTTGTATTCGTCCCCTCACCTCGGCCCTTGGCAACCACTAATCCTTCTATTTGAATGGATTTACCTTTTCTGGACATTCCATGTAAATGGAATAATATGAGGGGCGCCTGGTGGCTCAGTTGGTTAAGCGTCCAGCTCTCGATTTCAGCTCAGGTCCTGATCTCACAGTTTGTGAGTTCGAACCCTGTGTCTGGCTCTGTTTTTGAAGGCTCGCTCATGTTGTAGCATGTATCAGTGTGTTGTTCCTTTTTATGGCTAGATAACATTCCACCGATTATACTTCATTTTGTGTATCCATTCATCAGTTGATGACGTTTGGGTTGTTTCCACTTTTGGGCTATTGTAAACAATGTTATGAAATTCACGTGCAGGTTTTTGTGTGGATGTGTGTTTTCCATTTTTTTGAGTTTATGTAGAAGTGCTGAGTTATATGGTAACTGGATAGAATTAAACATCTTTTAAAATTTTATTTATTTATTTAAGTTTATTTTATTTAGAGAGAGAGAGAGATTACAAGTTGGGCGGGAGAGAGAGAGAGAGAGAGAGAGAGAGAGAGAGAGAGAGAGAGAGAATCCTAAGCAGGCTCCCCACTGTCAGCACAGAGCCCGATGCAGGGCTTGAAGTCACAAACCATGAGATCATGACCTGAGCCAAAATCAGGAGTCAGACACTTCACCAACTGAGCCACCCAGGAGCCCCTGTTTTTTATTTCTTGAGAGAGAGAGAGAGAGAGAGAGAGAGAGAGAGAGAGAGAGAGAGAGAGAGAACGCTTGAGCAGGGGAGAGGGGCAGAGGGAGAGAGAGGGTAACTCTTAAGTAGGTTTCATGCTCAGTGCAGAGCATGACTGGGGGCTTGATCCCATCATCCTGGGATCATGACCCGGGCTGAAATCAAGAGTTGGATGCTCAACCCGACTGAGCCACCCAGCCACTCCTTAAACATCTTTTAAGATTCTCTCAGTTATTTATAAGAGCCTTATGTACTTACTACATCAAATGGTTCTTCTCTAGATGCCTAGAAAGATAGGCAACACTCTATACCGTGTGGTTAAGAGTTTAGGCTCTGGAAACTTGCAACTAGGATAAATAACTTCTGGAGATCTCATGTACAGCACAGTGATTATAGTCAACAACACCGTATTATAAACTTCAAAGTTGCTAAGAGACTGGGTCTTAATTGTTCTCACCACAAAAAAGAAATGATAATTATGTGACTTGATAGAGGTGTTAGCTAATGCTAAGGTGGTAAACACTCTGTACACTTTAAATTTTTTTTAAAATTTATATTAGAGAGACAGAGCACGAGCGGGAAAGGGACAGAGAGAGAGGGAGATGGAGACAGAATCTGAAGCAGGCTCCAGGCTCTGAGCTGTCAGCACAGAGCCCAACCGGGGCTTGAACGCACAAACTGAGATCATGACTTGAGTTGAAGTCGGATGCTTAAATGGCTGAGCGACCCAGGTGCCCCTGCACTCTGTACACTTTAAACTTATGCAATGTTTTATGTCAATTATATCTCAAAAAAAAAAATGCAGATTCTGGAACCTGACTGCTTGGGTTCAAATCCCAGCTCTGCCACTTTCTAGCTGTGTGACCCTTGGCAAGATACATAACTTCTCTGTGCCTCAATTTCCTTATCTATAAAATGGGAGCAGAGTACCTATCTCATAAGGCTGTTAGGAGGATTAATGAGATAATACACAGAAAGTGCATAAGAAGGACTCAGTAACATTAGCTATTATGAAAATGATAGTTATGGTTGTAGTAGCTCCTTTTTAATTTGTTTCTCCCCCTTGCTCTAGTTTCTGAAACTGGGATTCAAATTGGTGGCTGGGTGGCTCAGTCGGTCAAGTGTCCGACTTCGGCTTGGTTCATGATCTCACGGTTCGCGAGTTTGAGCCCCGCGTCGGGCTCTGTGCTGACAGCTCAGAGCCTGGAGCCTGCTTCGGATTCTGTCTCTCCCTCTTTCTCTGCTCCTCCCCCTCTCACACTCTGTCTCCCTTTCTCAAAAATAAATAAACATTGAGACTAGAATTCAAAAACTTTGATCAGTGGTATGAGCCCCCAGTGAGTCCTGGGTAAAGAAGAAAACCCCAAACAAAGCACCCCCTATTGCTAATCAGGCAGAAGATTTACAGAGACGCAAACAAGCCTAATGCAGGGCAGCTGTGGCTATCAGGTGTTCATTATCACCGAGGAGTATGATTGTGAGCAGCGGTCCTAAAACTTTAGACTTTGGTGAGTCACCTGCAGGGCTTGTTGAAACATAGATTGCCAGGTTTCTGATCCAAGGTAGCCCTAGGCAGCCAAGGTTTCTGATCCAGTAGTTCTGAGATGGGACCTGAGAAGTAGACTTTCTCAGAAGTTCCCAAGTGATTACTGCTGCTGCTAATCTGGGGGCTGCACTTTGAGAACCACTGGGGTAAGAGCCCTGAATCAAACTGAAAGCAGCCTGAGTTCCAGCGTTGGGAGCCTTTGCCATGTGGATTTTGAACATTTAACACATCTCCGCTTGGCTGTCCGATAGGTGTCTTATGCTGAACACACCCACACAGGACTCCTGATTTCCACATGTGCCCTCTCCTGCCAAGCCACTCATTCCATCTCATTTAATGGTCGCGCCATTCACCAAAATCCTAACGTCTGATCCTTCTCTTTCCTTTCCTGCCTCATTCAGTTCATCAGCAAGTCCTGTTGGCTCGTCGCAATATACTCTGGGTCTGAGCCCTTCTCTCCTCTCTCTTGCCTGGACTACTGCGTTAGCCTTCTAACTGGTGTTCCCATTTCTCTTCTTGCCCCTCTCTCTCATTTGTAATTAGAACGAAATCCAAACTCTCTGTCTTCCAGGCCCTTCGTGTTGGAAAGCTAGGCTGAGTTAAGGACTTTGATATTTATCCCAAGAGCAGTGGGATGCCGTTAGAAGGTTGGTGGGGGCTGTGGCACGATCAGATTCGCATGTATAAAAAAATATTCTGGCTGCCCTGAGGAAAATGGCTTGGACCAGCATTTTCAACAGTTAGGGATGCGAGACACACAGTTGGTGTTTTGGGTGGGTTAAATCTGGGCTGTACTGGACTGTGGGATGTTTAACACCCCTGGCCCTTGCCCACTAAGTGCCAGGAAGACCCACCATTTATTGGGACAAACACCTTTCCCACATACAAGTTTCCAAACACTCCAGTCACCACCCACCCCTGCCCCCCACTGGGGATTAGGATGAGTATAGTTAGGTGGCCACTGCAGTCAGTGGAAGGAGAGGTGATGATGGCTTGGACTAGGGCAATGGCACATAGAGGTCAAGTTTGAGAATATCAAAAGGACTTGGTAAACCACTGGATTTAGGGAGTGAGGGAGAAGGAGATGCCATTCCCAGGTTTCTGACTTAGCTGGTCAGGTAAGAGTGTGATGTCATACACTTAGAGAAAAAGCCAAGTTTCAGGACCAAGTACTTAAATACTCTATGCTCAGTTTCCATATCTATGAAATGAGAGTTTTGGATTGAGTGACCTCTAAGGCTGAAGCTGAGGATTAAGTTTAAAGTTCAACTAGTATTCAACGAGCTTCAACTCATGTCAATGGGTATTTCTCTTTTGCTTTGTCACTCACACCCGGCATGACTGATAGGTAAGAGTAGATGGTGTGGGGGCCACTGAAGGTGGGCTTTTCTATCTCGTGCTTTTGGAAGTAGCAAATTGCTGGCCCCATGAGCATCTGAGTGTCGTGAAACTGTAGAATGTCTAAGGCCACTGCAGGTAAGGAAACTGAGGCCAGAGAGGGAAAGTGACTTGCCCCAAATCACGCTGTATAGCTGCAGATTTCTTGACTCTGGGTCCGGTGCTTTTTCTGCTACTTCTTCCCTCAGTCAGTCTCTGCCAAGATTAGGACACCTGTCGAGGCACCTCATCCAGGCCAGGGGTGTAGACGCTTCCAGTGAAAAGATGTAGATAAGACCTGGAATAGGAGAGACCAATGTGAGCCAAAGCCCAGCTAGTTTCCCACATTCTTATTTCCAGTCCTTCTGGGAAGGGCTTCTCCCTCTGTTTAAGCAAATGTGTTTATTGTTAAAATTAGGGAGGGGCGCCTGGGTAGCTCAGTCGGTTAAGCGTCCGACTTTGGTTCAGGTCATGATCTCACTGTTCATGAGTTCGAGCCCCGTGTCAGACTCTGTGCTGACAGCTCAGAGCCTGGAGCCTGCTTTGGATTCTGTGTCTCCTTCTCTCTCTGTCCTTTCCCTGCTCATACTGTCTCTCTCTGCCTCTCAAAAAATGAATAAATACTAAAAAAAAAATTAAATCAGGGAGTGCTTTTTAGCATTAAATGAAGTTGAGAGAAGTGTCTAATCACTCAAATTATTTAGGAGCTTGCAGATTTGCAACTAAAAACCTCTGTCATTTGGTTATTTTCCATAACATTTATGAATCTGATAGTGGACTCAGTGTTATGGTCCCAGCCTGTCTGGGCACGTACACTGTATTACAACCTATTCTTAGTTTCGAAATGTGTGACTGATAAAATTAAGTGGCTAGAAGATACTAAATTATCACAGAGACAGCATAGAACCCCAGTTCTGGAAGACTTCCATCAAATGAGTGTGTGAACCTGAATCAGTTGCCAACATGTTTGGCTTTAAATCACATAGGTCTGTTCCCATATTTGCTTTTGCTCCTTTGTCAGCACTCAGCAAACACCTGTTGATTTTTCCTACCAACGGTTTTGCACTATGGCGACGATGCAGACCAGCTATATGCCAATACACCCTGTGGTGTTGGTTTTATTAAAGAGAACGTCGGAGGTTGACCAGGAGTTTTGCTCACTTTTGTCTCCATTGCGGTACGTGCTATGGCATTCATTTCTCTGCATGTGCAGTGTGATTTCTCCCAAGATGCCGGGTTTGCCTCTAGTGTTGAGGTTTAATGAGCCACTAGTCTGCCTAAGCAGAGGCCTTGGGTTTGTAGAGTTCCAGTCCTCGCTCATTAAATTGTGTGTGTGTGTGTGTGTTTTGAAGTTTATTTTTTGTTTATTTAGAGAGAGAGAGTGAGTGCACACACGTGCACAACCAGGGGAGGGGCAGAGAGAGAGAGAGGAAGAGGGAGAGAATCCCAAGCAGGCGCTGAGTGCGGACCTGATGCTGGGCTCGAACTCACAAACCGCGAGATCGTGGCCTGAGCCGAAGTCGGACGCTTAACCGACTGAGCCACCCAGGTGCCCCTCGTTAAGTATTGTTAGTAAGTCCCTGCTGGAGTGTGTTGCACTCTGCCGGGTGGTGAGGGGACTGCAAAACAAGACATGGCGTCACCACTGCTCCCTAGAAGCGGGAAGTCTGCTTGGCACCGTGGCTTCCCCCGTGAGGACGCTGTGTATCATTGACTCTTGGGTTTCTCCACCACATATGTTACTCTGCAATCAGAAAAACTGAAAAGTGCAGCGGGGTGAAAACACACTGTTGAGTGAGAAAAGCAAGACGTGGAAAGATAAGTGGCGTGTGGTCTTTTGTGTACGGTTTTAACACAAAACAGTATTTTATGAATGCATGTGTGTGTAGAAGTATAAAAACAGATGGAACGGATTTCGTACCCACTTCAGGAGAGTGGTTATCTCTTGGGGACAAAGGGGAACAGGACGGGGGACTGCACTTGGGACTTCAGTAGTCTTCCCCAATTTTATTTTCTTAAAAAAAGAAATGTGACACGTATTAACATTTGTTAAATCAGAGTGATGGGCTCATGGATGTTTGTTAATTTTTCTCTGTACTTGTCTTTTTGTTTGAAAATGTGAATAAAGTACTTTCTGCACTGTGTGGAGCAAATGCTTTTTAAATTTTGTGTTGGAGAGACCAGTTAGCCAGCCATGAAATTAAGTAATATTTAAAGTAGCATTTATGACTTACGGTCAAAATAAGTCATATGTATAGTGTGCCATTTATATAAAGTTTTAAAACACATGGAAAAAATACTATAATACTATAATATTCTTTAGAATATTGTTTGGAAAATAAAAACATGAAGACAAAAATAAGGGTGAAAAATGCCAGATGCAATAAAGTGGCTTCTGAGGACGGGAGGGAGGAAGAGGTTGGCAGGGTTTGAAACCCATGATGTCTTCTTTCTTTCTTTCTTTCTTTTTTATTAACTTGTTTTATTTTTTATTATTATTTTTAATTATTTTTAATGTTTATTTATTTTTGAGACAGAGAGAGACAGAGCATGAACAGGGGAGGGTCAGAGAGAGAGGGAGACACAGAATCTGAAGCAGGCTCCAGGCTCTGAGCTGTCAGCACAGAGCCTGACGTGGGGCTCAAACTTACGGACCATGAGATCGTGACCTGAGCCGAAGTTGGACGCTTAACCGACTGAGCCACCCAGGCGCCCCAATTTTTTATTGTTTTAAATTTACATCCAAATTAGTTAGCATATAGTGAAACTGATTTCAGGAGTAGATTCCTTAGTGCCCCTTACCCATTTACCCATCCTCCCCTCCTACAACCCCTCCAGCAACCCTCAGTTTGTTCTCCATATTTATGAGTCTCTTATGCTTTGTCCCCCTCCCTGTTTTTATGTTATTTTTGCTTCCCTTCCCTTATGTTCATCTGTTTTGTCTCTTAAAGTCTTCATATGAGTGAAGTCATATGATTTTTGTCTTTCTCTAATTTCACTTAGCACAATACCCTCCAGTTCCATCCACATAATTGCAAATGGCAAGATTTCATTCTTTTTGATTGCTGAGTAATAATCCATTGTATATAAATATACTACATCTTCTTTATCCATTCATCCATCGATGGACATTTGGGCTCTCTCCATACTTTGGCTACTGTTGATAGTGCTGCTATAAACATGGGGGTGCATGTGTCCCTTTGAAACAGCACACCTGTATCCTGTGGATAAATGCCTAGTAGTGCAATTGCTGGGTTGTAGGGTAGTTTTATTTTTAGTTTTTTGAGGAACCTCCATACTTCCAGAGTGGCTGCACCAGCTTGCATTCCCAATGATGTCTTATTTCTTATGTACGAGTGGAGCACTGACCTCGGTATGCCTTATATTATGATCTAAATCGAATTCATTTAAAAAAGTTATTTACTTATGGGGTGCCTGTGTGACTCAGTCAGTTAAGCGTCTGACTTTGGCTCAGGTCATGATCTCATGGTTTGTGAGTTCGAGCCCCGTGTCGGGCTCTGTGCTGACAGCTCAGAGCCTGGAGCCTGCTTCGGATTCTGTGTCTCCCTCTCTCTGCCCTTCCCCTGCTCGCACTCTGTTTGTGTGTGTGTGTCTCTCTTTCTCCAAAATAAATAATAAAAAATTTAAAAAAAAGTTATTTACTTATTAGAAGTAGTATAAGCCCTAATTTATATATTTTAGGGAATCAGAGAAGGCATGGGTAATGGATGCTGTGGGGTAGCGTCCGGGAGGATCTCATGGCGGGAAGTATAGAATTTGAAGGGAATGTTTCAGATTGGATATGATATTGAAATGGGAGAAGAGCCTGATTCAGTAGCTAAGAAATATTTGGAAGGCAGTGTGGAGACCAGCCCGCTCTAGAGTTGAGTGTGGTTTGGGAGGAGTAGGGATGGTCCACGCTGACAGGTGAATTATAAATGCTGGGAAATTGAGCACCTTAATCACCAGGCTTTCAGTCAGTCTGCATTTAGTCTCTGTTTCATCTTCGTTTCTCTTTCTTTTCAAATGTCTTGGCTACTTTTTGAGATTCCGTAAACTGATTAATTAAAGTGTTTTAGGTACAGATGCATCATGGGTTTTTAGTTCAAGAGTACGTTAACAAATTCAACATGGGCTCTGATACCTTTGCTGAAGAAGTCCATCACTTACCTTGGCCTTTCTGGCTGTGCCGACACCTTGAGGCTGACATACACAAAACAGCCTACCAGGGCACCTGGGTGACTCGGCTGGTTAGGTGTCCAACTTGGGTCGTGATCTCATGGTTCGTGGGTTCGAGTTCCACACTGGGCTCTGTGCTGGTGGTGCAGAGCCTGCTTGGGATTCATTTTCTCTGCCCCCCCTCTCTACCCCTCCCTCACTTGCTGTCTGTCTCTCTCAAAATAAGTACACTTTTAAAAAATTAAAAATATGGGGGAGAGGGGAAAATGGGTGATGGGCATTGAGGAGGGCGCTTGTTGGGATGAGCACTGGGTGTTGTATGGAAGTGATGAACCATGGGAATCTACCCCAAAACCAAAAGCACACTGTACACACTATATGTTAGCCAATTTGACAATAAATTATACTAAAACAAACAAAAACAAATAAGAATAAAACACAGCCTACCATGATTTTAAGATCTCCTTCCTGGATGGTAATTAATAGACCTGCACAATTAGGATTGCTTGTTTTTCTGCGTGGACTACTGGCAGGTGGTATTACTCTTTTAAAAGGGAGACTCTAAGGACCGTCTCTTATTTTTCTATCCATTCACCCAGTCTAACCAGCCTGTTGAAATCTTCCTGCAGGGTTTATCCTCTGGTCTTTATATTTTACTGTAAAGAGGCTTGTGGAGTTGGAGAACTCAAGTGTACTCACCTGCGAGTGTTTGCAAATATTAAAATACAAAGAAGTGGCCCTTAAAAAAAGTTTTTATTTTAATTCCAGTTAGTTAACTGTTGTATTAGTTTCAGGTGTACAGCATAGTGATTCAGCAGTTTTGTACATTACTCATCATGCCAAGTGCACTCCTTAATCCCCTTAAACCATCACTTAACTCAGCACCCCCCCCCCCCCCAGCCTTTCCCTCTGGTAACCATCAGTTCTCTATAATTAAGATTCTGGGGCGTCTGACTTCAGCTCAGGTCATGGTCTCGCTGTTCGTGGGTTTGAGCCCCACAGCGGGCTCTCTGCTGTCAGCGCCGAGCCCACTTCAGACCCCTTGTCTCCCTTTCTCTCTGCCCCTCCCCTGTTCGTGTTCTCTCTCTTTCTCTCTCTCTCCCCCCAAATAAACATTAACAAAAAGTTTTTAAAAAAGATTCTGTTTCTGGATTTGTCTCTCTCTTTTTTCCCTTTGCTCGTTTGTTTTGTTTCTTAAATTCTACGTATGAGGGAAATCATATGCTATTGATCTCTCTCTGATTGACTTATTTTGCTTAGCATTATATTCTCTAGCTCCATCCATGATGTTGCAAATGGCAAGGTTTAATTCTTTTTTATGGTTGGATAATATTCCATTGTGTGTGTGTGTGTGTGTGTGTGTGTGTGTGTGTGTGTGTGTGTGTGTGTCTTCTTCTTTATCCACTCATCAATTGATAGACACTTGGGCTATTTCTATATCTTGGCTATTGTAAATAATGCTGTTATAAATATAGGGGTGCATGTATCCCTTTGAAATAGTGTTTTTGTAGTCTTTGGGTAAATATCCAGCAATATGAATCCTGGGTCATATGGTAATGTTATTCGTAACTTTTTTTAAGTTTATATTTACTTTTTAGTAATCTGTACACCCAACATAGGGCTTGGACTCACGACTCTGAGATCAAGAGTCACATGCTCTTCCAGCTGAGCCAGTCAGGTGCCCCTATTTTTAACTTTTTCAAGAGCCTCCATAGTCATTTCCACAATGGTTGCACCAGTTTGCATTCCCACCTACAGTGCAAGAGGGTTCTCTTTTCTCCACATCTTCACCAACACCTATCATTTCTTGTGTTCTTGATTTTAGCCATTCTGACAGGTATGAGGTGATATCTCATTATAGTTTTGATTTGTATTTCCCTGATAATCAGTGTTGATGAGTATCTTTTCGTGTGTCTATTGGTCATCTGTGTGTCTTCTTGGAGAAATGTCTGTTCATGTCGTCTGCCCATTTTTAAATTGGATTATTTGGTTTTTGGGTGTTGAGTTTTATAAGTTCTTTCTATATTTTAGATACTAACCCTTTCTCAAATAGGTCATTTGCAAATATCTTTTCCCATTCAGTAGATTGTCTTTTAGTCCTGTTGATTGTTTCCTTCGCTGTGCAGAAACTTATTGTTTTGATGTAGTCCCAATAGTTTGTTTTTGCCTTTGTTTCCCTTACCTCATAAGACATATCTAGGAAAGATTTGCTATGTCTGATGTCCAAGAGGTTGCTACCTATGTTCTCTTCTAGGATTTTTTGGTTTCAGGTCTCACATTTAGGTCTTTAATCCATTTTGAGTTTATTTTTGTATATGGTGTAAGAAAGTGGTCTAGTTTCTTTCTTTTGCACATTGCTGTCCAGTTTTCCCAACACCATTTGTTGAAGAGACAGTCCTTTTCCCATTGGATATACTTTCCTGCTTTGTTGAAGATTAATTGACCATATAGTTGTGGGTTTATTTCTGGGTGTTCTAGTCTGTTCCATTGGTCTATGCCTTTTGGCTTTTTTGCTTGTGTTTTCATTTTTGTTTTGTGTCAGCCTTCTCTCTGTATGCCAGACTTTCCCGTTATTCTTTGATCCCTCTTATTTTCTTTCTCCTTTTTCTCTGCCTAGGAATCTCTGTAAACATGTTAAAATTGTATTTGTATCTCTATAGTAGTATAGGTAATGGTTTGTTTACAAATTACTGAATAACCTTTCAGAAAAGTTTGGGGAGTTAGAGATTCTTAATAGCTAAAAAGGTCAGAGCTATATCCATAAAGATTGTACATAAGAACATTCCCGCTGGAATCTTAGTAGAAATCAATATGAAAATGATTGAATTGGCTGCATTTTTATTTAAAAGCAACTTTGGGATCACACTGGTTATGTCAAACAAGGTAGTTGGTAAACTTGTTCTACTTTCTAAATGTTGGTAAGGAATAAATTACCAAAATGGGAGGGAGGAAGAAAGCCAACATTTCTTGGGCAATGAGCATGTGCCAGGTGGCATTCTGGATGTTTGCAAATCTACCTCATTACCTGCTAGTATTACTACCCACCAGGAATTGTGCTAAAGGGCTTTTTACACGTTGACTCATTTAAACCTCCTAACTCTCTTAAGATTGCTTCATTTATTTCCTAAAAAGGTGATACATGTCCATGATACCAATTCAGAAAGTTTGTAGTAAAAACTCAGCCTCTCTGCTGCCGGGTTCTCCAGTTCCTCTTCTAACCCCCTGCTGCTGGTGTCGTGTGTATTCTCTCAGAGATCTCTAATCATAGAGAAGTATGCGGATTTGTTTTATTTTAAAGGTTTTCCACAGAAATGACAGCATGTTATGCATACAGTTCTGCATGTTTTTTTTTAATGTTTTGTTTATTCTTGACAGAGCACAAGTGGGAGGGGGCAGAGAGAGGGGGGGACACGGACAGCAGCGTGCCCCTGCGTATGTTTTTAATTAAAACATTTAATTGATGTTTTAGAGTTTGTTTCGTGCCAATGGGTATAGAATTGCCCCATTCTTTTTTACAGATGTACCATCATTTATTTAATCAGTCCCTCTTAATAATAATTTTCTTTTAATAGGTAAGTTCAGCCCTTTTATATTTGCTGGAATGACTGATATATTTTATTGTAGCTCTGTTTTTAATGTTTTCTTAAAAAAAATCTTTCACTGTAAGGACTACTTGCTTTGGGAGAGGGTGTGCATGTGTACATTCTTATAATTGGGAAAGTTTGTGTTTTTATTCTAGTTATATTGCATTTATAACTCTATACTGTATTTCTTGAGACATCTATTGACCGCCTACCATGATCAATGATGAAATTGGTAGTTGCATTTCTTGCCCTTTCCTCATTTGCTTTTACTTGATTATTTTTTCTCAAAGTTTTTTTTTTATTTTTTTAAATGTTTATTTATGTGTGTGTGTGTGTGTGTGTGTGTGAGAGAGAGAGAGAGAGAGAGAGAGAGAGAGAGAGAGAGACCGGGCATGAGCAGGGGAGGGTCAGAGAGGGAGGAAACACAGAATCTGAAGCAGGCTCCAGGCTGTGAGCTGTCAGCACAGAGCCTGATGCAGGGCTCGAACCCACAAACTGCAAGATCATGACCTGAGCCAAAGTCTGACATCTGACCAACTGAGCCACCCAGGCACCCCTCAATTAAAGTTTTTTTTTTTTAATTTATGTATTTATTTTTGAGAGCAGGAGAGAGAGAGCACGAGAGCAAAGGAAGGGCAGAGAAAGGAGGAGAGAGAGAATCCCAAGCAGGCTCTGCGCTGTTAGCACAGAGCCCAGTGTGGGGCTTGAACTCACAAACTGTGAGATCATGGCCTGAGCCGAAACTAAGAGTCAGGCACTGAACCAACTGAGCCACCCAGATGCCCCTATTTTTCTCAGTTTATCTCCTGTCCTAAAACATACTTATGCCTCTATGACTTGAGCTATCACCTTTAAATATCTTTTGAGCCTTGTCCGTGAAAGATGAAGAAACCAACATACTTTTTTAAAAAAAATTTTTAATGTATATTTATTTTTTGAGAGAGACAGAATGTGAGCTGGGGGGTGGGGGCAGAGAGGAGGGAGACACAGATTCTGAAGGAGGCTCCAGGCTCTGAGCTGTCAGCACAGAGCCTGACGCGGGGCTCAGACTCACAAACCGTGACATCATGACCTGAGCCAGGGTTGGACGTTTCACCGACTGAGCTGCCCAGGTGCCCCAGCCAACATACTTATTTGTCCACTCCATCCTCTGTTCCATTTTAACCTATGCCACTTACATTGTTTTTACCTTCTCTCCTCTAATCATGAAGCCTCAAATTTAAGACTTAGTCTTAAGGCTAAATTCATTAAATTCTTTACACGAGTCCTTTCACTGTAGTTTCTCTATCTCATTGTTCATTGAAGTTTTTCTTCTAGTAGTTTCTTCAGGAAGGAGTCAAGGAAACTATATTTCCTGGGTTCTTGCATCTTGCAACATGTTCTGTCACCTTTGTATTTGAACAACAGTTTGGCTGGATATATAATTATTCTCAAGTCACTCTTTTAATGTTTATTTCAAGAGTGAGTGTGAGTGGGGGAGGGGCAGAGAGAGAGGAGTGAGAGAGAATCCCAAGCAGGCTCTGCACCATCAGCACAAAGCCCCATGTGGGGCTCAACCCTACTAAACGTGAGGTCATGACCTGGGTTGAAACCAGGAGTTGGTCTCTCAACTAACTGAGCCACCCAGGCACCTGGCCCCTCAAGTCACTCTTTTTTATTGTGACCTATTCCATAAAACAGTTGTGTGGTATGATAACTTGACGAATAATCACAAAGTGAACACCCCAGAAGTGAGCAGGTCAGAAGCCCCTGGATCTATTCTCGACCACAACTCTCTCCTTCCCTCTGAAGTAACCACATCCTTTTGTGTTAATCCCTCCTTCCTTTATGGGGTTATTGCTATGGATGCATCCCTAAATATATAAATCCTTTTTGCTGTTTTTGAAGTGTATATAAATAGAACAATACAGTATTTACCCTTTTATTTTTTGCTTGTTTTGCTCAGCACATTTGGAAGACTCATGCACATTATTACTTGTGTGCCCCATTTTGTATGTTTATGTTGCTATATAATATTCTATTATACGAACACATTACAGTTTATTTTCTGTTGGACACTTGGGTTATTTCTAGTTTTAGGCTAAAAGGAACTATAATGCTATGAATAGTCTTATATATGTCTTCTGATACACATATGTATGTATTTATATTAAGATACAGATTTGAGAAGAATATGCTAGGCTTTAGGGTATGCATATTTCGTTCCTCCTGGATATTGCCAACCTGTTTTTTTGAAGTGGGCTGTATCACTTTATGCGCCCACCAGCCACCAGTGAGTCACTTGGGTCACCCTTCCCTTGGTACCTAGTGTTGCTTCACTGTTGTTTAGCCCAGGTGATCTTTTGGGGTAGGTGATCCTCTCATTTTACAGACGAGAAAACTGGCTCAAAGTGGTCCAGTAATTTCGCGCAAGTTTACAGAGGTGGCGGATGCCAGAATGCGAGTTCTGGTTCAAACCATGCTGTCTCCGGCTGAAAAGCCTGTTATCTTTCTGTGCTGCCGTCTTTACCGATAGGACTTCCAGTCTGTCAGGTATATAAGGTGCTGAAGCCCCAGTGGAAAATGAACATTCTCCAGAGACTTAATTTTTTTTATGTTTATTTAATCTGTACACCCAACGTCCGGCTTGAACTCATGACCCCGAAATCAAGAATCACACACTCTGCCAACTGAGCCAGCCAGGTGCCCCCAGGCTGAAAGGCTTGGATGTGGTTGTCTTGGAGGAGACCTTCCAATTTTGTGATGCAGATGATACTTACCTGACATATTTAGCTTCCTGACAATTTTCTTCTTTCTTTTTTTCTTGGTTCCAGCATCCAGCCTGTGTACGGAGCACAACACCCCCCTCTGGACCCTCGGCTCACCAAAAAGTAAGTCAAGATAGTTTTCCTTTCATGCATGTACTTCTTTTAAAAGTCTCAAACCTTCCCCTACTTTGTTGAAATGACAGTTTCTACTTTGATCTTTTCTAGCTTCTCCCCTGCTCTATTTTGGATCAAGAGATGAGCAATCTTCTTACCTCTAAATGATCTATTATTAAGTGGGAAATTAACTCACACCAGAGATTTATTTTCCTGCATTGGAAGCTGGTATATGCAGGGTTTGGTGTTGGACGCTAAGGGTCTTTATTGGTTAAATATCGTCTCCAAATTGGATGACTGATGACCTTCTTGTAGGAGCCTCCTTTCTGGGGTTCATTGCTTCTGAATATATATAGGTCTGCCATCTTGTCTTCACTTATGCTATGAGGACTGGGGCGAATAGAATATAACTGTAGGGCTGGCATTCTTCAGGTCCTCTTTCTCCAGCCTCAAAGAAATCTAGCCATACAGTAGAGTTAAAAGCTCCCTGGAGATTATTTCTCTAGTAAAATTCTAATAAGTTATTTTCGAACACAATAGAAACCCTGGTCAAACCCAAGATGTGTGCGTGTGTATTCATACCCCCAATTATCACTTCATCGCTCCTTTCTCTCATGGGCCATCAATCAGCCACAGTGAATTTAAATGAAGAGATGCATCATCATCTCAGATTTTCTAAGAATTTTGGGCTCTGTCTCTGGGCACGCTTCATCTTAAGACTTATTTCCAGGAAAGCTGTAGTTTGTGGTGAAAGCCGAATGATTTGAGAGGTACAGGAGACCTAAGCTGTCATCTTTCTGGGGCCCGTGTAATAATATCTACCCTTTCTTTCCTTAACAGTCAAGGAAGGAGTAAAGATAATGTATATTAAAGTATTTTGAATACCTACAAAAATGCCATAACAGATGTACATTATCAATGTTTTAATATTTAAAGTTTTTTTTTAATGTTTCTTTTGAGGGAGAGAGTGCATGTGTGTGCACGCAAGCGGGGGTAGGGGCAGAGAGAGAGAGAGAGAGAGAGAGAATCCCAAGCAGGCACTGCACTGTCAGCACAGAGCCCAGTGTGGGGCTTGATCTCACAAACTGCGAGATCATGACCTGAGCCGAAATCAAGAGTCAAATGCTTAATTGACTGAGCCACCTAGGCACCCCGGCATTTTAATATTAAAAAAAAATAATAACTTGGGGCGCCTGGGTGGCGCAGTCGGTTAAGCGTCCGACTTCAGCCAGGTCACGATCTCGCGGTCCGTGAGTTCGAGCCCCGTGTCAGGCTCTGGGCTGATGGCTCAGAGCCTGGAGCCTGTTTCCGATTCTGTGTCTCCCTCTCTCTCTGCCCCTCCCCCGTTCATGCTCTGTCTCTCTCTGTCCCAAAAAAAAAAAAAAAAAAAAAAAGTTGAAAAAAAAAATAATAACCTAGCTGAATATGTGGTGAACTTTCTGTAATTCTACCAACTCATTGCAAAAAGATGGCAATTTGGCCGGTATGTGGAAGGTACGGTCTTCTGAATCACTTTGGAAGCGCGACTGCTATTCTTTTCTGTAATGCACAGTTTTTACACCAGAAGCCACAGTATAAGCTCTTTGAGGGCAGGGATTTTGCTTTATTCACTGCTGTACCCTTAGTACCTAGAAGAGCACGCAGCGCGTACTAGGCACTTAGTAAACATTTATGGGTTGAAGGAATGAAATCATTGCATGCACTTAGACAGTGAGCTGTACTTTAGTGCTTCTTAGTTTGTACCTTGCTCTTCATAGGGGAGCATGTTTTCTGTGACAATTGTGTGGCATTCACATTAAGTAGAATGGATACTCTTTCCTGGTTTTACCAATAGCAGACTATCTGGTCTGTCGGTTGGTACAGCAGGTGCTACTTAACTAACAGTCTTCCCTGCCCCTGCCTCTTCCTTGCTCAAGAACCATAATTTTATTCAGCTCTTGAGCAGGTATCTGTATTAGTTTAAGCCTTTTATAATAATCTTTTGGTAATCACAGTGACTGGCCTGCAGTGGGCTTATGTCATTGGTTCTGGCCCATGAGATGTAAAAGTCTCCTGAGGGAGGGTACCTGGAAAGATGTTCCTGTTCCATCAGAGAGAGATCATTTTGTGAAGAGAGCCTCTTTTTGTCTCTACTCACCTTTCCTGCTTTTGAATGTGGTGGTGTGAAAACAGATGCTGAAAGCTGTAGCAGGTAACTTGTAAACTGAGGGAATGGGTAAGAGACCCTCAGACACCTGCCGAGTAGTGCCTTGTCATCATGGGTCTTTACAATTTAAGCATCAGAGGTTGAGGATTCTTTTTTTTTTTTTTAGTGTTTTTATTTATTTATTTATTTATTTATTTATTTATTAAAAAAATTTTTTTTTTCAACGTTTATTTATTTTTGGGACAGAGAGAGACAGAGCATGAACGGGAGAGGGGCAGAGAGAGAGGGAGACACAGAATCGGAAACAGGCTCCAGGCTCTGAGCCATCAGCCCAGAGCCTGACGCGGGGCTCGAACTCCTGGACCGCGAGATTGTGACCTGGCTGAAGTCGGACGCTTAACCGACTGCGCCACCCAGGCGCCCCGTGTTTTTATTTATTTTTGAGAGAGAGAGAGAGAGAGAGCGAGCACAAGCCAGGGAGAAGCAGAGAGAGAGGGAGACACAGAATCTGAAGCAGGCTCCAGACTCTGAGGTGTCAGCACAAAGCCGGACATGGGGCTCAAACTCACGAACTGCAAGATCATGACCTGAGCCTAAGTTGGAAGCCCAACCAACTGAGCCACCGAGGTGCTCCCAGTGGTTGAGGATTCTGTTCCTTGTAGCCAGTTCTGTTCACAGGTAGGATTTGTTGATTGGTAGATCCATTCCAGCGTATTTTATAATTGCCTTTGATGAATACATGGCTAACACAGAAATCACTCAGTCCACCCATGCATAAGGCAGTTGAGGGTACTGTCCTATTTTATGTTCATGTCAGAGTCACCACACCTTGTCTGCATCTGTTATCGAGTGCATTTTCCCTGGCTCTGTATTGAGGACAGGTCTTGAGGAACATTCCCATATCCCAAACTGCCAAGACAAATTTTATATACTTTTGTTTTCCCAGCTATTAGTTATATAAAACCACAAAAGTTTTCACTGATCATTCAGGAGAGTTGGAATCAACTTTATTTTCTTTTTTTTTATAGGTTTAATTTTTTCTTCGTGTATCTTACTTAAATATCATTCTCCTTTTATTTATTTTTAAAATTTTGTTTTAGAGAGAGTGAGAGCTAGGGGAGAGGGCAGAGGGAGAGAGAGAGAATATCCCAAGCAGGCTCCACGTTCAGCGTGGAGCCTGATGCAGGGCTCAATCCCACAGCCCTGGGATCATGACCTGAGCTGAAATCAAGAGTTGGACACTCAACCGACTGGGCCACCCAGGCGCCCCTGCAATCATACTTTCAATAGAAGTAATTACTTAGCTCTGCAGTTTGGGAGGAATGGAATTGTCACTGAATAAATTGCCGCCTCTTTTCATGCACTTGGTGGTTTGTTAGCACTCTGCAACATGGGACAACCTCTAGGTCTGCACTGGACCATTTTACAGTTCCAGATTGTTACTATAAAACATTTATCGCCCTTATTTTAGTACCTTTGTTGGGACATTTTTATTACTTTCTCCTCTGTGTGATTATCATTCCACTTCAGACTGCCATTAATTACCGGTGGTTAAGCCCCATCACAGCAGAAGCCTTTACACTGGGTCTTCAATCATCTAAACTGCATGAGCACAGTACATCGTTCCCTGTCTGTATATACTGACTTCAATTTGCCAAATTATTACCATTACTGATAATATTGCCAGCAATAATTTTTACAGCTCGGATGAAGCTAGCCTTACTGCAGAGTGGCCCCATTGTCCACTTGATGGTATGACAAGCCTCTAAATTTATTGTTTTCTGAATTGCACTAAAGTACGATCCTGCTTGCGCGTTACGAAGCTGGTTCACACGCAGCCACACTAGTTATCGGGATGATTGGATTTATTTGAATGTCACTGAATTCCCCGCTTGTTTCACACCCCTCACCAGTGTCAGACATTATTTTTCTGAGTAAATTTGTGTACTGTTTCTGTTAAGCGAGCAGCCATGTCAGTAAAACGGTGTAGCCTCAATCAGATTACAGAATGATTGATCTTTTGTTTCCTAACCAGTAGAACCTGTAGCCACTCTTGTTCAAAACATCCTTTGGGGCTCGTGTCAGCATTCAACAAGTTACCATTCACCAAACAACTGATTTCTCTCAAATGTGCCACTTAATTACGTTTTCAGGAGTTTTAGGGTCGTGTGCCCTCCTTGAATCTCTTTTTCTTCACCACTTTCTAGCTCCATGATCTTGGGCAAATTACTTAACCTCTCTGAGTCTCCTCATCCGTGAAATAGAAGTAATAAGACTCAGGTCAGAGTTACTGGGAGAATTAAGAGGTCTCTGTGAAAGTGCTGTTGAAGCTATAATTTGGCATTAAGTCGTAAGGAGGCGCGATGGAGGTGTCTGTGACAGGCCAGTTTGGTTGTAAGTCTGACACAGATCAGTTTGAATAACCTTGGCTGAACTTCAAGCCACACTGTGGTTGTTAGGATATCTCAGGTTGGCTATCAATTAGTTGGGGCCATGTTAAAATGAGGCAGCCTATAAACCAGAGGTACCCCCAGCTGGGATAACCTGGATTGGTTTTTTCACTGGGCCTCCTGATGTCAAAAGAGAAGAGCGGTGTGTCTCCTCCAGGGGCCATATTCCTGAATTCAGCCTCTTCCCATTCCGGCTACCGTCGCACACAGCCCGTTCCGTGTAGACAGGAGACCATTGGCACAAGGCTAGAGAGTTATGGCTGTCAGCTGTGCACACGTGGGGGCACTACGGCTGTGGTGGTATGTGCTCCGTTTGCCTGGCAACTCCTCTTCCTGGGCTGCAGATCTTACTAGACCTCCTTTTCTAGGTAGATGAGTTAAAGAGTGTATGCAGGCCGTCAGGTCAGGTAGACCTAGATTTGAGCCCAGACTTTGCTGCCTGCTCATGACCTCAGTAAGCCTCAGTTTCCTGATCTGCAAATAGGAATAATAATAATAATAATAATACCTCAAAAAGTAATAGTACCTTATAGCCTTATGAATGAGCATTGATCAGAAAATGGGTATATATAAATATTAGCACAGAACCTGGCACCTAGTAAATAGCCAATACATTCACACTTTAACGTATGTATAAATTTATATTCTCTCCTTTGGAGAGAACAAAATGAGTAAACATGGAAATGCTTCAACTTTAAATCATCCCACCGTTGTTGCTGGTCTGTAGATTTTCTTGTTTCCTCTCAGTGGCAACCCAGGAACCTTTTCACTCTGACCTGCCTCTTTCATTCTGTAACTGGTTCTCACCAACCCTCAGTCCTCACACTCCTACCCCTCCTGGTGGTACCAGCCCCTTCCTCCATGAAGGCCTCTTTCCAGAAGACGGAGCTGACTTTTTTTGACTGGTTGGTTGCGTTCTGGGTTTTGTGGAATAGGCATCTCTAAAATAATTTCCAGTGGCCTCAAGATGGTCTGCTTTGAGTCTCTTGTCTTCCTGTCACAGGGAATGACAGCCTTTCCTCCTTTCTTTGTTCTTCAGTGTGTTGTGATATGTCCTTCCAGTTTCTATTTGCAGAAGTCTTCACCTGAGTAATTCCAATTCTTAATCTCAACAGTTGACTTATATTGAATCTTCATCTCCTTCAAAAAATGTAATGAAATACCTGAATGCTTAAAAAGATGTAAAGAAAAATATAACAAATCCTCATGTACCCACCACTCGGCTGATTTACCTCCTTTGTTTGTACGGATGTGTTAGAGCCTGAGTCTTAGCATGTCCCATCTCTTGGTGCAATGTTTCCATCCAGTGCAGGGTGTATGTGTGCTTCACCCAGTGTTAAACTATCAGCATCCAGTCACTTCTTTGGCCTGAGTTAAAATTTAGCTTCTTGGGGCGCCTGGATGGCTCAGTCGGTTGAGCGTCCGACTTCAGCTCGGGTCACGCTCTCACAGTCTGTGAGTTCGAGCCCCGCGTCGGGCTCTGTGCTGACAGCTCAGAGCCCGGGGCCTGTTTCAGATTCTGTGTCTGCCTCTCTCTCTGACCCTCCCCCGTTCATGCTCTGTCTCTCTCTGTCTCAAAAATAAATAAATGTTAAAAAAAATTTTTTTTTAAATAAAAAAAAATAAAAAAAAATTTAGCTTCTTGATTTGATGGCTTATTTTAAAAATCTTAAAAATATCAAGAGAGTATTTAAGAGGGGCGCCTGGCTGACTTAGTTGGTAGAGCATGTGACTCTTGATTACTGGGTCGTGAGTTCAAGCCCCATGTTGGGTGTGGAGCCTACTTTAAAAAAAAAAAGAAAAAGAGAGAGAGAGTATTTAGGAAACATCAACCAGAAAAACACAGTGGTTAATCTTGGTATCCAAGGTACTCCATATCAATCAGTTGGGTTCATTGTGTGCAATCTTGAGGTACACATAGCCTCCAAAGAGGAAAACGACAGTAACCACGAACTTGTATGCAGTATTTTATTGGTGGCAGAGCTTTCTTACACATCTGCCTATTTGTTCTTGACAGTGGACCCTCTGAGGGTCCCTTTCTACATCCCCCTTTACAAAAGAGAAACAGTCATAGTGATGGGTCCAGAACCTGCAGCCTCAGCAGGTCCACAGACGAGTACTTTGCCTCTTCTGGCTCGTGGATGGATTTTTGACAGCAGATATTCACAATGTGTTGTCCCAGTTTTATTTTCTTTGATTTGAGCTCTTGCTCGTTTCTGATCATTTGTTTAGTAAGTTTATAAGTACTCTTACTTTGGGGATTGATGAAAGCCAACAACCTTATCCACTGGTTAATGATATGCTCGCTGTAGAAGACACAAATAATTCAGAGACCTATAGAAATGAAATGAAATATCCCCTATAATTCCACAGCCTAGCGATAAGCACTGTTAACATTTTGATGTATTTTCTTTCTGGTCTTTTCTATGCATATACTTTTTTTTTTAATATAGAGATTATAAAAATATATTTTTTTGGCTCCAGTTTTCACTTTATTGAGATCGTTTTCTAGTGTTACTTAATAGCCTGTGAGATGTGATTTTCAGTGGCATTATAACATTTCATCTGGTGGCTGAACAAATTTCATCATTCCAATTTCTAGATGTTTATGCTCTTTTCAGTTTTTAACCAAAATAACACCATGATAAACTGTCTTAGATCCTTTGACCCTCTGGTTATTTTGTTAGGGTCAGAAATTATAAACCATTTTCGGGCTTATGGTATGTATGTTGCCAGATTGTTTTCCAGAAGGCTGTACAACATACACCCTCACCTGCACCATTAGATGGCGGTCCCACTGCACCCTTGGCAACACTGAAGAGAATGTTGTTTAGATCTTTGCTAACTTGGCGGGTAGAAAATGGTATTTTGTTTCTATCACATTTGAACTGCTGCATCTTGTAATCTAGTTTTCTCCCTTGTATTTTGTGTGATGTCTTCTCTTCCTTTACTCTGTGTAAGACCAGCTTTGAAAACAATGCCTGAGTTAAAATCTTACTCCTTTTCTGATGCTAATGGTAAGGACATATCGATGAGCTGAGCCGTATGAGCTCCCAGACTGTATTTATCAGTGTTAATAACAATTATCTTTTAGGATAAGCATTGCACTCATCGAGGGAGACGAGATGGGTTGTTAGACCACCCACCTCTACCCAAAGGGAAGAAACAGCTCCTGGAAATGGGGAAATTCAGCTCTTCTGGCAGAACCTTGTTTCCCCTCTAGTATCACTGTGCTTTGCTGGAGGAAACAGGGAGGCAATTAGTGATGTCTTTTTTTTTTTTTAAACATAATACTTAATTTTATTTTTTTAATTTACATCCAAATTAGTTAGCATATAGTGCAACAATGATTTCAGGAGTAGATTCCTTAATGCCCCTTACCCATTTAGCCCATCCCCCCTCCCACAACCCCTCCAGTAACCCTCTGTTTGTTCTCCATATTTATGAGTCTCTTATGCTTTGCCCCCTCCCTTTTAAAAAAATTTTTTTTAACGCTTATTTATTTTTGAGACAGAGAGAGACAGAGCATGAACAGGGGAGGGGCAGAGAGAGAGGGAGACACAGAATCTGAAACAGGCTCCAGGCTCTGAGCTGTCAGCACAGAGCCTGACGCGGGCTCGAACTCACGGACCGTGAGATCATGACCTGAGCCGAAGTTGGACGCTTAACCGACCAAGCCATCCAGGCGCCCCCCCCCCCACCCTGTTTTTATATTATTTTTCTTTCCCTTCCCTTATGTTCATTTGTTTTGTCTCTTAAAGTCCTTATATGGGTGAAGTCATATCATATTTGTCTTTCTCTGACTGATTTCACTTAGCATCATACCCTTCAGTTCCATCCACGTAGTTGCAAATGGCAAGATTTCATTCTTTTTGATTGCTGAGGATTACTCCCTAGTATATATATACCACTCTTTCTTTATCCATTCATCCATCGCTGGACATTTGGGCTCTTTCCATACTTTGGCTATTGTTGATAGTGCTGCTATAAACATGGGGGTGCATGTGCCCTTTGAAACAGCACACCTGTATCTCTTGGATAAATACCTAGTAGTGCAATTGCTGGGTCATAGGGTAGTTCTATTTTTAGTTTTTCGAGGAACCTCCATACTGTTCTCTAGAGTGGCTGCACCAGCTTGCATTCCCAAGTGATGTCTTTACTCCAGTGCATTCAGGCTCCAGGTGTAAATGTACACAAGGTTTGGGATTTGAGGGATGTTAGACAAGACTGAGTTAGAAATGTCCCAACCACATGGTCCCCAGGATCCAGAATAAGGGCCCACAGATGTTAAAGGGGAGACCTAAAGAGGAAAAGGTCAGGAAAGTAGGAATGATTCGCATGACTCCTAGGACTAAGCTCTCTTTCCTCAGTGAGTCAATCTAGTTTTCCCAAACTGTCGTCATGTACCATCTTCACGTTTTTTTGCCAAAGTCTGTTCTGTTATTTTACTGAATGCATTTTTAAAAAATAACGTCTTAAAAAACCTCAGTTAGATTTGTGTGTGTGTGTGTGTGTGTGTGTGTATTTAAGATTTTATTTTTAAGTAATTGCTACACCCAATGTGGGGCTCAAACTCACAACCCTGAGGTCAAGATTCACATGCTCTACCGACTGATCCAGCCAGGCGACCCACATTGATATATATATATATATATATTTTTTCTTAATATGAAATTTATTGTCAAATTGGTTTCCATACAACACCCAGTGCTCATCCCAACAGGTGCCCTCTTCAATACCCATCACCCACCCTCCCCTCCCTCCCTCCCCCCCATCAACCCTCATATTGTTCTCAGTTTTTAAGAGTCTCTTATGGTTTGGCTCCCTCCCTCTCTAACCATTTTTTTTCCTTCCTCTCCCCCATGGTCTTCTGTTAAGTTTCTCAGGATCCACATAAGAGTGAAAACATATGGTATCTGTCTCTCTCTGTATGACTTATTTCTCTTAGCATAGCACTCTCCAGTTCCATCCACGTTGCTACAAAAGGCCATATTTCATTCTTTCTCATTGCCACATAGTATTCCATTGTGTATATAAACCACAATTTCTTTATCCATTCATCAGATGATGGACATTTAGCCTCTTTCCATAATTCCACATTGATATTTTATGTTTTTTTTAATTTTTTTTAATGTTTATTTATTTTTGAGAGGGAGAGAGAGACAGAGCATGAGTGGGGGAGGGGCAGAGAGAGAGAGGAAGACATAGAATCCGACGCAGGCTCCAGGCTCTGAGCCGGCAGCACAGAGCCCGACGCGGGGCTCGAACCCACGAACCGTGAGATCATGACCTGAGCTGAAGTCGGACACTTAACCGACTGAGCTACCCAGGCTCCCCACATTGATATTTTAAAGTAAACCTCATCACTTCTGTAAATTAGAAGTGGAAAGCTAATTATCATTTGCCAAAAATAGAAGAAGTAACCTTAAAAGTAAACATAGTGAAAAAAACAAAACTCTCTTATTAAGAAAATTCTAAACCAGCTGATGTTGCTTGCAAACATGTTGATCTGAGGCTGTCCTCTCTTTGTTAAAAAATAGTCTTAAAGACAGAGTAGCACCATACTGAGACTGTCTCCTTTAGGCTAGCTGAAGGACTTTAACAGAATGAAAAAGGAACATCTCATTCATTCTGGAACTTGATGTTTCATGCTACATATGGACTGCCTAAAATTATCTCTGGTTCTGCCAGGAGTTCATGTCCTACTCTAAGGAATAGTTTAGGTTATGTTACCGTAGCAGATTAACTCTAGAATCTCAGTGGATTGTCACAACAAAGGTTCATTTATTCCTTTCTCATGCTACGTGTCCAGAATGGAGTTGAGTGGGAGTGGAGAGCAGGCTCTACCCTACGCAGTCACTCTGCTTCCCAGGTGAGGGAGGCCCCTGGCCAGTTACCACAGTAGAAGAAAGCTTATAGAGAGAGAACTCATCCCTGTGCTTGTCTGCTTTGGCTTTGGAGTGATTTCCTCACTTCTCTCTTCAGCTTATTGGCCAGAACTAGTCTTCTAGCCTTGTCTGAATACGGGGCGGGGGTGGGGGGGCTGGGAAGTATAGGGGAGCACATGGGATATTTGGTGAGCATTTTTGTCTCTGCTCCATCAGTCTCTGCAGTATAGTGCTGGTCTAGATGCCTCTAGATGAGGAATGGATACAGCTGTTTTTATTTGTAGAAGGTAAAGATTATATATCAACTAGTTTGTCATACTGTTCATATTAAGCCAGTGAAGGTGGTCAGAAGTGTCAGATCATTCCCTGGTAACGATGTCTCCTTTCTTAAAGCTTCATCAAAGAACGGTCAAAAGTCAACACAGTTCCTTTGAAGAATAAGAAGGCCTCCAGTTTCCATGAGTTTGCCCGGAATACCAGTGATGCTTGGGACATTGGCGATGATGAGGAAGAGGACTTTTCCTCCCCTTCTTTCCAAACTCTGAACTCAAAAGTTGCTCTGGCGACCGCAGCCCAAGTCCTAGAAAACCACAGCAAGCTGAGGGTGAAACCAGAACGCTCCCAGTCAACAACATCCGATGTTCCTGCCAGCTACAAGGTCATAAAGTCCAGCAGTGACGCTCAGCTGTCCAGAAATTCCAGTAAGTCCATCCTGCTCCCTTCCACAGCCTCACCCTTTTCAGCAGAGTGCACCTCAAATGAACAGTTTTTCTCTAGGGCATTACTCAGATCTTCCATTGAATGGTAAATGTGAAAGCTCAAGCCTGAGCCCAATGGGTCATAGACTCTGCTTGTTCCGCCCCCACACCTTGATGGCTACTTGGGGCTTCACTTGCTGACACCCCATTTTTGCCTGCCGTTTTGTTCTTCCTTTCCCTGTGATGGGGTCTAGAACTTTTGCTCTTTGGTTGCTTCACATTTCTTTGGGCCTGGTCAGGTTTAAGATTATTGACTCATGTATGTAAAGTTGTTAGTGGCTGAATTTCACAAACGTGTGGCACTGTTGTTTGGCCTGTTCGGCCCTGGGGAGCAGTCACTAGTAAGGTTGTTCCTTTCCTGTTCCTAAGGAATGGAGCAACATGTGCCTGGAGGCTCTGTGTCACAGCCTCAGGTTGAGGGCGGCGTGGGAGGAGACACGCCTTCTGTTTCTTTTTGGGAAACTGGCTTCTGCAAGTGGTTGAGGTAATGGTGGTTTTATCAGATGTTTGGGGTCTCTCAGTGTACCCTCTTAACTATCCATTGCTGTATGTAATTTTGCTCTAGAGGGTTTTATGGAAGCCAGTTATTCTGAGTCAGAGAGGGAAGTGTCATTAGTCCAGTGAAAGTTAGAATGGCTGACTGGTAAAGGGCGAAGGGAAGTGGAAGAATGTCAGAGCCTGGCGTGTGTCCCGACTCGTGCTCTAAGAGAACAACTTCTGCAGTTTCAGAATAAGCACGTGGTCATGAACTTAGGCTGTGAGGCTGTTAAAATGCCACAGTCACTTTCCATCGCCGATCGGGCTCCAGGTTCCACCTTCAGTGCCGTGCCCACGTGGGTGTTCGGTGTTGATTGACTGGCCGTAGCTATAGGCTGTTGGAAGTGTCTGTGTGCTGTGATTGAGGGTCTTAAAGGATCTCAAGTGTGAGGAAGCACCCCCCTCCCCGCCCCCATCCCTAGTAAAGGTGCAGCCCTCATACAGCCAGGACCGTCCAGAACATTCCCTTTATGAGGTCCCCTCCTGTGAACATCATGTGTTAATCTGTGATATCAGAGGTGCACATCACTCTCAGGCCGCCAGTGTGTGGTCTGTGTTTCCTAGGCCCCATGTTACACTAGGCATCCCAGCCAAATACCCTGTGACTGTTGCTTCTGTAAACCTTCTAGTTGTGCATGTTGTTGAGTGCTCATCTTTTTTTTTTTTTTCCAAGAGAGGATTTCTTTATTTTTTATTTAAAAAAAAATTTTTTTTAAGTTCATTTATTTTTGAGAGAGAGACAGAGCATGAACAGGGGAGGGGCAGAGAGAGAGGGAGACACAGAATCCAAAGCAGGCTCCAGGCTCTGAGCTGTCAGCACAGAGCCCAACGCGGGGCTTGAACTCACAAACCACGAGATCATGACCTGAGCCGACATTGGACACTTAACCAACTGAGCCACCCAGGCGCCCTGTCTTTCTTTATTTTTTGAAAAATGTTTATTTATTTTGAGAGAGAGAGAGAGAGAGAGAGAGAGAGAGAGCATGCATGCATGCAAGCAGGGGAGGGGCAGAGAGAGAGGGAGAGAGAATCCCAAGCAGACTCCATGCTGTTAACACAGAGCCTGACATGAGGCTTGATCTCACAAACTGTGAGATCATGACCCGAACCAAATGCTTAACCCGCTGAGCCACCCAGGAACCCCTCATCATTTAATTCTTGTTGTGAGTCCTGCCTTTTTTTTTAATTTTATTTTTTATTTTTAAAAATTTACATCCAAATTAGTTAGCATATAGTGAAACAATAATTTCAGGAGTAGATTCCTTAATGCCCCTTACCCATTTAGCCCATTTTTTTTTTTTTTAATGTTTATTTTTGAGAGAAGAGAGAACATGAGCGGGGAAGGGGCAGAGACAGTGGGATAAGATCTGAAGCAGGATCCGTGCTGACAGCACAGAGCCAGATGTGGGGCTTGAACACATGAATTTCGAGATCATGACCTGAGCCGAAGTCAGATGCTTAATTGACTGAGCCACTCAGGTTCCTTGTGACTCCTGCTTTTTAAGGCCCAGATAGATAAAAGAACATGAAATAGTTATGGAAGGACAGTCAGAATTTAAAACTGACTTTACTTTGGGGTAGTAAAATAAATAAGGATTTTGGAATCAGACAGACCTAAGGTGGCATCTCAGGTCTCACTAGCAAATCACTTTTAACCTCTCTGAGCTGTGGTTTCTTCATCTGTAAAGTAATAATTCCTACCATATGTTGCAAGAATCAAATGAGAGATCCTATGTAAATGTGACCAGCATGATGCCTTATACATAGTAGGAGCTCAGGAAATGTCAGTCCTATACTGCTCGTTTCTCCTTCCTATCATCTGGGTTAGAAATGTCAAGAACCAGCCATGTGGTTCTGCTGGGGTCTGTGTTCTTGTTATTTCAGTCATATCCCAGCAGAATTAAAAGCTGGCTCACCTTGGTGGGAAATGTAGGAGCACAGAGGAACCCAAAACAGGGTTGCCTGGGGCCAGAGCCTCTCACCTGCTGTGCAGGGCACATTGATGGGCCAAGAACAGCTTCGGGTTGTGCCGTGGATATTGATCCTCTCAGCCCTTGGGCCAGCTGCATGGGGCCTGGGGCTTCAGGCAAGCAGCCACCTGTTTTTATTACATGTGCCCTACTTACATGCCTAACCGACTGAGCCACTCAGGTTCCCTGTGACTCCTGCTTTTTAAGGCCCAGATAGATAGAGAATATGAAACAGTTATGAAAGGACAGTCAGAATTTAACTCACTGCTTACGTGCTCTGTGATGTGGAAAGGGAAGGCAAACACTACCTTAGACCGTGTTGCCCCCACATTCAATATTAGGCATGAAGACACATCCCAGGTTGGGGTAGAAAGAAAACATTTGATTTCCATCCAGAGTTGCCAAAAAAGTTGTCACAGTTGCTATGGCCTCTGGAGTCTGTTAGCACATAAGATGCCTTGGGAGCCTGTGATAAAAATGCAGCCCTTCCCCCGGGCAGACGGTTTCCGTCCCCTGGCTGCCCTCAGCGGGCACCTTGGGGCAGCGCGCCAGCTGCTCGGACCCGATTCTGGCGGAGGGGCCAGTACTGAACAGCCAGCTCAGGGTCCCTCCACGTCCATGCTCTACATTGCCGCCTGTTCTCTTTCTCTTTCATTATCACAGGTGACACATGCCTGAGGAATCCACTCCACAAACAGCAGTCACTCCCTCTCCGACCCATCATCCCCCTGGTTGCCCGCATCTCGGACCAGAATGCTTCCGGGGCGCCCCCGATGACTGTCCGGGAGAAAACCCGCCTAGAAAAATTCCGTCAGCTTCTCTCCAGCCACAACACTGACTTAGGTGAGTCCCCATGAGCCCCGGGCAAGGTAGGACCTCTTGGTGACTGGAATTCTCAGAGACCTGGAAGCTATTGCTCTTTATTCTTCCTTCTTTTACTTTTCCAGCATCTCCTGATCTGGTGCCCATTGCAGTGACATGCAGGTATTAAGTCAGAAGTATGTTACTAGAAATTAGGGACCAAATTAGGTGGGACTGGATTCTGCGGCCCGTAGACCATAGTGTAGCTGTTCTGGCTTTGGTCTCCTCTGCCTCGAGGCAACTCTGACTCAAATCCACACCCACGGGTCTCTCTTTGCCCCCCTGAGTCTGATCTCCGAGCTGACTGCATCACTACTGCAGAGCCGTGTCTTCGCCACTTTGCTGCTCAGGGCTGTTGTCTGGGGCTTTCTCCCCGTGCTTGTCGGTAGCCGCTGCTGCTGCTGGTGGTGGTGGTCTTTCTTGAATGGTGGGAGGAATCAGGCAGTGCTGGCTCAGGGTTGTCTTAGGGCATTTGTGGGAAGGGCTAATCCAATCAAGCCGTTGTCCGTTTGCAGATGAACTGAGGAAGTGTAGCTGGCCGGGGGTTCCCAGGGAGGTTCGACCCATAACCTGGAGACTCCTGTCGGTGAGTTCTGCCCGCTGTGTAGAGAAGCGTGAGCCTCACACAGCCCTTCTTACCTGCTGAGGTTAGTGTGGGCACATTCGTCTTACTGCATAGACTCCTCCAGTCCCACTGGGTGTGGCAGATCTGTGGGACTGTCATCTTATTTCTGCGCCTAAATAAACACATCCCTGCGAGTTATTCACGCACGTATAGAAGAGCACAGCTTTTCCCTGTTGGTGTATCCCCCCTTGCTCAACGCCAGGGAGAAAGAGCGTAGTGAGGTAGGGATCTCAGCACTTGTTTGGACAGGCTCCCACACTCCCCAGACTTCACTCTTTCCTCAGTAGGAATAACCAGAGTGGTGGGAAGCGACTCTGGCACTGTGAGGAGGTGAGACATGGGCCTCCCCCAGGAGCCTGCACCAGTCCCGCTCTCCCTGAGGGCAGAGCACTGTGCCAGCCTCTGTGATAGGGACGCTCGGACTTCCTGAGCCTGTCACGTTCGTTCATTCATTCATTCATCTAGCAAGGAATTATTGAGGGCCTGCTGTCTGCCAGGCATGGTGCCAGCAGCTGCGGGGATACACGACAATGAATGAAGCCTGGTCCCTGCTCTGCAGGCCCTGCCTGGGGAATGTATTACATAAATGTCTGCGAGAGGAAGTGACTCTTTCCTCGGTGTTCCCCAGGAGTCCCGATCCTGCAGCCATGTAATCACTGCCTCCGCCACTTCTAATAAGTTTGAATGCCAATAAGTGTAGATTTGGTCGTGGTTTCGGGAACGGGAGCCGCACGAATTGGGAGTGGGCTCTAGACCAGGAGGGAGAAGGAAAGTTGGCCTGAAGCTTTGGCTAGGCGGGAGGCTGCTGCCAGAAGTTCCGTGTCTGCACGTCGTGGCTGCCCGTGTCACAGATTCCATTCAGCTTTCTAAGCTGGCAGTTCTGAATATTAGCGTGGAGAAGAATGTGTGACTGGCACAGACTTCCAAGGCACACCCCTGGGATGTGCCGTAGAGGTGGCCGTAGGGCTGGGATTCCCGGAAGTATCGCCTTGCACACACGCAGCCCTCCAGAGGCCCCCACTCAGGTCCAGTTCCCTCCCGCTGACCTAGATTCATTGCTCTGCTGAGCCAGCTCCGGGGCGCTCACCAGCAGCACGCACTGCAACTACAGTGCAGGGCTGCGGGAGTGTGCACGTAACCCTGGGAAAGCTGGCCTGGCTTCGTCTGCCCACATGCGAGTCTCATTGAAGAAGGAGAGAGCAGACACTGGGCGGCCGGGCCCAAAAAGGGAGGATTCTCGTGCTCTTGGCAGCTGTCCTTCCGCCCCTTTGACGGTTGCCAAGCCAATCCTTAGGCTAAAGTGAAAATTAAGGACTCGTGCAACCAACGTGTGTCCCCATCTAACCGCGGTCCTGTCTGTAGGGCTATCTCCCAGCAAACACCGAGAGGAGGAAGTTGACCCTGCAGCGGAAGCGGGAGGAATATTTTGGCTTCATTGAGCAGTATTATGACTCTCGAAATGAGGAACATCACCAGGATACCTACCGACAGGTACAGTCATCACCTTTTGGGTTACGAATCCTAGTTGTCAGATGTCTCTCCTGGGAGAACTGTCATAGTGCAGGATTTCCGAGTCTTCAGGCTATGGTGTGCTGGTTAGGAATTAAATTTATTCCCAGAACTGCTTCCCCTGTTTCTAATGAGTAGCTCTGATTTTAGCCATTTTAAATAGAGTTTTTGTTGTTTTTTTTTTTTTTTTTTTTTTTTTTTTGCACTGATCAGTGGCATTGCTTCTCCACCTTCCACATGCATACAAGTCATCCAGGGTCTTGATAAAATCCCACCCAAGCGTTATGATAAGATGCAGATTCTGATTCAGTGGGTCTGGGTTGAGACCTTCACTTCTGACAGCCTCCCAGCCGGTGTCAACACTACTGGTCCCAGGCCGCAAGTAGTAAGGGTCCCGGGGCACAGAGTGAACGAGAAGCTCACTCAGGAGTGGTCCAGTCCCTCTAGACTGTGTGACATTAGTGTGTCCACCTGGCAGCTAGTGCCGTTTCAGCACCCATGTCTGCCCGTGTGTCTGCAGGAGCAGTAGTTACCAGCAGGCTCGGCAGGCAGTGTTCCATCACCCTCACCGTGGTCCCCACCGCCTGCCAAAAGAGGAGGGGAGGAAGAAGAGGGGCGAGGGGAAAAGCCCAGGTTGCTGGCAGCTGTCTTCAGGAAGCCTCAAGAGCCAAAGTAGCTTCTGCTGCTGTCGCCGCCACGGTCCTCGGGATCGATCGTTAAGGCTCGGAGAAATCCTGAAGCTGAAACCAGCTGTCGTGACCTCTTTGGTAACAGACGTGAGGACTTGGCAGTGACAGTTACTGAATGCCGGCTCCCTCTGGTTCTCAAGCCAGTCACATGTCTGCCACTTTCAGAGCTCTCTCCGCTCTTGGGAGCTATTGATGAGTAAGACTCTGAAAGAGGGACGCACATTTTGATCATTTCTGTTGAGTAAGCACCAGCCCAGAGTGAAACAGACTCCAGGGCGATTCTCTTAGGCCGTGGGTTCTTTAGGTCGTGAAGCCCATTGCTGTTCGACATAAGTGGTTTCCTCAGTTTCAGTAAGCTATTGCTGTCATGGAAACGTATTCCAGATGAACAGGCGGGCTTAATTAGACTCTTCTGGTATGTCCGTCAGTTCTTTCTGAAGATACTGTGCTGTCACTCTTACCCCCTTGATTCGCAGATCTTAAGAAAATAACTTCTCAAAAGAACAAACTGGCATTTGTGTTTTTAGACATGACTTCTCTTTTTCAGATTCACATCGACATTCCAAGGACAAATCCTCTCATTCCATTGTTCCAGCAGCCGCTTGTACAGGAGGTAAGGGAAGTACTTAACATTCTCGGCCCTTCTCTGCTCCATACCTCCACAGCACCTGTTCTGCATGTATGTGTCCTAGACCTCCCTCCGGCCGTGGGCAGGTGTGTGGCTAATCATGAGGGTACCTTCTGTTCGGATACGGAGCTGTGGTCCCTGCAGAGCTCTTTCTTGTGCATTCTCATTTGTTCTCCTCGACAAATCTATGGGCCAGGTCACACTCTGAGAAGTTAAGGGACTTATCTGGGGCTTTAAAGCCACACTGTAACAGGATGAAGGCTAGAACTCATACCTCAGAATTCCTAGTCCTGTGTTTGCTCTACTTTATCAAGCTGGGCTAATGATGGTTTTTTTTATTGTGGTAAGTGTGTGTAACACGAAATGTCCCATTTTAACCCTTTTTAAGTGCACAGTTCAGCGGCATCAAGTACATTCACACTGTGGTATGACCACCACCTGTCTTTATGACTTTTTTCGTCTGCCCAAACTGAAACTTTGTATCCATTAAATAATAATTCTGGGGGCGCCTGGTGGCTCAGTCAGTTGAGCGTCTGACTCTTGGTTTCAGCTCAGATCGTGATTCCAGGGTCATGGGATCAAGCCCCACGTTGGGCTCCATGCTGACATCAGGGAGCCTGTTGGGGATTTTCTCTCTCCTTCTGTCTCTGCCCCTCCCCTCCTCTCTCAAAATGAATAAACATTAAAAAAGTAATAATAATTCTCCATCCCCAACAACCCACCATCCTACTTTCTGTCTCTATGAGTTTGAATATTTCAGGTACTTCAAACAAGTAAGACCATATATTGTCGGTCCTTGCGTTACTGGCTTATTTCACTTGGCATGATAATATCTTCAGGGTTCATCTATGTTGTAACGTGTGTCAGAATTTCCTTCCTCTTAAAACTGAATAATATTCGTTATATGTGTGTAACACAAATTGTCCGTCTACTCTATCCTCTGTGGACAGTTGGATTGCTTCCACTTTGGGTATTATGTCTGTTTGAGTCCCTGTTTTTAAATCCTTCTGAGAATATACCCAGAAGTTGAAGTAGTCATGATATTGTGAAACCTGACAAGTGCACGAAACGCATAGAAGGTCTCAGTGGGACTGTTATCTTTTGACCCAAGCAGTAATTATAACCTCCTTGAGACTAGGGATTTCCTTAGCAGCTTCACGGTAGCTAGGACGCCGGGTGTAAGTCCTCTCTGAATCCTGTTTTCAGTTTTCCTCGGAATAGAGAGGGATGGTGGTAAAAATGCTCAAAATAATTTCTATTTGACTTTAGATTATATTCATAATTCTATTTAAATGCAGATCTCCACTGGTGGGATCCCTCATGACTTACCAGTAGCATTAAGAAGATTTGAAGGGGGTGGTGACAGCATTATTTTAACTCTAAGATTCAGCTCAAAGGAAGCGGAAGATCCATTGAGGGTCCCTTTGTGCCTCCCATTGTTTCCCACGGCTCAGCCCTGCTTATGCTTTAACTTGGAGATGTTCAGATACTTCTCTTTTACCTGTGCGTGCTTACTGTAAACTTGGAGACAGGGAACGCAGTTTGTTTAACATGCTTCTAGTAGTAGAATCTGAATACAAAGAAGGGAACTCAAACTACATTCTTTCCATTTTGTCTTGAATCATCTTTGCTTCTAGCTGGCTATAGTCCTCTCACAGAGTATTACTTAAAATGCCGACCAAGGAGCAGAGAACTAAGCAACACAGAATACTGAAAGGCTTGCTTTGCATATCTGAAAGGTAACTTGAGAATTGACTACAGTAAGGCAGAATTACCCAAGTACAAGAGGTGCAAGAAAAATCTTCAGGGATTATCCCTTCCACTCTTCTCCACAAGGCAAGATTATCCCAGGTTGTTTTCTGTCATGAAGGTTCCACGGTCTCCCCTGGTAACCAGGCCTGGTGCCAGGCCATGTCTGTGGCATCTTCACTTGTACAGTGTGTGAGCACCTGCATTGTCCCATCCTTACCAAGCAGGGATTGTCACAGGTCTCCTGATTGTGAGCTGCTGGCCTCCATGCCCTTGGCCACTGTTGAAACCAGTCAGCGAGGATCTGTGTTTTCACGAGGAGCTGACAGTGTGGAGCAGAAGCCCTGGGATTCTCTCTCTCTTTCTGTCTCTGCTCCTCCCCTCCTCTCTCAGAACTAACAGAGACGTCCAGACAGACACAGGCCACAGGAGGCAGGCAGGAGCCCCTTGCGATCTTCCTGAACATGGTGGGTCTAGCCTGAGCTTGGGCTTGTGTTTCAAGGGAGGGAGGAGAGAATGTAAGAGGGCCCCCGTTAAAGTGTTGGGCCTAACCCACGTGAGGATGTCACACCCTTCCCTCAGCCCCAGAGAGCAAGTGGGCAAGTCTAGTGGAGGCAGAGAGGCCAGCTTGCTTCCTGGTAGGGCTTGTTCTCACTGCCTGTAAGGGCAAGAGTGTTGACAATGGGCGTGTGTCTCATTTCCCTCTGCAGCTGGAAGGCAGACTCAACACGGGGGCTGGGACACATCCTTTATTGTGTCTCTAGATTCTCTACTCCTCTCCTGCGCTAGCTTACCAACTCCAAAGCCATAAAAGCATTTTCTTCCCGTTGTTCTCCCTGGGGGGCTTTCTTCCTTGCACCTGACCTCTAAGAAGGCCTCTTCAGTCTGCCCCCAGAGCCCGTGTGTGTGCGGTGGAGGCCCTCTCATCTCCCGTGCCCCCTACACGTGGTCACCATCAGCTCTGCCGTCCCTCTGGTGTGGCTCACAGAGACACGAGGCAGCCCAGTCAAAGCCAGTGTAAGGAATGTGTCGGACTGGTAGTTTTGGCCACCAGGATGAAGCCCAGGGATGAATAGTATCAGAGAAGATGGGGGGATAGCTGAGAGCCTAATGAAGGCAGAGGGAGTGTAGCTGAATGGGGCAGGGCCAGACTCTGAAAAGGGACCCTAAAAAATCTTTTCCTTCTCCCCAGTCTAGGTCTCTGGTCTCTTGTGGCTAATATACTTAACCCCGGTGGCTTCCCCATGGAGGCCCAGGCTGATTTCTCTGTTCTCAAATTCCCAGCTGTAGGATTTGGTTTATTTGCTTTCCTTTCCCCAGCAAATGTCTGGGTTGCATCCTGATACACACAATGACTTCCTGTGTTGACAGTTCTCAGTCAGGCTGGGCTAGGAGTAAGTCTAGGTATAAGTTTTCCTCCGTCTCAGCGGGGAGAAAGGGGAGCGTGGTGGGGAAGGCGTTTCTACTCCACATCCTATGATGATAAAAAAAGGTGTGAAAAAGGTATCAGAACTTAGATGTTTTACCATCTTGCTTCTGGAAATCAAGAAATCGTTGTCTACAAATGAGAGTGGGGTGGCCTGGGTCAGGGACATCGATAAACAGACCTTTTCCTAAGCCCTTTGTGTCCCTGCCCTTCCCATTTTCCTCATTTTATTTTATTTTTTAACATCCATTTATTTTAGAGAGAGCGCGCGTGTGCACAAGTGGGGGAGGGGCAGAGAGAGAGGGAGACACAGAACCCGTAGCAGGCTTTAGGCTCTGAGCTGTCAGCACAGAGCCCGACATGGGACTCGAACCCCCAAACCGTGAGATCATGACCTGGGCTGAAATCAGATGCTTAACTGACTGAGCCCCCCAGGCACCCCCCCGTTTTCCCCATTTTATATCACAGTGGCTGGATACTGGAAAGAGAAACAAAGGCAAGAACTGTCTATCTACCCCTGCTTAAAAACAACCAGCATCTTAGAAACTTTCTGCATTTATAAACTTCCTTTGTCCCAGAGTAGCTTTAGAATTTTCCTAAAAATTTGGCAGCATCCCTGGGGCAAATTGTGACATAGGTAAATGGAGGGAGGGAGGGTATCCCTATGATTTAACAGTCCTGTCTTCTCTCTCCTTTTCCTAGATCTTCGAAAGAATTCTATTTATTTGGGCCATCCGACACCCTGCCAGTGGGTACGTCCAGGGAATTAATGACCTGGTCACTCCGTTCTTTGTCGTCTTCCTCTCAGAATATGTGGGTAAGAAGCATGAGTACCAAGCTGAACAAACTATTGCTCTTTCTTATCTGCGGTCTGTTTGTTTCTCCCAAGAGTGCAGCCAGTAGGCAAGTCTTGCTAAAAAAGAGGTAGTGGCCTCTGAATACACAGCTAAACCTGTCTGACAGCAGAAGCAGCCTGGAATTTATCTCTAGAGATGGCCACAGACGTCACCCAAAAAGGACCCACTTGGTCCCAGAATGACCAAATGGATACCTTTTTTGCTCTACCGTAAGCAGATGGTTTGATGCTTTATTTGAGGTCCTTTTAGGATTATTTTGAACTCGTCTCAGACACAGGCCCTCACCCGTGGAAGCTGGAGTTTTAGATTGTACACCAGGCCTCCACACTCCAGTTCACATGCTGTATGTTGGCAGCATGAAACAAAATCAGAATCGAGCGCACGTTGGAGGTCCTGGAACAGGCCAAGGAGAGCTCCAGGACCTTGATTTCTCCCCTCCTCCTGCTCCTCTAATCCCACTGGGTTCTTGTCACTTTGGATAGGGTGATTGGATACCGTGGTGGCAGTTAGGTTTTCTTACAGCTCCAGCCTCCTCCTCTGGCCAGGCCTGAATTGGGCAGAGTCTTTAAAGGGGTTGAGGATCCTCCCCTTCTCCTTTTGATTTCTTTATCCGCTTGTGCTTAGAGACTCGCAAGAAAACCCATGTGTCATGTGTGTTCGCTCAGGCAGTTAAGGAGAAGCTCATGTGGAAATCAGAATGTTGGAGGGGGTCTCAGAACATCATCCATCTATCCTCTCATGTCACCAATGGGTTGTGAGATGCCCTGTCTCCTTGTTGGTGGCAGAGCAAAGACTAGAAGCCTTTCTGTAGGCGCTGGAGGTGGTGGGTTATTGCGGGTGTTGGAGGAAGCCGGTGTGGGAGAGGAAGAGGGTAATGAGAAGTAGACCAGAGTGGAGCCCCTTGGAGGGTAAGGGCATGAAACTATCTCACTCGATCCATCCCATTCATTGTTTTCTCATAGGGCTCAATGGATGGTGTTTTGGTCTTTTATGAGGCAGTTTCCGAAAAGTAAGACGACTAAATGACACCATCTCCCATTCCCTTTATTGGCAGCAAGCTGGGCAGGACTGGGAGGAAGGTCTCTCTTGCCCACTCTATCAGGCGGTCCTAAGCAAAAGAAAGATTTGTTAAAATGTAGCTACGAAAAGCAGATAGGTAATGCTTTTGCTAGAGGACTTTTCATTTTCCCTTTCACATTAATGGGTCAGCTTTCGGAGGCAGCTTAATTCTGTGTGTTTAACTTTATTAAGAGCAGTGCAGCTGATCTGTTGGGATTTGGGGGTTGCTTCCTTGCAATAGTACTCTTCTAAAACACTGTTAAAGGATGAGCCTAGGAAGGTAGTAATCCGTTCACTAATCTACATTTGAAGTGTAAATGCTGGCATGGAATCTCGGTAACAGTATCATGCCAGTTACAAATAACCCTCAGCAGCTGCAGTCTCTAATTGGATATTTAATTATCTCGTTAGCTGCCATTTATATTGTATGCCAGATTTTCCTTTCCTTTCTGTAGGCACAGCTCTGTTGGTCCCACCAAGCACTGTGCCTTTCTTTGATAGATATGCCAGCATTCTGATCTTGGTATTGGCAGCCGCATCTGCTGACCCACGGCGTTTATGCAGTAAAGCGTGGGCTTCTCCACCCTTCCTTGGAGGCAGTCTTGGCAAGGCCATGCCCAGTTTTACTGCTGCAACAGACTTCAGAAAGGTCTTGGTACCTCCTCCTAGACTGAGGAAGGTGGGGCCCATTCTTTTTTTTTTTTTTTTTTTTTTTTTATGGAAACTTTTGTTAGGTTAAGTTTCAAACAGATGTAAAAGTAGAAAAAATAATGCCATAAATCTCCATATAGCTCTCACCCAGCTTTCCCAGCCAGGCTTGTTTTATCTATCCCTCTATCCGTTCTCTTCATCCTTTCCTCTTTGTGAATTATTGGGAAGCAATTAGACATCATATCATTTCATCCATAGATATTTCTATGTGTAGCTCTAGAGGATAGTGATTAAAGAAACTCACAGCCATCATGCAGTTATTACATCTAAAAAGTTGTAATAGCTCCGTAGTATAATCTCATATATAATCAACATACACGTTTTTCTGATTCTTGTAAATATATTTAATAGTTTGTTTGAATCGGGGTACAGATTGGGTCCACACATTCTAATTGGTTGATGTGTCTCTTAAATCTCTCTTATTCCATCTGTTCCCATCCCTCTTTTTTCCCTTAGGAGTTTGTAGCTTTAGCCCTTGTTTTTCTGGTTTTCAGCTTAGGGCTTTACCACGCCAACCAGGGATAACACCCTGATTCTTAAAGCACTTTACCATTTTGCAAAGAACTGTGGCCTACCAGATTTCATTTAGTAGGCCCCAGTATCTCTTTAAGGTAGATGCACAACTCACTTTACAGGGAGAAATCCCAGGCTCAAGGATTTAATAAGCTTTCCAGACTCAGACCTAGGTCTTTTGACCTTAATACCTGTCCTCTTAATATGACTTGCTGCTGTTTCAACTTAGATCCCTGTTTTCAGACTTCTAATGGCTCCCTCTACTCCATTCTCTGTTCCAAAGCAGGCAGTATATTTCTTACTGCTCCTTGCCTTTAAAAAAAAAAAAAAAAATTGCAGTACAAAATACATACTCATTGAAAAAAATCAAAACAGTATAGAAATGCGGTTACCTCCCTTACCTCCCACCCTGATCTGGTGTATATTCTTCTAGACCTTTCCCTGTGTGTACTGCACATACTATTTTTCTTTATTGTGTTGAGAAAAAAATGGGTTTAAACTATTCATACTTTTCTTTCTTTTAAAGATTTTATTTGGGGGGTGGCGCCTGGCTGGTTCAACAATAGAGTGTATGACTCTTGGTCTTAGGGTCAGGAGTTTGGGCCCCGTGTTGGGCATGGAGCCTACTTAAAATTTAAAAAAATTGCTTGTAAAGATTTTATTTTTAAGTAATCTCTACACCCAGTGGGCTCGAACTCACAGCCCTGCGATCAAGAGTTGCATGCTCTACCAACTGAGCCAGCCCAGTGCTTCAACTATCCATAGTTTTCTTTTCTTTTTTTATTTTTTATTTAAAAAATTTTTTTTAATATTTATTTATTTTTGAGAGAGCGAAAGAGAGAAACAAAGCATGACCAGGAAAGAGGCAGAGAGAGAGAGGGGGAAGAGAATCCGAAGCAGGCTCCAGGCTCTGAGCTGTCAGTACAGAGTTGCAAGATCATGACCTGAGCTGAAGCTGGACGCTTAACCAGCTAAGCCACCCAGGTGCCCAACTATCCATAGTTTTCTATATCTTGTTTGTCTTCATTAAAAAAAAAAAAAAAATCACGGCCAGCTTTCCAAGTCTGGACATACAGATCTACCTCATCATTTTCAGCAATGACATTTGTTCCCCTAATAAGGCTTTACTACAGTTTGTTTATTTAACGATTCCTCTATTGAAGGACATTTAAGTTGTCTACAGTTTTTAGGTATTATAAATAATATTGTACCTATTTTGAATATCCTTATATATACTTTCTTGTGCATTTGTGTTAAACTACGTATTTCTCCTGGGGTGCCTGGCTGGCTCAGTTAGATGAGTGTGCAGCTCTTTATCTCAGGGTTGTGAGTTCCAGCTCCACGTTGGATATAGAGATTACTTAAAAATCTTAAAAATAAATAAATAAACAAGCAAAAAACAAACCTTATTTCTCTGAAAGAGAGCCCCAGAAGTGAAATTGCTAGTCCTAACAGCATGCCAAATAGGTACTTCTTTTTTTTATTTTTTACTTATTTATTTTTAATATTTATTTATCTTTGAGAGACAGAGAGAGCATGAGGCGGGGAGGGGCAGAGAGCGGAGACACGGAGTCGGAAGCAGGCTCCAGGCCCCGAGCTGTCAGTACAAAGCCCAACCAACATGGGGCTTGAACTCACGAACTGTTGAGATCATGACCTGAGCCGAAATTGGATGCTTAATCAACTGGGCCACCCAGGCGTCCCTAGGTACTTTTAAATTACACGTCTAAATTCTAAGTTTGTACCAGTTTATACTCTAGCCTCTAGCGTGGGGGTGCACTTTTCTTCATATCCTTAGCAGAACTAGATATCCTAATCTAATTCTATTTCACCAATCTGGCAAATAAACCACGGTTTGTGTTCGTTTTTGTTCCGCTTGTTCGTGAGTGAGGTTGTTTATCTTTTCTTCTGTGTACATATTAGCATTTGTTTCTTGGGGATCTGCTTGTTCAGATCCTTTGCCACTTTTTTCTGTTGGATTGTTGGTCTTGTTGTGTAAAAACTTTTTGTAGATTAGATATATTCCTCCTTTACCTGGTATGTGTTAAAAATAGTAGGCTATACCACACAAAATTGCTAATATTCAACCATTTTTGACCCCCCCACTGCCAGATGAGAATTTTATATGGTTCAGCCTAATATTGTTTTTCTCCCAGACTATCATTTGTCTTTTAACTTTGTTGATTGTGTCTCCTTATATAGAACATCCTGATTTTTATGTAGTCAAATCTGCCCATTTGACAGGTGTTTATTGAGCTCCTGCTGCCTGCCAGGGGATAGAGAGGCTAAAATGACAGAGGTGGGCCCTGCCCTCTAGTGGAGGGGCTCACAAACAACAAGTAAACCAGTCCTGGCAAATGGTGCTGAGGTCGCGAAGGAGACCACTCCTCCTTCATGGTTTAGGGGTTTGGTATCTTGCTTAGGAAATCTTTCCTTCCTCACCTCAAAATTATGAAAATACTCTCTCCTGTTTTCTTCTAATACTCTTGTGGGTTTGTTTTTACATTTAGCTCTTTAAATTTCATTATTAATTTGTTTTCCTGAATGGTGAGGGTTGAGATTAAAGTTCCTGTGCAACTGAATGGTTCATTGTTTCAAACACCATTTATAAATAATGCATCCTTTCTTCACTGGTGTGAAATCCCTCTTGGTAATACAACATAAATTCCTTTATTTACATGGCTCTCCTTCTTTATTCTGTTCCACTTATTTCCATTTCGATGCCAACAGCACACAGTTGGGGTTTTGAGCTTTGTAGTGTGTTTTGTCATTATTCCAGGGCCAGTCCCTTTCACCATCTTTCTTAAAAACTTGGTTTGGCTCTTCTCATGTGAACTTTAATTTATTTTTATGTTTCTACCTTCCTTTCTAAATTTTATTTTAATTTTTATTATTTTTAAAAAATGTTTATTTATTTTTGAGACACAGAGAGCACGAGAGCAGGGGAGGAGCAGAGAGAGAAAGGGAGAGAGAGAATCCCAAGCAGGCTCCGTGATGTTGGCACAGAGCCTGATGTGGGGCTCGATCTCATGAACCATGAGATCATGACCTGAGCCGAAACCAAGAACGGGACATTCCATCAACTGAGCCACCCAGGTGCCCCTCTAAATTTTATTTTAAATTCCAGTATAGGGTCGCCTGGGTGGCTCAGTTGGTTAAGCATCTGACTTCGGCTCAGGTCATGATCTCGCGATTTGTGAGTTTGAGGCCCATGGCGGGCTCTGTGCTGACCGCTCAGAGCCTGGAGCCTCCTTCGGATTCTGTGTCTCCCCCTCTCTCTGCCCCTCCTATGCTCATGCTCTGCCTCTCTCTGTCTCTCAATCATAAATAAATGTTAAAAAATACATTAAAAAATTCCAGTATAGGTAACAGTTGTATTAGTTTCAGGTGTACAATATAGTGATTCAACACTTCCATACAACACCTGGTACTCATCGTGACAAGTGCTCCCTTAATCCCCGTCACCTGTCTCGCCCATCCTCCCCACCATGTCTCCTCTGGTAACCATCAGTTTGTTCTCTACAGTTAAGAGTCTGTTTCTTGGTTTGCCTTTCTCTCTTTTTTTCCCTT
Source organism: Acinonyx jubatus (assembly GCF_027475565.1). Taxonomy (NCBI): domain Eukaryota; kingdom Metazoa; phylum Chordata; class Mammalia; order Carnivora; family Felidae; genus Acinonyx; species Acinonyx jubatus. The sequence goes on along the minus strand of NC_069385.1, from coordinate 114,411,984 downwards.
TGCTCATTTGTTTTGTTTCTTAAAGTCCACGTACAAGTGAAATCATACAGTGTTTGTTTTTTCCTGACTGACTTAGTTCCCTTAGCATAATCACACTCTAGCTCCATCCGTGTCATTGCAAATGGCAAGATTTCATTCTTTTTTTTTTTTATGGCTGAACAATATTCCATTGTGTGTATACACCACTTCTTTATTCATTCATCAGTTGATGGACACTTGGGCTTCCATATCTTGGCTATTGTAAATAATGCTGCTATAAACATGATGATGCACGTATCCCTTTGAATTAGTGTTTTTGTATTTTTTTGGTGAATACCGAGTAGTCCCAATTGCTGGATCATAGGGTAGTTCTATTTTTTTATTTTTATTTTTATTTTTTTTAACGTTTATTTATTTTTGAGACAGAGAGAGACAGAGCACGAACGGGGGAGGGGCAGAGAGAGAGGGAGACACAGAATCGGAAGCAGGCTCCAGGCTCTGAGCCATCAGCCCAGAGCCCGATGTGGGGCTCGAACTCACGGACTGTGAGATCGTGACCTGAGCTGAAGTCAGACGCTTAACCGACTGAGCCACCCAGGTGCCCCAGGGTAGTTCTATTTTTAACCTTTTGGGGAACCTTCATACTGTCTTCCATGGTGGCTACATCAGTTTGCATCCCCACCAACAGAGTGCGAGGGTTCCTTTTTCTCCACATCCTCGCCGACACTTGCTGTCTCTTGTGTTTTCGGTTTTAGCCATTCTGACAGGTGTGAGGTGGTATCTCATTGCAGTTTTGATTTGCATTTTCCTGGTGGTGAATGATGTAGAGCATTTTTCATGTGTTTATTGGCCATTTGGATGTCTTCTTTGGTGAAATGTCCACTCATTTCTTCTGTCCACTACATGAACTTTAGAATCAACCTGCCAAATTCAGGCAGTGGGAACCTTTTAGAATCTTTACTGGAGTTATAGTGAGTTTATAAATTAAGTTTTGTGGGCTTTTTTATTGTAGTGGCTTTATTGAGATGTAATTCATATACCATACAATTCACCCACTAAAATGTGCAGTTCAGTAGTTTTTAGTATACAGAGTCGTGTAACCATCACTACAATCGAGAACATTTTCATAACCCCCCAAAAGAGAGCCTGTATCCCTTAGCCATCACCCTCAAGCTTCCCATCCCCTCTACCCCTAATTAGTTACTAATCGACTTTCTGTCTTTATGGGTTTGCCTTTTCTGGACATTTCATGTAAATGGAATCTTACAGTGTGTGGTCTTTTGTGCCTAGTTTCTTTCACTTAGCATGTTTTCGAGATTCATCCATGTTGTAGCATCTGTCTGTACTTCATTCTTTTTTTTGGTCAAATACAAATATCCATTGTGTGGATATACCACGTTTTATTTATGTATTCACCACTTGATGGAAATAAGTTACGTTTTAAAGAAATGAGGCGTTCAGACTTCTCCCCAGCCTCAAGGTCGTCTTGAACAGAGATACAATATTGTTTATGACCTTTAAGAATAATTCTTGGGGTGCCTAGCTGGCTCAGTCAGTAGAGCAAGTGACTCTTTGGGGTGGTGAGTTCAAGCCCCATGTTGGGCATAGAGCATAACTTATATTAAAAAAAAAAGGGGGGGGGCGCCTGGGTGGCTCGGTCGTTTAAGCGTCCGACTTCGGCTCAGGTCATGATTTCACGGCCCGTGAGTTCGAGCCCCACGTCGGGCTCTGTGCTGACCGCTCAGAGCCTGGAGCCTGTTTCAGATTCTGTGTCTCCCTCTCTCTCTGCCCCTCCCCTGTTTATGCTCTGTCTCTCTCTGTCTCAAAAATAAACATTAAAAAAAATTTTTTTTAAAAAAAGAATAATTCTCTTGTTTAGGTAATAATGCTTCTTTCCTCCCCTTCTCTAATGGTGTTGTATCCTAATAAGGCAGCTACTGTAAATGTCTTTTGCTCTGACACCCCTGCTTCAGGAGGCCTCAGGTATCTTTCACCTGTGGGATAAGCCAGATTCTTGCCTTTGTCATCCTGGGCAGGTGCCACCAGGCAGCCTTGGCCCACTGCCCCATCTCCCTGAACCATAGCTTGAAGGGTCTGCTCTATCAGAGCCTCTCTCCTTTCTCGTCCCCTATTTGCACTGTACCACCTCCGTCATGTCTATAAAGTAGCACCTGAGCTTGCTTCGTGGTATGTCATGTTTGTTGTAAAAAGAGTTAAAAACGGAAATCCAGTCACTCCCTCTGAGTCAATAGAGAAGCTGTCTATAGCTAGCCTGGCCCCCACGCAGCTTCTTTATCTGCTGAAGACAGCTGCTCACATAGAAGCTTATCTCTGGATAAGCCAGCTGTGTCTGGGCCCAGGGTGACAGTGCTAAAGGAGATCTAGTCTCTGGCCTGTGATCCCTGAGACTGCAGAATACCTGTAAACTCTCATCCACAAGAACGTTTGCGCTTACACAGTATTATTGATCTAGCCCCAAACATATTAAGGTCCACCATACCTGATAGTGTGGTCCTCATCAAAACAAACTGCTTATTGGCAACTTTTGAGTGATGCATATGAAAAAATCCTGTAGAAGAGCTGAGCTCATGACCCGTCTTGTTTCCAAAGGCAGAGTGGTATCTATCTGGTGGTTTCCATCAGTACAAAATGAAACCCTCAGTATCGAATAGCTCTCCCTCTTCTTGTCTGCATGAAGCAACATAGTAGGATTTTCATTTCAAGTTCTACTTGAAGCGTGATGTTTTCAGAAGCGTCATGGCGATGGAACTCCCAGAAGCGAAGTCTTTCCCAGACCTCTGACTTACGAGTCCCGGCCCCTCTGTGACATTTCCACTTGGATGCGTCGTAGATGATCAGTTAGGGCTAGCTTGGCTACGTGTGACTGGGAACCCCAAATAATAGGATCTTAAGCAAGATAGAAAAGCTTATTTAATTTCTCTCATATAAAAAGATGAGAGGTCGGGTGCCTGGGTGGCTCAGTCGGTTGAGCGTCTGGCTTCTGCTTAGTTCGTGATCTCACAGTTTGTGGGTTCGAGCCCCGCATTGGGCTCTATGCTGACAGCTTAGAGCCTGGAGCTCGCTTTGAATTCTGCGTCTCCCTCTGTCTCTGCTTCCCTTGCTCATGCTCTGTCTCTCTCTCTCTCCTTCAAAAATAAATAAAAACATTTAAAAAAATTAAAAAAAAAAAAAAAGACAGGTAAGTAGTCCAGGGCTTGTATCTTAGGGCTTAGCCTGCTCTAAGATATCAGGGACCCAGGCTCCTCACTCTTGTTCTTCTGTTTTCAGCATGTGGTTTCTTCTTGTGATCCAAGATAGCTACTTGTGCTCTAGCCATCACGTCTGTATTCCATCCAGTACGGAGAAGGAAGGGAAGAAAGGAATACTCTTTCCATTTAAGGACACTTCCCAAAGTTGTATATGGTGCTTAGGTTTGAATCTCTTTTGTCTACACTTGGTCATGTGAGCATAGCTGGCCACAAAACAGTCTATATCCCAGGTGGCCAGTACTCTTTAGGGGTCCCTTCACCAAGACATAAAAGGGAACAGTTATTTGGGGACAGCCTGCAATTTTTGCTACCCCTAGGCTCCTCATACTCCGTGTTTTACCGACTCCTTCTCTCCCTGGACCCAGCCACTCTTTTCTCACAGTTGGCAGAGTTTTTTGACTCTTCAGTCAGAAATGCTAAGAATTGTGCGTGAGTGTCACCCTTCTATATCTAATCATTTACAAGCCTCTGATGATTTTATGTCCTAAACGTTTCTTGCGTGTGCCTTGCTCTCTCTTCTTCTGTGACTGCCCTGGGTCAGACCTGGGTTGCTGAAATGGCCACGTGTGTTTCCTCTTTATCCCCTTTCAAGCCCATCTTACACACCATTCAAATGCAGACTTGCCCATGCAGCTCCTCTACTTAAAGCTCTCCAGTAACATCCCCTCACGTACAGGTTCAAGTGTGTCCAGGTTGCCTAGCTTGTGCAGGGTCCTGTGGGATCTGCTCCCTCCCACATCCCTTAAACTCAGCCGCCCCAAATTGACATTTTTAATCTAAAGCCTGTCCTGCACCATGTCCTTCTTCTCCCCTGGGCTAATCTTTGTGCCTCCTTTACAAAGGAAGCCTGCCCTCACCCTCGCCGTGCCCCCGCCCCCACAACAGTGCTGTGTCCCTAACCCCCGTCCGTTTCCTCTATAGCACTTCATCATGCCGGTTGTTGTTTGTATTGTCCTCCTGCCCTCTGCCACCAGATTATATGATTCTTTAAGACTAGAGGCTATTTTCAATATCTTAGATTCCTAGTGCTTTCATTTTGATGTCCGAAATAGGCACTCCATACATGTCTAGGTAAATGAGAGAATGAAGAGTTCACGATTAACTTTGTAAGATATTTAGGAATTAGTATGGCATTGCTAGGATTGGCCGCCAGGGGGCAGTGAATTACAATATTTTGATACTGTGCTGAATTAGCCAGAAGTTTTATCTCTTCTAAGAGATGGAGACAGGAGTAGCACTACTCACTCAGCGAGTATTCATTGAGCATCTGTACTGTGCCGGGCACTGCTCTGGGCACTAGGGATACAAACATAAGTAAATAAAGTAGAGAAAAAGCACAGTCTTTTACTGCTAGGTATTTATTCAAGGAAAACGAAAGCTTACAGTATCCAAAAGACTGTACAAGAATATTCATAGCAACTATATTCATATAGACAAAAATTGGAAACAACCCAAATATCTGTTAACAGGAAAATTCAGTGGATTAGTATTTAGCAATAAAAAGAATGAACTATCAATAAATACAACAACATGGAAGAAACCATCCCCAAACCACTGTGTTGAACAAGTCAGATACCAAAAAAGGACACATTGTATCATTCCACGCAAATGGGGTTCAAAAATAATCCATGGCAGTAGGAATCAAAGCAGTGGTTGACTATGGTGGGAGATTGGGAAGAGACATAAGGAAATTTCTGGGGTGCTGGAAATGTTCTCTATTTGGACCGAGATCTTTAAAAAAATTTTTTAGTGTTTATTTAATTTTTAGAGAGAGAGAGACAGTGAGAGAGAGTGAGTGGGGGAGGGGCAGAGAGAGAGGGAGGCACAGAATCTGAAGCAGGATCCAGTCTCCGAGCTGTCAGCACAGAGCCCAATGCAGGGCTCAAACCCACAAACTGTGAGATCATGACCTGAGCTGAAGTTGGATGCTTAACTGACTGGGCCATCCAGGTGCCCAAGGACTGAGGCATCTTTTACACAGGTGTATACGTGGGTCGAGACAGAACTGTGCACTTATGTGTTGTCTACTGTAAGTAAATCATACATAAAGATGGGGTGCCTGGGTGGCTCAGTCGGTTAAGCGTCTGACTTCGGCTCAGGTCATGATCTCACAGTTTGTGCGTTCAAGCCCCACATTGGGCTCTGTGCTGGCAGCTCCGAGCCCGGAGCCTGCTTCAGGTTCTGTGCCTCCCTCTCTCTCTGACCCTCCCCTGCTCACACTCTGTCTCTGTCTCTGTCTCTCTCTCTCTCTCTCAAAAATGAAAAAAACATTAAAAAAAAAATTTTTTTTTAGAGTCCTATCCTTGGTCGTCTGAGCCACCTAGGTGCCCTGATGTTGAATTTTTTAGTGCCCACCGTCTTTGGATGCTTTCCTCAAGGTGCCTCCTGGCCCTGTCTTCCTGGATGAAGCAGCCTTGTACATGATAGGCGGTTGAGGAATACTTGAGGCTCTTCCCGGCCACACACACGTATGTGGGTGTAGCCCTGCCAGAGTGTTGAGCTGAGCCACCTCCAGCTGACACTTGAGAGCAGTGTGTGCATTTGGTGGGACGTCCAGTGCTGGATTTCCTCTCATGTCAGAGGGAAGTTCTCCAAGGGCAGGTTGTGGCTTATCGCCTCGGGAACCTTGAGACCTAGCCTGCTCTCTCGCGGGCGGTGAGCTGAGTGGCACGTGCTTGCTTGCTCGCTCTGTCTGCCTGGCATCTGACCCAGGAATCAGTGAGCAATGGTAACAGAGGAGAGATGGTGACAGCTAACATACTCGAGGTGTTTGAGCCCAGATGAAGAGCCTCAGAGCAGCTGACGTGGGGGACCCTGGACTCCCCAAGCCTGTTCGCATCCACAGTGTCTTGGGGACATGCTGCCTGTCTCTGTGGGTGATCTTTGGACAGGTCCTAGAAGGCTAGGTGTTTGCTGGACCTGGCCCTTCTTTGGCCCATTAACCCAAATACATAGTCTGGGTTTATGTAATCTGGGCTCCCACAGCCAGTGCCAAGAGGCTGGGGTAACCCCGAGTCAGTAACGTTTGCTAAGTAAACATTCTACTTTCCTGGAGAAAGTAGAAAAAATGGTGTGGTATGTGATTTTTAAAACTAATTTTAACCAGGGTCTCATGATGCACGTATGCTCAGGCTGCTCCACGCTAAGAAGTGAACAGCCAGAGATCGTGTGTCGTTCCGAGTTAACAGTTACCTTTTAGTCACTGCACCGTCAGGCACAGTGTCAGGAAGGGCTCGCTGGTCAGCTGCTTCCCCGCACCTCTGAGACAGCGCACCACCTCTCTCACGGTCTGCGGCGTGGTCCTCACGAACCAGAATCGACTCCCTGCGGGTCTCTGCTCTGTCGGAGCCTCAGAAGAAGTCTTCCGTCTGACCTCCTCCTTGCAGGAGACCAATTCTCTTTACCCTCCGTGCTCTGCCAGGTCGTCTGACCCTCCAGGAATTAGCCGGGAGCCCCTCCACCGTCCCCGTACTAGAGTTTGCAGTGACATCCTCACCTTGGCTGCTGCCATCGTGTACCTGCCTGAAAATGCCAGATGAATAGTGCCCAGTAATACGTTTATGTCGCGTTTTGAACCACTTAAAAATAATTACGTGCAAGTGACACCTTGAATCCCTTGACACTTTTCTTAAAGCGGTGTTTTTCTGGATGTAGTATTTACGTTCTTATTTTATGAGCTGCTTTAGATGGGTGACCAAAATTTTATTTGTCCCTTTCCTCAGTTTACTTTTGTGTTCAGAAAATATTATGTAAGGTATTCATATGTGTCTAGTTTTAAAACTATAAAGACAGGAATCAGGCAAACCAAAGGCTTTAGGAAGTAGAAAGGCTATCTGCAGTCTGATGCCTTGAATCTTCTCCTGCCCGCCAGTCGGGCCGAATCGTTCTGCCCCAACAGATCACAGAATCTAGAAATTGCCCTGCAATCACAGATGGCTCCTGGGAAATGCCTAGAGCGGCAAAGAGACGAGTTACTCGTGTCAGTTTAAGCACAACTAGTTCTTCCCAAAGCTGTCTTTGAGTATTTGAGGCATACACGAGCCTGATGTCGGGCCCAGGACTTGGGGTTCTCAGAAAAATAAACACTCGACTAGAGTCACCGCTCAAGTACGTTTTATCAGCTAATAAATGGACATGTTCTCGTCGAGCCCAGAGTGGGCAATTTGATTCTTATCAAGAGCTTTTGGGTTTCCTCTTTTTGGATGCTTTGCCTTTTAAAATAGCCAGAAAATATCCTTCAAATCTCATTGCCTCCAGTCGGAGTCCTGGCTGTTGTACGCTCTGTAATGACAACCAAAGACGCTGCCCCCATTCGAGACTACATTGCTGGCATGGGTTCCCGTTCCAGCTTCAATTATATGTTGAATTTTCTCAAGTGGAATGTTTAATGATCCTCCTGAACAGACTGTTTATGCTGAATGAAGCTCTTCAGAGAGCATTTGGGCCTTCCTTTCTCTGCTGCTTTTTTGCTGGTGCACTCAGCTCACAGTTTTTGACTGAATGTGTGAATTTTATCCTCCCAGCAGGCAGAACACTAGAACAAAACTCTCCTCCCACTCCCTGAAAGGCTGGTGAACTGTCCCACCGTCTGTGAAAACAAAAGGTCTAATGCGCAGGCCAGGCACACGGGGAGACAGAGCCCCTGACTCGAGGCCCCCAAAGAGGGCTCAGCATCTTGTGTGTTGGTCCCTCTGCTCCTGGACAGCTAATGGTTTGGAATCGGTTCAGCTCCTGAGAGTGGCATCTTGCCAACTTAAGACCTTACGTTGTTAGATTTTTCCTCCTTTAGACCAAATGGGGGAAACGGAAGGCTTTGAAAATTAGCTAATCTTTAAGGTACATATTGGAGTTAGGTTAGGGGTGGCTGCGAATAACAGAGATCCCAAATAACAGAGGCTCCAAAGAGATGGAAGTTTGCTTGGGCCTCTTTTAATAACGATAATACCAGCTAACATTTACGTCACGCTGCTCGTGCCAGGCACTGTTGTTAGCACATTTCATGTATTAATCCTTGCAGTATGCTGTGACACTGGTAGGGTATTACCACCTTAACAGAGAAGGAATTGAGGCACCAAAGTAAAGTCCTTTCCCAAAGCCACACACCTAGCGAGTGACGGAGCCAGGACTTGAGTCTGGCTCCAGAGTCGGTACTCTCAGCCACGTGCCGTTCAGTCTGACAAAAACGCCACAGGCTGCCAGGGCTGATACGGTAGCTGTGCTCCCCGTTCTCGGGGACCCGGGCTCTTTTCCCCCCGTTGCTACTCTGCGGTGGATAGTTCCCACTCCCAGTTACATTTCCACTGTGGTGTTCTGGAATTGCAGAGTGCCCCGGTTGGAGAGGACTCCTCGAATGATCATGGAGTTCTGGATCCTCATTTGGGAAATGCGCGGGAGCAGCAGGAGTGGTTTCGGTCTTGAGCCTTCCTTGCGGGTCTTAGGGTTTTCTTCCAGCCCCGTTCTGAAAGGGGGGCTCCTGCCTAGGACAGTTAGTGTGAGCAGCCGCGCTCGGTCCAGGAGGCGGCACTCTCCTCGTCGCTGCTGGGCTGGCCCCGGGGAGCGCGCTGCCTGTACCTGTGGCTCAGAGCACTTCCTGTACAGGGTCAGAGGGGGTCGTCTCTCAGGGCCTTGTCTGTGGTAGCGGGAGTCAGAGCCACGTGCTATCTGTCCCTAGGGGGGTGGACATGTAAAGTGGTGGAAGGCGTGTGGAGCAGCGAGCTGCAGGTACGGGATGGTCTCAGAAATGTAATAGGAAGCAAAAAGAAAGAGGAAGGTTCTGAACTGGGTCTTAGAGCTCAGTATTCTTTAATAGTATGTATGTGGCACATAGTAGGTGTTTAAGTTGGTGGGGGGGGGGATGCTATTTAGAAGGTTGTGTTGTTTTTTTTTTTTTTCATGTGATTTCTCAAGCGGACCTTTATATGTTATCTGAAGTCTTAGTTTCTGCAAGCTTAGTGTTAGTTTACAAAGCCTTTATTCCTTTTTGGTGATAAAAGACAGGTGTAGTCAATTGTAGCCCTTTCTTTTCTAAAATAATGTACGTTTTTTCCCCCGACTGTAAAAATTATGCTTATTGTAGAAATTTTGAGAAGTCGAGTAAAGCTTAAAGAAAATAAAACTCTTTTATCTCTACTACCTAGGGAATAAACACTGTAAACCTTGTGGTATATTTTGTCTTTCCTCTGTGCTTATATAAGCACACATAAATCTTGTATGTAGAGTAGTTGAGAGTATACCATAAATAATTTTGTATCTTGCTCTTTTCCCTTAACACTGTGACACACTTTCCTTTGTCGTTACAAATTCTTGATAAGCTTCATCTGAAATAGACTATATTGTACCCACTGTGTGCCAGGCCCGATAGTTAGCACTTTACATGTATTAACTGTGGCTGTACTTGGAGTTGAGCTTGTAGGTTGTTCCCAGGGTTATAGCTTTTCCTTTTTTCTTTAAAAAAAAATTTTTTTTAATGTTTATTTATTTTTGAAAGGGAGAGAGACCGCGCGCGAGTGGGAGAGGGGCAGAAAGAGCGGGAGACGCGGAATGCGAAGCGGTCTCCAGGCTCTGAACTGTCGGCACAGAGCCCGACTCAGGGCTCGAACTCCCGAACTGTGAGATCGTGACCTGAGCCAAAGTCGGATGCTCAACTGACTGAACCACCCAGGTGCCCCAGGATTATAGTTTTTCTAACAAAGCACCCTAACCCCCTCAAAAGGGTTTTTACAGTCTTTGATGTCCATTAAAAAATGCTGTTTATACAGAATGAAATTCTGAAAATTGTTACATGTTGTCCCAAGGGGGGTTAGTTGTAGGTCGTAGTAATAATTCTCATAAATGAAAGGGCTGGATTCTGAATATATGTTGTCAGATGCCTCTGTCTTTGCAGCACATGGGACTGCAGCGAACATCCTGTTTTCAAAATAAGGCTGTGGGTCTAAGGAGAAAAGCCGCCTTTGGCACAGAACTCCAGCCTGAACATTTGCACGTGTGGCCTCTGCCAGGCATGCTGGGGCCTGTGGGTTGAGGTGGCCTGTCATGTTGGCAAGCAGAGCCTTCTTAGTACTCCCACCTCTGTGGCAGGAAGGACACATCCCATGGCCTTTTCCTTCTTCAGGTTTCTAGAGCACTTCTGATGTTCTCCCCACTTGGATCTCAGAGACAGGCTAGTTCTCACTACTATTACTTAGTGTGGGGTTTCCACGAGAAGCTAAAAGAGGTCTCTAAAAGAGGTCCCTGGGTGCCTGGGTGGTTCAGTCGGTTAAGTGTTCAACTTCAGCTCAGGTCATGATCTCATGGTTCCTGAGTTAGAGTCCCACATCTGTGCTGACAGCACAGAGCCTGCTTCAGATTCTCTGTCCCCTTCTCTTTCTGCCCCTCCCCCACTTGCATGCACACATGCACTCTCGCTCTCTCAAAAAGAAAAACAAAAACATTTAAAAAAATAGAATAAATAAAAGAGGTCCTGTGGCTAAAGAAGCCTGGGAAGTCCTGGATAAAAAAGGTTGAATAGATTCACTTAATGCAAAATTTGTTATAATTTCTCAAATCCATTTGTTCGCTATGATCTTTGTGAATCTCCAAGATGAGACTGCCATTTCTCAACCGTACTTGTCTACGGAACGCCCTTCTTCTGGAGTACCCTATAGGTTTGATGTTTTACGGAACCCAGCTTAGGTCCTACCAGCCTGGTGAAATTGAGTCCCAGAAGCCCTGTCAGGCTTGAGCCATCTGCCTTCACACCCTCATCTTCATTTCTGAGTGGTCTCAGCAGTGGGTCTGTCAGACTATGGAGATTCTGTCTTTAAAATGAACTATGGGGGGGCCAAAGGAAAAAAAAAATGAACCACAGGGTCCATCTGATCCCACCTTTCTCAGTCCGTGCAGGTGTGCGTATGCTAGACAGGTTACTGAATTTCTGAAATCAAGAATTTTTCCAGACCACCTCCAAGGGTCTGGGTATGTAGCTCACTGAGCATGAGGCCTGAAATATCTTTTCCTAAAGCCGAATGAACAAATACAGCCGAGAAAGATATGTTGGACCCGGTGGAACCAGTGTGAGGAGTGGCCTGTTCAGTGTTGTAACGAGATCCTCAAGAGCTCTCCTGGGACCCGCTTGCCCACCTGACCAGGGGAGGAGGAGGAGGAGGACAGGCCCTTACTCCTCGCATCACTTTAGCCTGGCTGTCCCCTGGCCTGAAGGACCCCGTAGAAGATCCCAGTCTCTAGCTTTCTCCATGTTTTAGAGAAGACCTCTGGACTTTCTTCACCTTTTGTTTTACAGAAGAGGACGTGGAGAACTTTGACGTGACCAATTTGTCTCAGGACGTGCTTCGAAGCATTGAAGCCGACAGCTTTTGGTGTATGAGCAAGCTGTTAGATGGGATCCAGGTGAGCCGGCTCTGCCCATGCGGGCTGCCCGGGTCCAGGGACTCCCTGCAGGCCTTTGAGCTCCTTACTGCTCCTCAGCGTCAGCCAGGAGCGCCCCCCCCCCCCCCCCCCCCCCCCCACTGCCCAGCACGGCTCTTCCTCGTTCCTCCACAGTGCAGGGCTCCATCAGGATTTGCCCACCCTCTGCTGTTCTGTAGATTCCTTTGTTCTCCAGAACCCGGGCACCAGCTGTGGAAAACAGCTTGTGCTTTTAAACGTGTTTCAGTGAACTCGAGAGCGGTAGCACGACTTTGGAGTCCCTGTTCATCCCGGGCTCTGTGTCATTTGCAGGATAACTACACCTTTGCACAACCAGGGATCCAGAAGAAGGTCAAGGCGCTGGAAGAGCTCGTCAGCCGAATTGATGGTAGGTTGGAAGAAGAGGGATTCTCTGGTAGCAGCACGGTATGGTTCCGACACAGCCAGTTGTGCTGGTGGGGGCCTCTCCTCTGCCCGCTTCTTTGCCACCACCCTCTCCAGTTCCGTTCAGGCTGTTGGCGCGCCCGCGTCCTTCCACGCATCGGCAGGAAGGGGAGGCGAGAGGTCTGCGGGCCCCTCGAGTTCTTTTTTCCCCTTTGTTTTTTGTCACCAAGTTCTGTCCATTCTCTTTAGCATCTCTCTTCACATTCACCCTTTTTTTTTCTTTTTTCCAACCCTTCCTCCCTTTTTCTTCTTTTCAAATTTGCCCTTTCTTCTCCATTTCCCTGGCCACAGCTCTGATCCAGCCATGCCTGGATTTCTGCAGCTTCCTCCTATAAGGACTTGCCTCCTCTGTACTCTTTCCTCTTCTAAACCTTCTGTGATACAACTGCATCTTTCCAGAGCACCATCCTGGTTCCGTCCCTCTCCTGCTCTGAAGCCGCCTGTGGCTCTCCCTTGCTTCTAGCGTCAAGCTGTACTCTGACCTTGTCCTTCAGGTGGTGATGTCATTCAGAATTCCTGGGCTTGACGCAGAGTCCTCTAGTCTGGCTGATATCCGGCAGGCCTTTCCGCAGCTCTCTGCGACTAGTTTGGGCTGGGGTGGGGGTGGGGGTGTGGTGGGGGCAAGAAGTGAGACATGACTCTTCCTGGCACAGAAGGTCTCTGAGGGGCGAGAGCCCTCCAGTAATTCCTTGGCTCTGGCTTGGAATCATGGAATGTTAGAACTAAAAGGCAAGCTGGGAAGCCCTGCTCTTGACTGATGAGGAAACTGAGGCCCAGAAAGAGAAAGTCAGAATTAAGTTTCATAAAGATAGCCTAGAACCTCACAGCAAGGTCTTCTGTTAAGTGGGCTCCGTAGCACCATTTACATTGTAGAGCTTTTTTAGGACTCTACCAGACATGATACAACTAATAAACCTCATTTCCTGGCTTTCTGTGTGGATTTTGTGCCTCATCAAGGCATCGCCTTTCACCCCGCCCCCATACAAAAACCGCGTATCTTTCTCTCTCCTTCCCCAGCTTCTCTCTTCTTGAAAACCTTCCCTGGTTTGTGCCACTCACTCCAGCTTCCTTTCATGACAAGATTTCCGTCTTCCTGTCTTGTTTGCTGATTTACGGTTGTTTCCGACACATCGTCCGGAGGTGGTTTTTCCCCTTCTTGCCCTGACCTAGCCGTGAGCTTCAGCGTGGGCCCGGAGGGCAGAGGGCTGTGGTTTCTGCCACCGTCTGCCCTCTCCTTGTTTTTTCTGCCCTCGCGAGTACCTGATAAGTAAAGGCATAGTACTTTAGGATATTGGATTGGTAAATATATATATCTTTATTGTTTCATTGAATCATAGAAGTAATAGACATTATAAAAATTAAGACAATTCGGAGAAGCACAAAATGAAAAGTAAACATCCTCCCCCCTCCTTAAATCCTATTCCCCAGAAATAACTAGTGTTATTATTCTTTCAAAAAATGTATGTCTTACGTATTTACCACATGCCAGGTGCTGCTGTGAGCACTTTTGTTTTCTCATTTTCTCCTCCCCCGAATCTTCTGAGGTACGAATAATTATTTGCATTTTCTAGATTAGGAAACTGAGGAGGATAATAATTTTTTTTTTTTTTTTTAATGCTGTTAAGCACTATTTAAAGGGCTGTCATGTAGAACAGGGATCAGGTTTGTTTGGGGTTGTTCCAGAACACCACACAAACACCAAGGGTGGGAGTCAGGAAGGAGCTAGTTTCTGTTGAATACAGCGAAGCACTTTCTGGCGAATCACTTAATACATCAGTGGGAGAGGCTGCCCTTGATGGAGTCAGTGAACCTCTTTCTCTGGCAGTGTTTAAGTCCCTGCTGGCTGCCATCTGTCAGGGATGCTGAGGAGGAAGTCCTCACTGGCAGGAGGATGGCCAAGGTGACCCCCATGGTTCTGTTCCATTCTGCCTCCTCCTCTGAAGAGTAATGGGGTCAAGCAGCCAAGTGAACCTCACGTCTGCCGCTTTATGGCCAGAGGAGCCCTGTGAAGGAGGAAAGGTACCCAGAGCGTCACCATGGGTGTTAAAATAGTTTTGCCGAGTGTGGGACTGGGTTACCCATGTGGTGTGGCTGTGAGATGGCAGAATCCAACATAAAGGACAGTCGGATGCCAGTTCGGCCCTTCTGTGCCTGTATTCCCCAGGAGAAGGGGGGAGAAGGAGATGGAAACTGCCTTTTTGGCTCATGCGACCCTTTCAGGGTCCAGTCAGTCCCCTAGGTTGTGGTCTTGGGGCCAATGACACTTTCTGTTTCAGAGCAGGTACATAATCACTTCAGGAGGTACGAGGTCGAATACCTACAGTTTGCCTTTCGTTGGATGAACAACCTGCTCATGCGGGAGCTTCCCCTTCGCTGCACCATCCGCCTATGGGACACATACCAGGTATGAGGGGACCCCTGCCCTCTCCATGCCAGGCTGTCCCTGAGGCCCCCAGCTCCCTGCCCTGGTGGAGAGTAGCTGCTCAGAATCCCCTACCTCCTTTCTATTTCTGTGTCTGCCTCGGCCTCATGGGCAGGGCCTCTACAGAGTCTGTTCAGGCCTCTGTGTGCCCAGCCGTGAAAGGAGTGCCTTGCTGTGCTCCTACCTTGCAGGAGGACCAGGACCGAGAGGACTAGAGCCGGCTCCTTGTCAGGGCCTGGAGACCTAACTGTTCTTTCCCTTCCCAGTCTGAACCGGAAGGGTTCTCCCACTTTCATCTCTACGTGTGTGCAGCCTTCTTGATCAAGTGGAGAAAAGAGATCTTGGATGAGGAGGACTTTCAGGTGAGTGGCCAAGAGCTTAGCCTGGGCTGGGATGAGCATCAGAGAGGGAGCCATTCCGTTAGTGGGGCTGCACAGGGAGAAGGTGCAATGGCAGGTACCTGGCCGAGAGGAGGAAAGGAGACAGGGTGCTCAGAAGGCCGATGGGCCAAGTCAGTGAGCCCCAGAGTTCTTCAGTACGAAAAGGGTTTTAGGGCAACTGGATGGCTCAGTCAGTTAAGCATCTGACTCTTGATCTCAGCTCAGGTTATGATCTCACGGTCCATGGGATCAAGCCTGGAGTTGGGCTCTGTACTGGCAGCACCAAGCCTGCTTGGGATTCTCTCTCTCTCTCTCTCTCTCTCTCTCTCCCTCTCTCTCTCTCTCTCTCTCTCTCTCTCTGTCAAAATAAATAAATAAATAAGCTTAAAAAATATATATGTATACGTATAGATGTATGTATATACGTGTGTGTGTGTGTGTGTGTGTGTATATATTTTTTTAATAGGTATTAGTGCTAGAAAGGTTGCAGAGCAGCTAGGCAGGCCTAAGAGATGTCTCATTCATTCATTGACAAGCATTTGCTGAATGCCTGCCATGTGCTAGGCACTGGTGAAGGCATAGGATATACTGGAAAGCAAAATAGACAGATCCCTGTTCCCATAGAGCTTACATGCTGGTTGGGAAGAGACTTAACAATAAACAAGAGCATAGGAAATTTTATTTTAAGTAGAGCAGGATAAAGGGATTATTAGGTGGTAGGGAAGAGATAGTTTACAATTTCAAATACAATAGGATAGGCTCACTGAGAAGGAGATGCTTGAGCAAAGGCTCAGGGAAGGTGAGAGAGTGAGTCATGGACATCTGGGGGACGAGTGTCCAAGCAGAGGGGACGGTGGGGTTCCCTGGGCTACTTAAGGAATCATGGTGGTGGCCTGGAACAGAGTGGTCCAGGGGAAGAGTAGGAAGAGGTGAGGCCAGAGAAGTCACAAGGGACCTAGGTCACAGAGGACTTCGTAGCCACTGTAAGCTTTGGCTTTACTCTGAGTGGAAGGGGAGCCATAAGAGGGTCGTAAGCAGAGGAGGGCCGTGATCTGACTTACATTTTCAAAGGATCGCTCTGGCTTCTATGTAGACCGTAGGTGTGGACGAAGGTGGAGGCAGGGAGACTGCCCAGCAGGCTGTTGGAGTCCTCCAGGTGAGACACGAGGATGGCTTGGACCTGGATGGTGGCAGTGGAGGTGTGACAAGTGGGCAGATCTTGCCTATATTTTGTGAATAGAGCCAACAGGATCTCCTGATGTGTCGAGTGTAGAGTAGGACAGAGAGGGATGAGTCAGGATGACTCAGTTTATGAGAAGGGTCTAGGAGGAACAGGCTTATGGAGGAATTTCAGGAGTTCAGTTTTGGGCATGCCAAATCGGAAGTGCTTTTAGACACCCAAATGGAGATCTAGAGTAGGCAAATAAATCTTAGGAGTCTGGAGCTGGAGAAGGAGAGAGCTTGGACACACGTTTAGGAGCCTTTGGCTAGATGGTCCTTAAAACCGGGACAGTAGATGAGGAGTGAGTGTGGACGGAGGAGGGAAGAGCCCCGGGCCTGAGCCCTGGCACACCTTCCCGAGGAGGCTGGTGGGGAGAGGTGGACAGAGCAAAGGAGGCAGAGGGGACGGCCGGGGAGAGTGAGGCGTCCGGGAAGCCTTGGCTGGGGAACGTGAAGAAGACTGGAGGGGCACACGTTGGGTGGTGGAAAGCCAGGCAACTGCTCCAGGAGGCCCAGGAAAGGGGGAATGGGGAATTGGGGGTCGAGGGGACAGATTGCGAGGCTCTGCAGTCCGCAGACACAGAGGCCTGGAGGTTGTTCGGTGGTCGTTATCTCTGGGGGGCAGCGATGGGCTTTTCTTTTTCTGCTTTGCACATTTCTGGACTAAGCAGTTTCCTTTCTCTTTCTTTCTCCCTTTCTTTTTTAATGGGCATAAAGCTCTTTTAAAAGCAGGGGTGGGGGGGGGGTGGAAAGCCAAAGAAGGTTGAATGTTCTTCTGAGTTCTAACTAATAACGTAGGTGTTCTCAAGAGCAGCAACATCTCTCTGTGACCCCTGGGCTGGACCTCTCCGTAATTGGTGTTAGGTGGTTAAAGAACAGAAGTCTCTTTAGCAGATAGACGGAAAGACGGGACCCAGCCTGCCCACGTAAGGGCTTTGGAAGGAAAAGGAGAGAGTGGGCTTCTGTGAGCAGATGCTGGCTGTGGTGCCGAGAGGCTGCGGCAGCTGACCGCGAGCCACGGCTTCTGCCAACGAGCGGCATATGCGACGTCCTAGGATGAATGAGCACAAGGGGGCCGGATTGGCCGCGTGCTGGGGTGAGCTATCAATTCTGATAATGTGGTTGAGGTGGAGCAGGACATCAAGAGCACAAGGTCTAATTTAGTTATCATGAGCCAGGCTCAGTGGGCCTTGTCATATGTGATAAAAGTGCTTCCCAGATTAGCTCTGAGAGGTGGAGGTGATTCCTGGAATGGCTTTCAGCAATTCACAATCCTGGCAGAACATAGGGCCATAATAGTCTGTGACTTTAAAACTAGAGATGTTCTTCTTTACCGGGTTGCATATTCGATTATCTGGTGGATTTGAGGTCTTTCTTCAGTAACCCACAGAATGACAATGAGGATTTGTGTCTGTTGCTGTATTAACACCTCGATGAGACTACTCGAGGACTGTCACCTCTCTCTTATAGACGAAGTAGAATGGGCAATTAAAGTGGACAGTCCTCAAAGTTCCTCCCAGCCCCACTGTTCCATAATTTTATGGCCAAGAAGAGAAAACCTGTGCCCAGCTGTGTTAAGATCGATGGGCAGGGTCCCTTAGGAGACGGAAGCGTGGTGCAGGTGCAAGAGCGTTGTGCGAGATTGTGAGCTACTGGCCCGTGACATGTGCAGAGAAAGAAGGCATGCGCAGCCTGACTGCTGAAGGGCCACGTGTGGTTAAGTGGCTGCAAAGGAAGCTCTGTAAATGAACACAGGTACCCCAGAAAGCCACACTGGCCCAGCCTGGATGAGAGAAGTTTGAGGGCTGAACAGCTGCAGCGACTCGAAGAAAAATTAGGCGAAGCCACTGCAGAAATAAAAGAGAGTTGTGGTGGTTTCAGCAGACCGGCCATTGGTCACCCTTAGTGACAGGGAAGAAGAGCCCCCGGTTAGGGGAGCCAGTGGAGGGGCATCAGGGGGAAGCAGAGACCCTCCTTCGAAAGTTGAGGACTATGTAGAATAGTGCAGTGGTAAAGCCACGGTCTGTGGAGCCAGACTGCCCGGGGTCAGATCCGAGCTTTGCTACCTTTCTAGGTGTGCAGTCAGAAGCAAGTAACTTGGCTCTGTAGGCCTCGGTTTTCTTGCCTGTAAAATGGGGGTGAGTACCTACCTCCAGGGCTACCGTGAGGATTAAATCGTTAATATGTGTGAAGCAGTTAGAATGGTATACGTGGCCTACGGCCTCAGAACAGGGTGCTTATTATCATTAATATTGTTTCCTGAAATGTACTCCCGAGTCTGAGAAGCAGTGAAGACAAAGCTTTAGGAACCCAAGTCTCTAAGTGGTGTGTAACTTACCAGAGGAAACCATGCTAGGCTAATCGTGGGCGAAGCTGCCAAGCTAGATGGGCAAACAGGACTGGAGAGGGGGTGTCAAAGTTTGCGGGGGTAAAAGGCAGTGTCCCAGCTGTGGCAGAAGCCCCCAGAAGGAAGGGCGCCTGCTTCTCCTTGGCTGAGCAGATATCTGGGCTCATACTGCCTGGGAGAGGGGCCCCAGAACTGACGACAGGAGGATCACTTGAAGATGTTTCCTTCCTGAGGCCTCTGAGCAAGGGAACCTGAGGCAATGTGTGCACAGGTGCTGCAGGGACAGAGTGGCCCGTCCTGTGAGCCTTGGGCCACTTGAAGTGAGAGCTTCTAATAGTGCTGGGCCAAGGCTCTGCCCTGGTCTGAGGGGCCCTCAGCCTGGCTTGGTGTAGTGGAACAATGATGATTATATTAGGGTGAAGTTTCCAACATTGTTTTCATAGGTCCAAATGTCAGATATTGGCAGTTTCATAAGGTTCGACCTAATAATAACTAATTCTTAGCACTTTTAATGTAGCAGGCACTAATCTAAACGCTTATTTGTGTTGGGGCGCCTGGGTGGCTCAGTCAGTTAAGTGTCTGACTTTAGCTCAAGTCATGATCTCACAGTTCGTGAGTTTGAGCCCCGAATCAGGCTCAGTGCCGATGGTGCAGAGCCTGCTTGGGATATTCATTCTCTCTCTCTCTCTCTTCCCCCCTCTCCGCGCCCCCTGCCCCTTCCCTGTGCATGCTCACTCTGCCTCTCTCTCTCTCTCAAAATAAATATATAAACTTTAAAAAATAAATTTAAAAAAATCTTAAAATAAATAATAAACAAATAAATGCTTATTTGTGTTT
This sequence comes from Acinonyx jubatus, assembly GCF_027475565.1. Classification (NCBI taxonomy): domain Eukaryota; kingdom Metazoa; phylum Chordata; class Mammalia; order Carnivora; family Felidae; genus Acinonyx; species Acinonyx jubatus. The sequence goes on along the minus strand of NC_069385.1, from coordinate 114,392,682 downwards.
AATTCATTTAATCCTTGCAATAGTCCCACAGAGTAGGTCATAATCACTACCCCCATTTTACAAATGAGCAAACTGAGTCACAGCGAGATTAAGTAACTGGCTCAAGGTCACCCAGGGAGTTAGACACCCAGCATCGTGCCCCACACATGGATTGTGCTCTGTTGCCTCTACCTTGGGGCCTGGCCAGACACCTCCTGGGGCATTTGAGCTGAATTCACATAGCAGTACTCCAGGATCCTGGGCAAGGATCTTCGTCCTCCCCCTCCTCCCCCTTTCCCCTCCTCCTTCCAGGGCTTCCTCTGCCCTCTACCACCCCTCACCTTTCATTGATGATTGCTCACAGGCTTTCTTCTCATGAAGTAAATGTTTAACAAAAGATTGGTTGTTTTAAAACTGAGAAAGAAGTCCTCTAAGGTCCTCCTTTTGGTCTATTCTGGCTCCTGGGTTTTTCTCCTTCCACTGCCAGAAGGGCCTTCAGCCTCCTTCCTTTCCATGCCCTCCTTCCCAGGAGGAAACTAAGGCACTTGCCTCTGTGGGAAAGTGGAGTCCGAAAGACCACCACACCTGGAGGCAACAGGGAGTTCTGGGCACTTGTACACATTGCTGGAGCCCGGTTGGGGGGTGGGGGGGGGTCTGGGCCTCTGTCTGGGAAGTCCTGGAGCTCCGTCCAGGCCCTGAGAGAGCCCCCAGGCTTAGGAGCCACTGGCGCTCTAGGGGCTGAATGTCAGACTCTGGAGGGGCTGGGGAGGAGGGACTCCACTCAAACCAGTTTTTTAAAAAAGTATCCTCTCTCTTTTACTTTGCAATAATTTTTATACTTACAAAATGTTGCAGAAATAGTAGAGTTCCCAAATAGCCTACCCATATCCACTTAATGTTTACATCTTATATTCCGTACTGTGATGAACCAACCAGGATGTTCAGGTTGATAAAATATTAGCAATCTACAGACTTTATTTGAATTTGACCAGTCTTCCCATTAATGTCCTTTTCTGGATGAGGATCCAATTCAGGATCCTAATCTGGGACAATTCCTCAGTCTTTGTCTTCCAGGACAAAATTTTCAAAACTCTTGGAGAGTATGGATTCGTTATTTTGTAGACTGTCCTTCAACTTGGGGTTGTCTAATGTTTTCTTATGACGAAACTGAGGGTCATGCCTTTTGGGGAAGAAACCACAGAGGCGATGTCTGTGTATGAGGAGGTAGCTGGTGTTGGCAGGTCTCATTCCTGCCACCTTCGATCGCTTGACTCAGGGGGGTCTCCTGAGTCTCTCCCCTGTGAAGTTACTATTTTCCCTTTGGTAATTGGTAAGTATCTTTTGTAGAGACAGTCTGAGACTATGCAATTCTGATGTTTCTCGTCAGTCTTTCACCCACTTTTTAACATTCATGAATGGCTCTTGCCTGGAACAGTCATTACTGTGATGTTTGCCTAATTGTGATTTTCTATTTTCACTGCTTCTATATTTATTAATTGCTATTCTAACCTAAGGGAGAGCTGTCCCTTCTCTCCCATTTATGTATTCGTGTATCTATTTATATCAGTATAGATTCACAGGTATTTATTTCATGGGTTATCTGACATTGTCATTATTTTGCTGTTCAGGTTGTCCCAGCCTTGGGCCTTGGGTTCTCCTTCAAGTTGTCTCCTATGTCTTTTTGATCCCATCATGTTTACCTTTTTATTTTATTTTTTTATTTTTTTTATTTTTTTAAAATTTTTTTTTTTCGACGTTTATTTATTTTTGGGACAGAGAGAGACAGAACATGAACGGGGGAGGGGCAGAGAGAGAGGGAGACACAGAATCGGAAACAGGCTCCAGGCTCTGAGCCATCAGCCCAGAGCCCGACGCGGGGCTCGAACTCACGGACCGCGAGATCGTGACCTGGCTGAAGTCGGACGCTTAACCGACTGCGCCACCCAGGCGCCCCATGTTTACCTTTTTAAAAAATGTTTGTTTGTTTGTTTGTTTTGAGAGAGCACGAGCCAGAGAGGGGCAGGGGACAAAGAGAGAGAGAGGGAGAGAGAGGGAGAGTGAGGGAGAGAAAACTTGAGCAGAGAAGGACCAGAGAGAGAGGGAGAGAGAGAGAATCCCAAGCAGGCTCTGAGCTGTCAGCACAGAGCCCAACACAGGGCTGAAACTCATGAACCGTGAGATCACGACCTGAGCCGAAATTAAGAGTTGGAGGCTTAACTGACAGAGCTACCCAGGCACCCCTGATCCCATCATTTTTAAAGCACTTCCTTACTTTCTGGTGCCATGAGATGCTCCCAGCTTATATTTTCTTTGCCTTACCTTGGAATCAACCATTCTCCAAGGAGCCCTGGTTAAGCCAGTTTTTTGCCACTAAAAAATATTCAGAAGTATCATGATAACTTTGGAAATAAGATTGTAAGGAAAGCATTTATGTGAAGTTCAAACTTCTGATGTCAGGTCACTGGTTGTAGACGCAGTGTTGACTGAGAAGGAACATGAATCTTCGGGATGGTGGTTACATATGTAAAAATTGTCCAGCGGTACACTTAAGATTTGCGTAGTTACTGTGTACAAGTTATACCTCACTGAAAAAAACAAAAAAGATTGACAACAGAGTGCATGATAGGACAGAGCACATGGTTCAGTTTGCTGCAAGGTCACCATTGAAAGGTGAAAGTGCAATAACACTAAATACAACTAAATACAACCAATACACTAAAATCTCCATACTAAGTAGACAGTTGACTGTGTAAAAATCACCCAAAACAAAATGGGTAAATGAGTCCTTTCTCACATAGGAATCTTGGTATTGAGTGAGGATCTTGATGTTATTTGCATCGTGGGGGCTAAAAGGGCAAAGGGTGACCCTAGGATTCAGGGCTGCTGGCTGTAGGGGTAGTGGCCGTGCTAGAGGCTGTGCGATGCCGACCGACGGTGTTGGGGATGGGAGCAGTGACGGTGGGAAACTGTGGCAAAGGGGAAGCTTCAGTGGTGGTCAGAGAGAGCGAGATCTGCCTTGGATGTGAGCGCCCTAATCAGAACCGGCAGGTCTCCTATGTGGCTGTGCACCTGCTGAGGGAGGGATTGGGGCTTCTCTCCCCAGCCGTGAGCCTAGAGAGAGTTCTGTCTGCCCAAGAGTTCTGTCTGCCTGTCCGCATCTCTTGTAGCTGCCATAGGCACTTGAAGGAGAAGGTGAGCAGAGGGGACTGTCTGGGGACCTAGGCTGAGCAGGTAAGAGCTGGGAGGCCTGCTGTCCCACTCAGCCCTTCCCAGCGCCTGCCCCTGGCCCGCACTTTGCTGGATGCCATCTCCCTGGCGGTGAGGAGCAGCCCTGCCAGGGTAAGAGGTTGAGGGGCGGGGGGAGGGAAGAGGCAGAGAGAAGGCAGTGTGGCCGGAGTGTCACAGGGTGAGGGGTGGTGCCACAAGACCTGATTGTGGAGAAGCCTGTGGAGAGATTGGGCTTGACCCTAAATTGGGGAGGAACTTTCACCCCCATCCCTTGTTGGACCAACAGCCTCCGTCCTAAAGCCTGGCCAGGGATGTCTGGGCCTTGACCCGTGCTGCTAGCTCTTTGGAGATGGAATGAAGAGGGGTGCCTTGGTCCCACCCCACAAGGCCGGCAGAGTGAACTAGGGAGTCACAGGGGTGTACACGCCACTGTGAAGTGACAGAATCATAGCAGTGACAGTGGACTCTCCCGCCCTCTGGCCAAGGCTGAACCTGGCACGTTAAGTGAGCCTGGAGAGCCACAGAATTTGGTCGCTGGAAGACATCTTTATTCCTGACACCCAGTGGCAGAAACACCGTCAGGGCAGGCTGTGGGCGTCAGACTCTGGGGGAGACTTCCCAGAGCAGGCGCGTGTCAAACCCAGAAGGGCAGGAGATCGTTGAGTGAGTTCTGTGCGTGAGGGAACGTGGGCCGGTGCACCATCCCATAATCACAACCAAAACCAAAGGAGTTGCCAGGGCGAAGGAGTGGAGCACCTCAAAAATCAGAACTTCAGTGCGCATTGGAAGGATATGAGCTATGCTGAAATGTGGGTATTCAGGAAAAAACGTGTGCAGAGCACTTGTACAGGCCCGCAGTGGTTCCCAGTGGTGGGGGCAGCTCCCTGGAGAACCGGAAGTGAGTAATGTCGTCTCTGAGCACTCTGGGGACACCTGGTAACTATGGACAAAGAGGACAAGTAGGTTCCCAGCAGCGGTGGCGTGCATGGGACCTTTGATCTGATTTGCTCCGTCAGCGTCAGTGACCTGGAGCAGCCAGCGACGCTAGAAGAAGTGAATGTAGTAGAGCAAGTCCAGGTTCAGGGGAGCGACCCTGAGGACACAGTGGCCGTGGCCTTCACACCCCCCCTCCATACTGCAGCACGGCCACCCTTACTGGCCTGTCCATCACGGTCAAGCTTTTGTGATCCCTACCCCAGCTTTTCACAATGGACGTACACTTTACACCGGGGTTTCGTGCCTTGGAGCTCACGGTGTGCAAGCGACAAGAACTGGGTGGCAGCTACCCTGGAGAACACCCATCTGCCGGGGGGTTGTAAACCGGTGACTTGTGGCCAGCTCCTGAGCCTGGCGGCGTCTGGCCTCCAGCCCCACCCAGGGTGAGCTCCTGGCTTTGTTTTCTTGAATTACTGATGATGAGAAACTAACATTTTGTATTTTGTAATAAACTCGTAATTTATATTAAAAAAAGAAAGAAAATTTGTACTGAATGAAGTAACCCACAGGAAGCCTGAAAACTGTTCCACTATGAATAACATATCTGGGAAAAGTGTATGTGCCTTAGTCAGAGAGAACAGGCACCTGGGTGAATGCCTGCTCCCTTGTCCCACAGTCTAAACAGTCATCTCAGGAAAAGCAGCATCTATGAGAGCCCAGAAGGGCATGGGACCCCACAAGATGTGAGGGCCAACAAGGCCTCAGAGGTCTCAGAACTGATTTTGAGAAGCACCCCGCAGAGGACTCTGAGGACTAATGATCAAAATTCCTTTACATAAAATGGGGACCAGCAAGGGAGTCCGTGGGGCCAGCTGATGCCTCTAAAGCAAGGTGGCAGCTGATCCCAGAATCCCGTGCCTCCATCCTACAGAAGAACACCTTGGAGAGACTCCTGTTCTGAAAGCGTCTTTTGTAGGAGGTAGGTCAGAGTTGTTCCATTCAGTAGCGCTAAGCCTATAAGATGCTTGCGGCCTAAATAGAAACTAAATGCGAATAAATCCCTTGAATCAGATGGCATCCACCCACCACTTCTGCAGGAACTCAAGCGTAGGATTTTGGAGCATTGGCCAGTGCAGGCCTCATCTTTACAGACATCCAGTGAATTGTCGGTGTGAATCCTGCCCAGAAGAAGGGTTCAGAGGGAGCCCTGGGAACTGAAGATCTTTCACCCACAGCAAGCTGGCATGAGAAAGGGCACGATCCCTAGATATAACACAAGCCATTGAAGAACTCAGCCCGGCCTTCTCTGATGGGAAAGTTGCTAAACACACTTTGGGAGGAAACCAGTGAATAAGTTTGACTCTCAGAAAGTTTACATACAAGGACATGGTTTTGAAAATTTTTATTGTAACCAGGGGAATTGGTTTGCTAACTCACTGATTCTCAGAATGGGGGATTTGTTTTAAAGAACTGCTTATTTGACTAGGAAGATATTTTTACATGCCTGAGTACACTTTACATTTGCAAAGGATGTTCCAATATTGCTAAGTGATTCTACACACAGTATCTTATTTAATAGTGTATGTTTTATGGGGTCTTTAAGTTCTTTTGCTGTTAATTACTACACATCCTATCTTTGGTTGTGCTTGGCTCTTATCACTGAGTAAAATCAAGCAACTGTACCACATTTCCTTCAAACAGCGTCTGCCATGACTTCCTTTCTTTTGGTTCCTTCTACGTTATGCCCCATTTCTCTTCTTACTCCAGGGCAAGCGCTGAAATATATAGTGGTTATGAGCACAGGCTCTAGAGCCAGATTGCCTGGGTTCAAATTCCAGCCCAGTACCACTCTGTGCCCCTGGGCAAATTCCTTAATCCCTGTGCCTCAATTTCCTCATCTGTAAGGTGGAGATAATATTATGTATCTCATGGAGTTGGTGGGAAGATTAAATGAGTTAATACAGAGTACACGTAAAGCGTGTAGAGCCCCATCTGGTGTGTATAAGTGCTCAATAAATGGTAGCTGTCGCTATAATGATTATTCTTGATGTTCTTGCTCTCCACTTCTTCCATCTATTGGACCTCCTCTAAGAGGTTTCCCCTATACCTTTTCCTTACAGGGTCTCTTTGGCTATAACCTCTATCCCTTCTCCTTTGACCCCCTTATCTAATTGTTGCCTCCCCCCTACCTACCATGGCACTAATTTCTTTTCTGCCATATTCCTTTTCCTTTAGGATCTGTGGCTTCTCAGCTGGTATCTAGGTCAGGTTGTTTTCTGCTATTTTAGCCACTTCCAGCTTTTCTTTGGTCCCTTCCCATTAATTTGGAACTCCTCACTGCTGCTTGCCTCATAAGCTGTCTTCTCATGGCTGCAGTGTTTCATCTGACTGCCTGTCATGCTTAGTGCTCCCATGGGCTGGCTTTGTAACAAATCTTCAGTTACTCCCTGCTCCAACTTTGTCTCTTCCCTATCATTAGATAAAAGCCCCTGACTTGTGATTAACACCTTCTTCCCCCAGCCATTTGGTTTCTGCTTCTTTTCTATTAGCCCAGATTTATCAATGCGTTGGGCAGGGTTTCCCAGTGTTGCAGCACTGTGCGAAGGAATGCAGTTCCTAGACATAGCCACTAGGTGGCAGAGTGCTCCCTCGCGATGCCTTACTGCCCAGGGGGCATCCGGGGACGTTAACTTGTGCAGTGTTAGAATTATTTCAAGGTTTGCCGGAGGTTTCTAGCAAGGTTAGAGGCATTGGAAATTATGGGTAGATTCTATCCCAGCAAGGAATATTCCCATCTAGAGATATTACTCTTTCGTTGTTTATCAATTGTGCACGGGTTGTAATCATTATAAAAAAAATTAGAAACACCAATAAGCAAAAAGAAAAAAGAACTAGATACCTGAAGTTGTGCCACACAACGGTGCTTTATTTTCTTCCAGATGTTTCCCCACACAGATCTCCACAAATACGTACTGTGTGTATATAGCCATTAATGCAACCATTTTATAACTTGTTTTGTAACCTCTTTTTATCACTTTACAAAATATGGTGGATGTCCTATCATGTCAAAAACTGTAAATTCCGCCATGTTTATATCTTTTACACATCACATGAGTACATGCTCATACACAAACTGCGAAAACATTAAAATAAATTGGCTACAAGCTATTTTTATTTTATAGATTTCTCTTAGTTTATGTAATGAAAGGTCTCTCTCTGTGTAACATCTAGGGGTTTCCTTCCGTAGGATCTCACCATGAGGCCGGCATCCCAAATATGCTTTTATTCCTGTAGAGCTTTTTAATCCCCCTAGAGGTAAGCCCACACCTGATTGCCCACTGGAATCATTGGGAAAGTGTGGTTACCAGGTCCCATCCCAGGGCTTTAGAATAAAAAAACTCCAGGGATGAGGCTTGGGCTCAGGTTTTTCTAAGAGGTCTTGCAGTTGATTCAGCTTTTGCAGCCTGGTTGGAACCGCCTGGCTGTGATGACAGGACGAACCCAAGGGTTTTTGTTGAGGCTCCCAAGTTCCCAGAGTCTGCTTGCTAATATTCCGGATGAGGCGAACCAAGTACCATTCCTTCAGCTCCCCTTCCATGGAAGGCAGGGGTTGGTTCTGAGTCAGTGAAATGTGTCCTCAAGAAAAAGGATAACAATTTGACCTCACCCAGCAAGCTGATTGAAAATGGGACTGAAATTCTATAATGACAAAAGCAATTTGAACCAAGGAGAAGAAGGGAAGGAAGGAAGGAAGGAAGGAAGGAAGGAAGGAAGGAAGGAAGGAAAAGGAAAGCAAGAAAAAAGTTTTCCAATGAATAAATTAAGTTAAAAATTTAATGTTAATATTAATATGGATACTTGGGTGTTAAACTTACCTCTGAAGGAAAGTATAGTAAGAATTCTTGTTGACTGTGGTGTGAATCAAGAGAAGGGCAAGCTACAAGAGTAAACACTTTCATTTAGGGTCTAAGTTTAGAAGTCAGGAGATCCCAGGGCGCCTGGGTGGCTTAGTCAGTTAGGCGTCTGATTGTTGATCTCAGCTCACGGCTTGTGAGTTCAAGCCCTGCCTCTGGCTCTGTGCTGATGCTGTGGAGCCTGCTTGGAATTCTGTCTCTCCTTCTCTCTGACCGTCACCTACTTGTGTGTTCTCTCTCTCTCTCAAAATAAATAAAATTTAAATACACACACACACACACACACACACACACACGAATTTAAAAGAAAGAAAAAAGAAAAAAAAGTCGGGACCCCTAGACATGAATGGAAAAAAATTTTCAGTTTTATTTTCGGTAACCCCAAATTCAAAGTTGGCATTTCCTACATTAAAAAATGTAACCAGGAAAGCACAGTAATATTAGCGGTACCTTCCTTTGTCACTAACTGCAGGTATTTTCCTATCATATTAAGTTGTTACAGATGTCTGAAAACATTATGTTCATTGCTACTTTGAAATAGTGATAATTATTTAATCTGCCATTAGATCCTGTTACAGAATATATTAATAAAGTGCATATACAGCAGTATCATAAATTTGTTTAAAAATATTTTGATAACTTTCAATTTAACGGGCCTCCTTCATGGTACTATGTATTTAATTTTATGTATTTAAAAAATCATAATTCTAAGAAGGGGTCCATAGGCTTCTCCAGATAGCCAAAGAGTCTGAGGTGTAGAAAAGGTGAGGACCTCTATAGTAGAGAATCTGCCCAAATTAGAATAAAAGTAGACTCCGTGAGGGGCACTTGGGTGGCTCAGTTGGTTAAGCGTTGACTTTGGCTCAGGTCATGATCCCACAGTTTGCGAGTTTGAGCCCTGCTTTGGGCTCTGTGCTGACAATTCAGAGCCTGGAGCCTGCTTCAGATTCTGTGTCTCCCCCTCTCTCTGCCCCTCTCCTTCTTGTGCTCTCTTCCTGTCTCTCAAAAATAAATAAACATTAAAAAAAAATAAAAAGAAAGAAAGAAAGAAAACAAGGTAGACCTAGAAGAGAGGCCAAGACATCCCAGGGAGAATTGTTAACCACGAGAAAAGCGCACTCCAGAGACATTAGGTCAGCTAATAGTGTATTTAAACGCAACATTAGCATCTGGGTGGGTTGAGTGAAAATCATTAACTGGTTGAGTAAGCTGTCTGGTTGAATGAATTTCGGTAACAACGATGGGATAGTAGAGGGTGGCTAACCTACAGGGTTTGGGGAAGAGAGAAGGAGGTTGATGGCAACCAGGATGGGGGTTGGGGAGGAGGGTTGAACATATGTAAAGAAGCATATAGGCTGATTCCTTTCTCAGTGTGTTCATCCTGTGCATTCACCACCATGTTGACACTTAAGGCTTTGAGCTCTCTTCTCAGGCTTGGAAATCTCAGGGAAAAGGGTTATGATTAGAGAACTTTGTTTAGTAAGAGTACTCAGTGCTGGTGGAGATCTACAGAAATGAGCATTTTTCTGGAATGCATTTTCTGAATGAGCGTTAAATACCTTTTAAATGTTCATGTTCTTTGACAGTAATTTCAATCCTAGGAAGTCAGCCCATGGAAATAATCTAAAATATGGCTCTATGCACAAGGCTATTCATTGTAATTTCATTATAGTGAAAAACCAGAAATAATTAAGTACTCAGAACAGGAAGATGTAAAGTAAATTTGGTGCATCTGCATCGTGAGAAGTTCTTTAGCCATGAAAATATTTACAAGGAGTTTTTAATATCAAAGGAAATGCTTATGACAAATGCTAAGTAGATTCAAAATTATGTAGATAAAATGTTTCAACTATGGAAAGTGTGCAGAAAAAGGAGTGGAAGGAAATATGCCAAAGTGTTTAAAAGTGACGTCCTTTTGGGGCTCTTGGCTGGCTCAGCCAGTGGAGCATATGACTCTTGATCTTGGCGAGAGAGAGAGAGAGAGAGAGAGAGAGAGACAGAGAGAGAGAGAGAGAGAGAGAGAGAGAGATTGGGGTCATGAGTTCAAGCCCCACATTGGGTGTAGAGTTTACTTAAAATCTGTTTTAAGTTTATTTATTTATTTTGAGAGAGAGAGAGCACGAGCAGAGGAGGGGCATAGAGAGAGAGGGAGAGAGAGAATCCCAAGCAGGCTCCTCACTGTCAGCGCAGAGCCTGATGCGGGGCTCGAACTCACAAACTGTGAAATCATGACCTGAGCCTAAACCAAGAGTCAGACACTTAACTGACTGAGCCACCCAGATGCCCCAATAAATAAGTATTTTATTTATTTTATTTTATTTTAATTTATGTTTATTATTTTGAGAGAGAGAGAGAGAGACAGGGCATGAATGGGGGAGAGAGAGCAGAAAGAGAGGGAGACACAGAATCTGAAGCAGGCTCCAGGCTTCGAGCTGTCAGCACAGAGCCTGATGCAGGACTTGAACCCACGAACCGGGAGATCATGACCTGAGTCAAAGTCAATACTTAACCGACTGAGCCACCCAGGCGCCCCCACCCCCATAAATAAATATTTTAACAAAAAAAGTGGCTTCGTCTTGGTTATGAAATTACGGGTGATTTATTTTCTGCTTTTTTACTTTTTACTAAACAACACTACCACAGAACACGTATTACTAAAGAGAAAAAGTTCTATCACCCGAGTAATGCATCAACACTTTATTGTAAAAATTGAAAACACAGAGCCCAAAAGATACAGAAGTGTAACGGGAAAAAAGTGAAGGTCTCTCATCCCTGAAGGTAACTACTGTTAACAGTTTACCACCTCACCTTCTAAATTTTTTGTATACATATGTGCACATACAAATATATTGTGTTTTCTCATTTACTTAAGTGGGATCATCCTGTATTTTTCTACAACTTACTTTTCTCTGGTACTTGTAAAATTGTCTTTGTTATCTTTCCACCTCGGTGCACCTAGTGCGACTTCATTTGTCCCATGTGCTGCCGTGTGTTTCACGATGTGGATGACCACTGTTTATCCAGCGATTGATTCCCCACTGTTTGAAGCAGTGGTGCATTCCAGGAAGACCCTCCTGCCGGACTGCGAATATTTCCCTAGGACAGGATACCAGGATACAGGGGTGGAGTTGCTGGATCAAAGACCATGTGCATTTCTGATTTTGATAGCTACAGCCTGTCAAGATGATATAAACTTGTCCCCTGTAACCAAGACCCTAGAATAGCAGTGGCTTAAAACCAGACCGTTGTTTACTTCTCCACTGTTCACAGTCTTTCAGCATAAGCAGTCGAGGGCTGACATCCCGGCTCCAGTGTGGCAGGGACTCAGATGTCTTCTGTCTTCTCGCTCTGCCGTCTTCAACACATGGCTGTAATCTTATGGTCTGAGATGACTGTTCCCCTCCTGTACTCACACCCACTTTCTGGGAAGTGGGGAGGGAGAGGTTTAGGGCAGAACCAAGAACATACACTGTCCCAGAACGGGGCTCTTAAACAATGATGTACCACAGGCAGCTTTGTGCACAGCTAAGTTTCTGTTTCTGAAGGAAGAAATCTCGTAAAAGATATGCAAGACCTTTCCACTAAAAACTACAAAACATTGCTGGGTGTTCAGAGCAGCTAAAAGCAAGAGTACTCACCGCCTGTGTGTTGGGCCATAGGCACTCTGCCTGTTACCTATTCATATTACTCACCTGTTTCTCTATTTGGTGGTTTTCTTATTTCTCAGTGATTTGTAGGCACCCTTTTTGATTATAGATATTAACCTTTTGTCTTTTATAGGTGTTACAAATATTTTCTTACAGTCAGTTTGTTTGTTTTTTATTAATTTTATTTTTTTTAGTTTATATCCAAATTAGTTAGCATATAACTTACAGTCAGTCTCTTAGATTTTAACTTGGTTTTTGGCACCTTTTGACATTTTGAAGTTGTATGTAATCGAGTCTGCCAGTCTTCTTGTGTCTCTGGGTTTTGTCTTGCTACTATTACTTTTATAATCAGAAAAATAAGACTATGCAGTTGATGGGGCACCGAGGTGGTTCATTGGGTTAAATGTCTGACTCTTGATTTCAACTCAGGTCACGATCTCACAGTTTATGAGAGTAAGCCCTGAATCTGGCTCTGTACTGACAGCATGGAGCCTGCTTAGGATTCTCTGTCCTTCTCTCTCTTTGCCCCTCCCACTGTCTGTCTGTCTGTCTGTCTCTCTCTCTCAAAATAAATAAATAAAATTTTAAAAAAGAAGAAGAAGAATATCCAGTTCAAAAAGAGACACAGGGGTGCCTGGCTGGCCTGGTTGGAAGACCATGTGACTCTTGATCTCGGGGTTGTGGGTTCGAGCCCCACATTGGGTGTAGAGATTATTTAAGAATAAATAAGTAAATAAACTTAAAAAAAAGAGAAAGAAAAACAACATGAAGCAGCAGCAACAACATGGGTAAATAAATTACAGAGAAAACCTCACATTCGCTTTTTATTCTGTTATCCTCTTTAATAGGGTGTCTCTATGGGAACTGTTAGAGGGACCTGGGCTTTGAGAACTGAATAGGATTGAGGTAGGCAGAGGGGAAAAGGAAAGGTATTCCAAGTGAAAGGAACCAAGTAAACTAAACCACGGAGGCACAGATAAATCTGGCTGAAATGGGACTAGCTGGAGGAGGCATGTATACTGGGATAGTAGGAAATGAGCTGGACCGGTAGGTTGAGGACAGGACAGTCTTTGGAGAACAAGGAAGAAGCTAAATATAGTGATTACAAGTGAACACTCGATTAGGAGAAATATGTCAAATGCATAAGGTTATGCATTTATGAATATGAATAAATAAGGGTTTTTTTAATAAATGTTATTTTTAAAGGAAGCAAATTAAGTATCTAACAAAAGATAAATGGTTGAGTACATTTGGGTATAGCTACATACTAACCCTGAGAATAGTCAGTTTTGAAGGCTGCATGGAAAGACACTAAAATTCTAGAGAAAGAAGATGACTAAAAAGCATAAAATCATAATTATGATTACAGCTGTTTAAAGAAATATGCGTGTGAGAAAAAGACTGAAAAGCAGTACTTGGAAATGAAGAGAGTATGTTTGGATGATGAGGGAGATTATTTTTCTCTTTTAAACGTCCTGATTTGTCGGTGTCGTTCTCTGTTTATAATATTGTTCAAAGAGGCAGGTGCTAGTGGATATCGGAAAATTAGCAGAGGCTTTTCAGGGCTTTCTGAAGGTGAACTGGGGGCCGGGAGATGTGTGCTGCTCTGGAGGGGGGAGCCCGACCTTGTGGGATGTGTGTGATCCAGGAGGAAGGGACCCCGTCCCAGGGCCTGCTGGTCCCCTGGTCTGTAGTCCTGGGATGATAAAAACGTCTTTCTTGCATTCCAGGGTCTCCTGATGCTGCTACAAAACCTACCTACGATCCATTGGGGCAACGAAGAGATTGGGCTACTGCTCGCCGAGGCGTACAGACTGAAGTACATGTTTGCCGATGCCCCCAATCACTACCGCCGATAGGTGCTGTCTCCCCAGGGGGGACCCAGACTGTCCCCATCTCTGATGGCAATCTGATCACTGTGGCCACTGTGCGAGCCGTGGACTCAGGCCAGGAACCACTCCTGCTGTAAAAAGCTCACATCCGCCGCCCAGGTCTTAACTCTGGCGTGCCTGTCCACCACTCCATGTCTCTGGATATGTTTCTTGGACCACTATCAGTATTCCATGACATGTGGATGGGCCCAGCTCTGGGAGAGGACAGGAAAGGAGGTACAGGGTTGTCTGCCCCTTTAAAAGAAACTGGACAGAAGAAGGGGAAGGCTCAGGGTCTCAACTCACATTGTCCCGACATGGACGGACTGTCTCTTGCCTCCCGGCCCCAACTGATGCCGTTGCTTTTTGTGACATGGTTTCATTTGATCACAGGTCAAAAAACGCCTTATGTTTTCAAAAGACTCCTGGCCCCTCCCTCCCTCCCTGGTTCCTAGCCCTTTCCCCTCTGCCCTCGTGTGAGCCGGTGAGGGGCAGTTTTAGACTGTTGTTCTCAGATGGAGGAGGCACTGATGCTTATAAGTCTGGGAAGAGGCCTACACCCAAGGGCTAGGAATTTTAGTTTTCCTTTTCTCACCAGATGTCTGTATGTGTGCCTGCGTTCGTGTGTGTACGTGGGTCTCCACACCCCTCGGCATTTAGGTACGTGTCCGAATTCATGTGTCCAGACCAGCCCTGTCACGACCCGCTGGGAAGGGCCCCCCGGTGACCAAGTATATAAGCATCCCTTGAGAAGGATCAGGGCAGGGGGAGGGAGAAGGGGCTTTTTACCTCTCCAAACCCTTTTTCCATGATGACCCACTCCAAGATATTATGTGTAAATTGTGTTATTATGTATATGGGTAAAGATGTACAAATATACGTCCTCTTTGTAGCAGATATGATTTTATATTTATAATGTGCATCAACATGTGAAAGCAATCTAGGTCACTAGCACAGATGACGTCGCCAGGCAGGTGGGCCCAGCGCCTCCAGGTCGGTTTCTGGGCGCCCCCCTGTGAGGAAGCGGGTGGGCGTCTGCCAGGGCAAGTGGCGCTGAGCAGATGGAGCTGCTCTGACAACCAGCGGTGGCCGTCCCAAGCGTCAGCGGCTGAGTTTTTCTGTCTCCCCCTCTCCCCACCCCTCCCCGGGTCTTTGTGGAGCGTCAGCCCCACTCCCTCCCCCTGTTGGGCAGACAGAGCCCCCCTGCCCCCCACCCCTCACCCCTAGCCCACCTCCCAGAGAGCATGTTTTCAGCCCTTCCCTTTCCCCAGGATGCTGGGGGAGAGCTTTTGTTTTTCCGTTTTAAGTCAGCGTTGTATTCAAGACAGAAGCTGTGACTGACTCATCAGTGCCAAGGAAAGGGGTTTCCTGTGTCTCCCTGGGGTTGAGGGCTCTTCTCCGAGAGAAGCATCCAGCGTCCCCCACTGTCACCACCATACCCCACACCGCTCATGAGATGCGTGAGGCGTGTTTGATTTCTAGAGTTCCGTAGTGGAGAGGCGGGGGGGATGGTGGCAAGGAGCCGTCGTCCTCTTGGGAAGCCGGTCAGTGTCCCCAGTGGGTGACGCCCCTGAGTCTCCGCCAGTGAAGCTCCACCACGCTGGCGTGTTACATTTCTCATCTGGAGCTGTTTCTCAGGCATTCTTCCCAACCTTCTCCTGTTCCCCTTCAGTGTGCCTCAATAGTCTCCTTCACAGAGCAAGAGGGCGGTGACCCTCCCTCAACCGGACTAATTAAAGAAAGACACTTGTGTTCCCAAGTGGTGGTTTTATTTTTTTAGTTTTTATGTTTGTATGGAAATTGTGGATAAAGTGAAAGAATTGTAAATAAATAGTGTATTTCCTCCTCCACTGCTGATTTTTCTCCCATGGATTTGTGTAACCTGGAACCTAAGGCGTGCCCTTTGGTCAGGTTTTTCTTGCTGACGCCAGCAAGGATGGGGGACACATTTTCCGTAGGGCAAGCCGGGGATCGACAGAGAGTCAGAAGGCGGTCTCGGAGGATGGCGCATCGACTCTGTGCTGGATACTGTGGAAAATACAAAACTGAGCCACATGGTACCTAACCACTGACATTTACAGAGCACCTCGCCATACGCCAAGTGCTGTGAGAAACACTTGGATGGTTTCCTCACCCAGAACTTCTCCCTGGATTCATTCGAGAGTGTTGCTTGGTTTCAGCAATTAGGAGCTGTCTTAGGGTCAAATGCAGCAACACGCTACAGGAACCCAGACGTAACGGTGGCTTACACACCAAGGGAGCATACCTTCTGCCTCACATCAAAGTCCAAAAGTAGACCACCCAGGGCTAGGATGATGGGTCTGTTTCACAGAGTCTTTAGGAATCTGGACTCTGCCTCACGGTCTTCACCGGGGAAGATGGGGCTGCCACGCCAGCCGCTGCATCCACTTTCCAAGCAACAGGATGGATAAAGAAGGGACAGAGAAAAAAGAATGAAAAAAAAAATGTGTCAGCAGTATCTTAAGGAATGTTCCAGAAAGCTGCCCCTTAATACCTCCTTTTACAACTCAGGGAGCAGAACTTAGTCCCACAGTAGGTCACACCTCGTTGTAAGGGAGGTTGGAGGAATAGTCTGTTCCAGGCGGCCATATGCCTGGCTCAAAATCAACAATTTTTGCCCTCAGTAGATACACATATCTTAAAGAACCTGAGAGGAGACACTTACCATTTACGTCCCTCCTTCATTCCTCCACTTGATCTTAGCCAAAAGGCCGAGAAGCGATTCCTCCTTCATTCCTTAACCTTCAACAACCCCTCTGAAACTGTGATTTCCCTTCTGCCTGAAAAACTTTCTCGAGAAATTCTCTTAGTGTTCCTTCATCTGAGAATGGTCTTTATTTTGCCTTCAGTCCTGAATATATTTTCTCTAGGTATAGTTATTCTGGCGCTTTAAAGATGTCGTTCCACTGTCTCTTCCACAGTTTCTGATGAGAAATCCACAGTCATTGAGATCGCTGTTCTATATTTAATTCCACTATTTTTCTCAATTTTTAAAAATTGTGGCAATATGCACAGAACATAGCTTGCCATCTTAGTCATTTTTAAGTGTACAGGTCAGTAGGGATAAGTCCATTTGCATCGTTGTGCGACCATCACCACAACTCGTTTCATCTTGCAAAACTAGAACTCCGTCTCCATTAAACGACAGCTCCCCATTTCCTCCTCCTTACAGCCGGCAACCGCCATTCCACTTTCTGTCTCTCTGAATTTGCCGACTCTAGGTAAGTTATGTAAGTGAACAATACAGTATATGGGGTTTTTTGATTGGCTTATTTTACTTCGTAATGTCCTCAAGGTTCACCTATGTTGTAGCATGTATCAGAATATCCTTCCTTTTTAAAAAAAAAATTGTTTATTTTTAAGAATGAGAGTGTGAGCATAGGAGGGGCAGAAGGAGAGGGAGACACAGAATCCGAAGGAGGCTCCAAGCTCTGAGCTGCTAGCACAGAGCCCCATATGGGGCTCAGACCCACAGAATGTGAGATCATGACCTGAGCCGAAGTCAGACACTTAACCGACTGAGCCACCCAGGCGCCCCATCCTTCCTTTTTTTTTTAAGGCTGAATAATATTCCAACACGCGCGTGGGCACACACACACACCATATTTTGTTTCCATCCGTCAGTGGTCTTACATTTTTTGGCCATTGAGAATAATGCTGCTGTGAACACAGTTGTGTAAATACTTAAAGACCTTGCTTTCAGTTCTTTGGGGTACATACCCATAAGCAGAATTACTGGACCATATGGTAATTCTATTTTTGATATCCTGAGGAATATGTTTTTTCTCAGACTGCTTCTAAGATTTTTTTTTCCCTTTGGGTTTCAGAAGTTTGATAGTGTATCTGAATTGTGGATTGTTTGGGGGGTTATTTTTGGTTTTGGAGCTTTGGGTTTTTTGTGTGTTTTTTGGTTGTTTGGTTTTGCTTTGTTTTGTTGCATTTATCCTACTTGGGATTTGAGTTCCTTGAATCTATAGTTGTATGTCTTTCACCAAGTTTGAGAAGCCTTCAGCTATTATTCTTCAAATATATATGTATTTTTCTGCACCAGTCTCAATCCTCCCTTGGGACTCTAATGATGTGAATGTTAGACCCATACTTCCTCAGGTTCTGTTTTATTTTTTCACTTTTTCTCCTTTCTGTTCTTCAGATTAAGAACTTTCTTTTTGTCTATCTTTAAGTCCATCGACTCCTTTTCTGTCATCTCCATTCTATATTAAGCCCACACAGTGAATTTTTTTTTAAAGTTTATTCAATTTTGAGAGAGCATGAGTGGGGGAGGGGCAAAGGGAGGGGAACAGAGGATATCCAAAGCAAGCCCTGCACTGACAACAGTGAGCCTGATGCGAGGCTTGAACCCACAAACTGGGAGATCATGACCTGAGCTGAAGTCAGACAATCAACCAACTGAGCCACCCAGGCATCCCAAGCCCATACAGTGAATTTTATTTATTTATTTATTTATTTATTTATTTATTTATTTACGTACTTACTTAATTTGTGAGAGAGAGGGAGAGACAGCGCATGAGTGGGGGAGGGGCAAAGATAGAGAATCCCATCAGGTTCTGCTCGATCAGCACAGATCCCGATGCGGGGCTTGAACTCACAAACTGTGAGATCATGACCTGAGCCGAAATCAGGAGTCAGACGTTTAATGGACTGAGCCACCCAGGTGCCCCATGAATTTTTACTTCAGATATTGCAGGCTTTGGTCCTAATATTTCCATTTGATTTTGTGTGTGTGTGTGTGTGTGTGTGTGTGTGTGTGTGTGTGTGTGTGGTTCCTGTTTCTCTCCTAAGTTTTCCCTTCACTTCAAGTGTGTTTACTTTTACCTCATGAAGCATAGCTGTAATACCTGTTTTACATTTTTGTCTGGCATTTTTAACATCTGTCTCATCTTGGGGTTGACATCTTTCAATTGGCTTTCCTCATAAAAATTGACCACCTTTTCCTACATCTTGGAATGTTGAGTAATTTTGGACTGTATCCTGGACATTTTGAATGTTATATGTGAGAGTCTTGGTCTTACTAAAATCCCCTAGAGCAAGGGTCAGCAACCTATGGCCTGTGGGCCAAATCCAACCCTCTTCCTCTTTTTATAAATAAAGTTTTATTGAAACACAGCAATACTTATTCATTACCTCTTGTTTTTGGCTTCTTTGACACTCCAGTAGCAGAGCTGAGTAGTTGTGATAGACTGTATGGCCCACAAAGCTTAAAAATATTTTACTTGCTGGTCTTTTATGGAGAAAGTTTGCTGATCTCTGCTCTAGAAAGCACTGATTTCATTTTGCTTTGTTTTAGTAGGCAACCCAGTTAGGTTTTTTTTTTTTTTTTAATTGACAAATGATTGACATACAAAAAACTATACATATTTAATGTGCACAACTTGGTAAGTTTAAGATGTGGCTGTTTTTTTGTTTTTGTTTTTGTTTTTTAATTTACATCCAAGTTAGCGTATAGTGCAACAATGATTTCAGGAGTAGATTCTTTAATGCCTCTTACCCATGTAGCCCATCCCCCCTCCCACAACCCCTCCAGCAACCCTCTGTTTGTTCTCCATATTTAAGAGTCTCTTATGTTTTGTCCCCCTCCCTGTTTCTATATTATTTTTGCTTTTCTTCTGTCGATGGACATTTGGGCTCTTTCATACTTTGGCTATTGTTGACAGTACTGCTATAAACATTGGGGTACATGTGCCCCTTCAAAACAGCGTACCTGTATCCTTTGGATAAATACCTAGTAGTGCAATTGCTGGGTCATAGGGTAGTTCTATTTTTAATTTTTTGAGGAACCTCCATACTGTTTTCAGAATGGCTGCACCGGTTTGCATTCCCACCAGCAGTGCGAAAGAGACTCTCTTTCTCCGCACCCTCACCAACATCTGTTGTTACCTGAGTTGTTAATGTTAGCCATTCTGACAGGTGAGAGGTGGTATCTCATTGTGGTTTTTATTTGTATTTCCCTGATGATGAGTGATGTTGAGCATTTCTTCATGTGTCGGTTGGCCATCTGGATGTCTTCTTTGGAGACGTGCCTATTCATGTCTTTTGCCTATTTCTTCACTGGATTATTTGTTTTGGGGGTGTTAAGTCTGATAAGTTCTTTATAGATTTTGGATACTAACCTTTAATCTGATGTGTCATTTGCAAATATCTTCTCCCTTTCCATCGGTTGCCTTTTAGTTTTGCTGATTGTTTCCTTCACTGTGCAGAGCTTTTTATTTTGATGAGGTCCCGATAGTTCATTTTTGCTTTTGTTTCCCTTGCCTCTGGAGACGCGTTGAGTAAGAAGTTTCTGCGGCCAACATCAAGGAGGTTTTTGCCTGCTTTCTCCTCAAGGATTTTGATGGCTTCCTGTCTTACATTGAGGTCTTTCATCCATTTTGAGTTTATTTTTGTGTATGGTGTAAGAAAGTGGCCCATGTTCATTTTTCTGCATGTCACTGTCCAGTTTTCCCAGCACCACTTGCTGAAGAGACTGCTCTATTCCATTGGATATTCTTTCCTGCTGTGTCAAAGATTAGTTGGCCATACATTTGTGGGTCCATTTCTGGGTTCTCTATTCTGTTCCATTGATCTGAATGTCTGTTTTTGTGCCAGTACCGTACTGTCTTGATGATTACAGCTTTGTGATACAGCTTGAAGACCGGGCAACCCAGTTAGGTTTAAACGGCAAGTTCTCTCTCATCTTCTGAGGGCCATTGTTCTAGTGTCATTTCAGTTTTTTCAGAGGCTTTGCTATGCTACTTTGGGTTCGTTTTCACCATGCAAAACTTGTGCCAGTTCATACACAGAATTGGGATCCCCTCTCTAGCTGGCTTCTTTCTGGGATTCCCCCTTGTACTCTTTGGTTCACCGGTGCCCTGTTTCCTAGTCAGCCGGAATGACAGTGTTTCTCTTGAATTTTCTGCTGCCTACACGAGTGCCACCACTGCTGCACGATTTAGTCCTGCCCTTGTGACAGGTCCAGAAGAGAAAAAATTAATTGTAGTTCCCCCCACACTCTCTGGCTCGCAGAGACCCTTTAACCAAATCACCGCGTCAGGGAGATGTGGTTTGTGACATAATAAGAAATACATGTTTGGTCTCTTCCCCCAGTCCCTGACACAGAGCTCCTAAAACCCTTGGAATTGCCTGAGTGATAGAAGCGTCTTTTGTTCACCTTATATTTTGAGGTGACTCATGGTGAGCTCCTGGATAACTTCAAAATGGGTGGCTGGTCATCAGAAAGATCAAGCCATGATTGTAAGCTTGGAACTTTCAGCCCATCCTCATCCTTTGGGGAAGGGAGAGGGGCTGGAGATTGAGTTATTAATCAGTTATGGCTACGTGATGAAACCTGCTTTAAAAACCCTTACCAAAGAGGTTCACCGAGCTTCTGGGCTGGTGAACACATCCATGTGCTAGGAAGAGTGATGCATCCCGACTCCACAGGGACAGAAACACCTGTGCTCAGGACCCTTCCAGACCTCACCTTGTGTACTTTATCTGGCTGTTCCTTTGTGATAGACCAGTAAGTGTAAGTAAGGACTTCTCTGAGTTCTGTGAGCCATTGTAGCAAATTATCAAACCTGAGGAAGGGGTATGGGAACCCCCTAATTTGTAGCCACTTGGAAAAGACACAAGTGACAACCTGGGGCATATGACTGGCATCTGAAGTAGGGGCAGTCTTTTGGGATGGAGCCCATAACCTGTGGGGCCTGTGCTAGCTCCGGGTAGTGTCAGAATTGAGTTGTAGGACATCCTGTTGCCATCCAGAGAGCTGGAGAATTGGTTGATGTGGGGGAAAAAAAAAACCCACACATATGGTGTCAAAAGTGTGAATAGAGTAGAAGAAACAAGAGTTGTTTTCTTTTGGGTTTCTCTCATTTTTTGTTGCCAGTGCTACTGGGAAGCCACTTAACTGGGACCTAATCTCAAGTCAAAGCTGTGAGAGTAAAGATGGAAAAAAAAACTTTTTTTTTAATGTTTATTTTTAAGAGAGAGGGAAACAGAGCATGAGGGGGGAGGGGCAGAGAGAGAGGGAGACACAGAATCCCAAGCAGGCTGCAAGCTCCAAGCTGTCAGCACAGAGCCCAACGTGGGGCCTGAACTCACGAACCATGAGATCATGACCTGAGCCGAAGTCAGTAGCTTAACCTACTGAGCCCCCAGGCGCCCCAAGATGGAAAATTTTTTAGAAACTCACCCCCTACAGATAGCTTCTTCAAGCTTTGACTCCCTCCCTAATTTCCCTGCTTGTTTACTTCACAGAGTTCTCAGTGTTAGTTTGTCCAGAACTTTTAGTCATAATAAGCAGCAGAGAGAGACTGCAGTGGGCTTACTCCTTCTTGTCTGGCACCAGAAATCCTCCAACCGTCTTTGACCACAACCTACAGTAAAAAACACACTTTACATTGAGCCCAGGGCACAGACACACACACACACAAATATGAACAACAAACATTTCACAACAGTACATACTGTTCCTATACATGGTGGCCTGTGACCTGTTTTATTCCATTTTTTTTTTTTAATGCTAGGGGCGCCTTGTGGCTTAGTTGATTAAGCGTCCAACTCCGGCTCAGGTCATGATGTCACAGTTTGTGAGTTTGAGCCCTGCATCAGGCTCTGTGCTGATAGCTTAGAGCCTGGAGCCTGCTTTGGATTCTGTGTCTCCCTCTCTCTCTGCCTCTCTCTCTCTCTCTCTTTCTCAAAAATGAATAAACATGGGGGCGCCTGGGTGACTCAGTCAGTTGAGCATCAGACTTGGACTCAGGTCGTGATCTCGGGGTTCTTGGGTTCAAGCCCCACATCGGGCTCTGTGCTGACAGCTTGGAGCCTGAAGCCTGCTTTGGATTCTGTGTGTGTGTGTGTGTGTGTGTGTGTGTGTGTGTGTGTCTCTGTCCCTCCCCCACCCACGTCTGTCTCTCAAAAATAAATAAATGTTAAAAAATTTTTTTAAAAATGAATAAACCAACAAAAATTTTTTAATGCTGGTTAAGACTCATTACTGAGTGTTAACTTGAGTTTGAAAAACACAACTCTGCATGTTATTACTGAAATGGAAGAAATAAACCTGCTGCTGGCTAAAATAAGCACATTTCCACAAGTCCTGAATAATAAATGCCACAGCTGATAATGCAGTGAATTTGTTAAGTCGAAAAAGTGTGATGAGAATTGCATTATAACCTTGGATTATAGAACTCAAGGTTCTCCATGTGAGAAACATTTCCACTCTCTCCCCCCCTTTCCCCAACCCTAGACAAAGATGAGTTGAATTAGGGATTTTTGCTTTTTGGGTTTTTCTGTAGTCCAAATATAGCCAACTCAGAGTGATAGGATTCAGTTGTAAGTCACCCCAAGCCTATTTTATATTAGTTACCTAATCCCATGTATTACTTGCAAAATAAACAGCCTGAAGCCAACTCTGTCAGAAGAAGAAAACGAGGTAGTAATTATTGATACCTGATTCCTGCTGCCTCTTTCCCTCCCTCTTATCTACCTCCTCTTTTCCTCTCTCCCTCTCCCCTTCAGTAAAATCAGATGGGTAATAAATATTTGAAATGGATACTGATCCTTGGCAAGTTAAAGGATGCTTAAAGAAACAGCCAGAGCCGCAACCAGAAAGGAAGGTGGTGGTTTCCCACAGCACTACTTTTCAAGAACCTCTAAAACATCCACCTTCATTCCTGATCACAATACCTCCAGAATACAGTAAACTCGATGAGTCATTATAAGCACTTCCAAAATATAATAAACTTGATTAAAGGTATCAGAAATATCTTACAAACCCTATACTTAAAACCCTGTTTACATAAAATAGCAGTTAATACACAAGCTGTCCAAAGCAGATGGTGCCTTTTTCCTTCCTCACCTACTTCTGGTTTTCTAAAACATTCCCTTTCAAAAATAAGAGACATAGTTCCCTGATCCCTTCAGCACAGAGTCTTACATTTGGGGGTGGGCAGAGAAGAAATAGTAGAATAAATGAGTAAAAGAAAAGGTAGAGTGAATGAGACTGTGGAGCCATTAACCCTACCTCCCCATCATATGCACACGCGCATGCACACACACACACACACACACACACACACACACACACACACACACACTAAGGCTGGATCACTCCATCTGGGATTTTACCTCCCCTCAGTCACCCTGAATTCCTCCAAGTCTAGAGAACCCATCTGTGTAATCACGGCCCACCCCACCCCCAGGATGACTAAATGTAGCAGTCTATTGAAAAGTTGGCCTGTGATCTCAGGATTAGAGAGACTGAAGGAGAAACACAGGACTTTGCTTGAGATGCTATATCAAGACCCTTTTCTTCTCTGCTCAATCTTTTGAAATCATAATAAAAAAGTTCCACTTCACCTTTATTGAACCTCACACAGGGGAACCACGCTTTAAATCAACCGGCAGAGCTGTGCCCCAAAATGGACAACGCTTGCTCACATTGGGAACTATTTGCTTTGGACGTTTAAAAAAAAACAAAACACAAAACCATCTTGCTTGGAGATGGGTAATAAAAGTCTAAAACTGATTCAAGGGACTTCTAACTTTATAATAAGCCAATTTAAAGAGGGGGAAACATTTTGTTTCCATGTCTCTTAGACAAGAAAACATAGAGAAGGCACAGGGAGATAGACTTTATACCTATAGGAGGTGGCTTCTGCAGAAGCTGAAGCTCCATTCTTCTATAAAATAGTAGCTAACAATTATAGGGTACTTACTCGGTACCAAGCAAAACTATCTTATAGGAATTCACCAGATTAATCCTCGTAACAATCCTATAAGTTGAGTGTTATCCTTAACATCACCCTTGTCTTATAAATAGGGAAATGGAGGCTTGAAGAAGTCAAATAACTTGCCTGAGGTCTCATATCTAATAAGCAGCTGAGCCAGGATTAGAACTTGGGCAACTTGGCTCCAACCTCCACACATGTCACTGTCATGCCACAATAGCATCTAATTTCCCACCAAATTAAGGGCTGACCTTTCACAAAATCCACAGTGGCCAAAATGTGATCACTGATACTCCATCCTTCTATTCCACCTCTATTCCAGGGAGATAAAAAGAAAGGAGATGGGAGAGAAGAAGAGGAAGAGAAAGCTTTGTTAGGATCATCATTTCAATGCATAAACTTGAATGCTAAAGTCTGCCAGAGTCAGCTAGCTGCCCATCAGAATTCATGTTCCTCTTTCCACGGTGTAGAATAGTTTCTGTGAACTGGCTGATCAACCAGGGATTACATTTCCCAACATTTCTTAGGTCTAAGTAGGATCATGTGACCAATTCTCTTCAATAAAATATGAGCAGAGAGAATGTAACTTTGGGGACAAGACAGTTAAGAAGCAGGTGTGCCTTCTTCATTCTGTCTTTCCCCTGTGTTGCTTTGTAGATACAGAACACTCCAAGCTCTTGGAAGTAGAGAAGCCACAGGATGAAAGAGGTCTGGGTTCCTGAATGATTTTTAAAAAAAATTTTTAATGTTTATTTTTGAGAAAGAGAGAGACAGAGCACAAGCAGGGGAGAGACAGAGAGAGGGGGAGACGCAGAATCTGAAACAGGCTCCAGGGTCCGAGCTGTCAGCACAGAGCCCGATGTGGGGCTTGAACTCATGAACTGCCAGATCATGACCTGAGCCGAAGTTGGACACTTAGCTGACTGAGCCACCTAGGCGCCCCATCCTGAATGATTTAATGACAGGCTGTCCATAAACCAGGAACACTGCACTGAACACTTATGTGAGTAAGAAATAACTTCTATTGTACTAAACCACTGAAACTCTGGGTTTGTATGTTACAGTTGCTAGTATTACCCTAATATATAAACAGATAACTAACGACTGGCCAGCAGCACCCCCCTCCCACCTTTCCTGTTCTAGTTCTGTATTGCTGTATAACAAACCACCCCAAAACTAAGTGATTTAACACAACCATTGTGTTATGCTCACAGACTCTGGGGCAGGAACTCAGGTGTGGTACAACAGGGATGACAATTCAGGAACCACTATACCATGAGGTCTGGGGCCTCAGCTGGAAAGACTCAAAGGCTAGGGTTCATTCACCGTTGGGGTCTGGTGTCATCTAGGGGTGCCTTAATACCCATGTGTAGCAGTTGATGCTGGTTATCAGCTGGGACCTCAATTGGAGCTACTGGCCAGAACATCTACACATGGCCTCTTCATGTGTTTGTTCTCTCCACTTCCTTTTGGTGACTGGGTTCCAAGAGCATCCCAGAAAAGGTCATGTGGAAACTGTATTATCTTTTATGGCATAACATCACTTCTGCTGGTGTCACATGCCCACCTAGATTCCAGGGGAGGAAATATTGATGCCATCTCCCAAGTTAGGAGTGTCGATATCACATTGTTAAGAGTATGTGGGATGGGAGATCTTATAATCATCTTGGAAAACAGTCTGCCCCACTTCCTTTCCATATTTTTAAAATATTTTAATGCTTGTGTTTTGAGAGAGAGGGACAGAGCGTGAGCAGGAGATGGACAGAGTGAGAGAGGGAGACACAGAATCCAAGGCAGGATCCAGGCTCTGGGCTGTCAGCACAGACCGATGCGGGGCTCAAACTCACAAGCTGTGAGATCATGACCTGATCTGAAGTCGGACGCTTAACCAACTGAGCCACCCAGGTACCCCTCCTTTCCGTATTTCTTTCCTCCCTTTTCCTTCCTTCTTCTTGCCTTGTGCTTCCTCCTCTTCTTGTTTTCCTTTCTTACTTCCCAAGCCTCTCCACTATCAACTCTTTCTAACACTCCTCAGCTCAGTGTGATTCACAAAAATTGAGCGTATGTAATGAGACAAGTGTCAGATCCACGGATACAGATAACACCCTAGTTCCTTTTCTGCATCCTGCTCTTTCTTTCCTCTCCATTATTCCCTCTTGAGGTGGGTATAATGCAAGTCTTCTCAACCTTATCACTATTGGCATTTTGGACTGGATGATGCTTGTTGTGGGACTGTCCTGTGATTTGTAGGATGTTTTGCAGCATCCCTGGCTTCTACTCACTGTATGCCAGTAACCCCTGCCCCGGTCATGACAATAAAAAGTGCTCCCAGATATTGCTAAATGTCCTGTGGGGGGCAAAATTGCCCCCAGTTGAGATTCACTGTTATAAGGGAATAAACAGGGGAGGTAGAGTTAATAAAATCCCCAAATCTTAGAAGGCTGTATCTCCAAACCATTTTGACCATGCATTCTTAGCAGCAAAAGAAGGTCTGAGCAAAAAGCCCAATATATGTGTATTTATTTATTTGTATAAAGTCTGTATCCTCTATGTTGTCTTTTTATGTGAATATAGAATATTCACAAAAATGAACTTTTTTTTAAAGGATGGGATAATAACCTAGACATCCTAACATATTCTTCCCACAAGCAAATGGGTCATCTTGTGTACTCCCTGGGGGACCATTCCACCTTAGAGATCACTGCTAGACTGTAAGGTGTTCAGCCTTTGGGGTAGATAAGTCCAAGCTCAAGCCATGGCTTCAGTTCCCAGCACTGCCATTTACTAGTTGAGTTTCATTTATTTAGTCAATTAAAATGTCAGGAATACAACTGAAAACCAGACATGACTCTCAAGAAATTCACGGATGGGGCGCCTGAGTGGCTCAGTCGGTTAGGCATCCAACTTCGGCTCAGGTCATGATCTCGCGGTCTGTGAGTTTGAGCCCCGCGTCGGGCTCTGTGCTGACAGCTCAGAGCTTGGAGCCTGCTTCGGATTCTGTGTCTGCCTCTCTCTCTGACCCTCCCCCGTTCAGGCTCTGTCTCTCTCTGTCTCAAAAATAAATAAATGTTTAAAAAAAAAAAAAAAGAAGTTCATGGTGAGAAGACCTTGGGCAACCTAGTAGTCTTAGGTTTCTCATAGGTAAGTGGAGCTATGTTGTAGGATGGTGATGAGGATTAAGTAAGATAATATGTGAAAAGCATCTAATACTCGTAAGTGGTACCTACTAATTCATTGCCGGGCTGTTTACGATAACGAAAGACTAGAAAGAGGCAAACTGTATGTCATTCAAGGACTGGTGGAAGAAGCAATGGTACATCTGTACAATGGAGTGATCCACGGCCATAAAGGGGAAGAAGGAATATAGGTCCATACTGCTATGGAGTGATCTCCAGGATATGTTGTTAAATAAAACAAACAAGGTACAGGGGTGGAGAAGGGCCAAATAGGTGAGCACAGGAGACTTTTTAGGGTGATGAAACTATTCTCTATGATACTATAAAACATGACACTATGCATGTGCCAAAAACTCATGGAACTTTACATTATGAAAGTGAACCTTAATGTATATGAATTTTATTTTGTTTTTTAAATGTGTTTATCTTTGAGAGAGAGAGAGCATGAGTGAGGGAGGGGCGGGGGGGGGACAGAGGATCTGAAGCGGGCTCTGCACTGACAGCAGGGAGCCAGATGTGGGGCTCAGACTCACAAACCGTGAGATCATGACCTGAGCCAAAGCTGGAAGCTCAACTGACTGAGCCACCAGGGCACCCTCGATGTATATGAATTTTAAAAGATCATTGTGGGAGGTCAGGGGATCCCAGATAGAATTCAGACTGTGACAAAAGAATCTAACTAGGAAACAACCTCTTTGAAAGGGGTGGGGAATAGGGTGCTGACCTAAGTAACTTTGGAAATGAGTGAAGTCTTTAAGACTAAAAGCTAAAGACTTGTTCATGGGTCGTGTACTCTAGTTAATAGAGTGTTTCCCAAGGGTGTATTGGTTAGCAATTCTGAAAATACTATACATGTATACAGGAAATGACATGCTTAATGGAAATTAAGTAAATGGATGGCATTTTTGGAGTGGAAGGTTGCAGATAAACAAGGGTGGGGGATGACTAGAATGATTTAGGTGCCAGGTGGTAATGCATTAGAGTTGTAAGACATAAGTATGCACACCTTTAACTTACAGATGGAGATATATGTATTACTACATATATACATAAATGCATATAACATAATATGAATAAATGCATACATATATAGTAAACATTCATAGATATGTGGATATAGAGGAGTTAGTATTCATACAAATATTTACTTCCCTGTCAGCTGAGACAAACTAGAAGTAATAACATTCCAATGGCAACAAGCACACCTAGTGTCCAGATCTTGGTTTATAGCACCATTTCCCAATAAAAGGAAGCAGGCCTCCTTGGAGAAATGGCCGATTCTAGGTCTAGAGCATCTTGCGCTAGAAAGTAAGGATGTGCTCAATCAAAATGAAACACAGTGATGGAAGTATGTCAAAGGGACAATGTAGCCAAAGTAGGAACAATCTGAGTAACAAAATAAATAAAGTGGTATTGGATTATAACACAAAGTATAAAATAAGCATCCATGGGTCCATACCAATATGAATAAATGATTCAATAAATAAATGGGGGAGAAGAGGCAAATCTCCCATGCAGAATTATAAGCAATTTATGTAGATACCCTGCTCTTCAGGAAGTAGAGCATAAATCCCCACTCCTTTTTATTTTAAATATTTATTTATTTTTTATTTTAAAAAATTTAATGTTTATTTATTTTTGTGAGAGAGAGAAAGAGAGAAAGTGTGTGCGTGCGTGAGTGAGCAGGGGAGGGGCAGAGACCGAGGGAGACACAGAATCCAAAGCAGGCTCCAGGTTCTGAGCTGTCAGCACAGAGCCCTACGTGGGGCTGGAACTCATGAACTGTGAGATCATGATCTGAGCTGAAGTCAGACGCTTAACAGACTGAACCACTCAGGAGCCCCATTTATTTATTTTTGAGACAGAGAGAGAGAGAGGGTGAGGGAGGGAGAGAACAAGTGGAGGAGGGGCAGAGAAAGAGAAACACAGATTCTAAAGCAGGCTCCAGGCTCTGAGCTGTCAGCACAGAGCCTGATGCAGGGCTTGAACCCACAAACTGTGAGATCAAGACCTGAGCTGAAGAAGCTGGATGCTTAACTGATTGGGCCACCCACTCCTTAGTGTGGGCTGTGTGTAGTGACTTCCAAAAAGCACAGTATTAGAAGAGGGGAGAGACAGTAACTTTACAGAAGAGAAACCTGACAAACATTATCTCAGCCAGATGATCATGATTAACACCTATAGTGATAATTCATGTTGATAGCATGCAGCCCCAGTATGATGTGATGAGAATGGCATTGAACCTCTGTGGTCTTCTTCCCTAAACCTATATCCTCAGTCTAGGCTTCTCATGCCAGACAAACAAACACCAGACAAATCTCAATTGAGGGACATTCTACAAAACACCTGGCCAGGTAAGTCTCAAAAACTGTCAAGGTCATCAAAAACAAAGTAAGTCTGAGAAACTGTCACAGCCAAGAAGAGCTTAAGGAGACATGCCAACTAAATGTCAGGATGGCCTCTAGATGCACGTGCTGTCCCTGGGACAGAATGCTAAGCTGGAATGGAGGCACCAACAGACATGGAATCCAGAGCCTAGGGGAGCATCTGCACGAGTGCAGTTGTGGCTCCTACCAATTTTCCTGGCCCTCTGTGACCTCACAGGCGAAACGTTCTCGACAATGCCACCCAGATAAAACTCCACGCTGGGTTTGCAACCATGGTTAGAAAATTAGGTCCTGGAAACGGAACTGAATTGGCATTCTACTCTACCGTGTAACTTGTTACTTCGAGACGGTTGCTAAACTTCTCTGTGCCTCTTTTCTCATGAACCTTAAAATAAGAACTATAATTGTAACCATTATACTGTTTGTGAGGAGCATGTTAAGATATGGTGTGTAGGGTGCGTGGTTCAGTACTTGGCACTTGGTTCTCCACAAATGTTAGCCTTTTACTGTTGTGCTTTGTGTGATTCAAATGGAGAAGACAAAAGGGGGTTATCACAGAGGTACTCATTACAGGGAAGAGCTACCACACTATACTGGAGAATCAAAGGAAAGAATTTGAGGTGTGTGTGTGTGTGTGTGTGTGTGTGTGTGTGTTTTAACATAGTTTTATTGAGGATAATCTAAATACCATAAAATTCGTCGATTGGGAGTGTATGTAATGCTTCTGTGACTCTTCACTAAATGTATACAACTGTGCAATCACGACAATCGTTTTGGAACATTTCTATCACCCCTCAAATTCTCTCAGGTCTCAGTAACTGATTTCTGCCTCATTGATTTGTTTACTATAAGTTTTGAAAAATTCAGTAGTAAAAGGAGGTCATGCAACACAAATGCTACTTCGGAAACAGACTCGACTCAATGTGGTTCTTTCTTCTTTCTTTCTTTCTCTCTCTTTTTGTAAGCTCTGCAACCAACGGGGGGCTTGAACTCACCGCGGAGATCAAGAGTCGCACCCTGTACACACTGAGCCAGCCAGGTGCCCCCAGACTTAACATATTTTAAAATGATCACAAGTTGTTTAAAAGTTGGTTACAGCTTTAGAGATCATGAAAACTCGTCATAAAGCAAAATAAAAATTTTAAAGAGGAGCGGGTAAGAGACTCCGGTCACCGGCAGCTACTAATGGGGTGGTGGGGCTGCAGCGGGACAGGCGCGCGTGGCGCGAGAGACGCAGTCCACCGCGACCCCGCCCCACCTGGGGCTAGATAGCTTTCACACCTGCGCGGTCCTGGCGCAGGCGCAGTGACTCGGCCTTGCTGGCTGGGCGGGCGGGGGCGCTGAGCCCTAGCGGGTGTTCGCATCGATCGCGAGCGCGTAGCGATTGCTTCTGTCTGTTGTTTAGGTATGGCGCCGGCGCCGAAGCCGAGAGGCGGCGGGAACCCGGGTGGGGGTCTCGCTCTGTGCTGACCGCGATCCCGGGGCCGAGTGGGCTATGGGGGAGCCCGGCTCGTTGGTCACGGGAGACCGCGCCGGTGGCCGGAGTTGGTGCTTGCGACGAGTGGGGATGGACGCTGAGTGGCTGCTGCTCGAGGACGGAAACGAGGTGAGGAGGAGGGGGTCCTTGAGGGAGCCTTAGGGGGTTGAGGAAGCAGGGCCGGGAGGCAGCCGGGGCGTCCGGGTGGGAGAGATGAATGGAGAAGGGGAGGTGGGAGCGGGTTAGAGGGAAGGGATATGAGGAGGGGGGGGTCCTGGGGGAGGGGAGAAAGGGGTTCTGGGGCGGGCGGTTGAGGGGGGCGAGGTGTTTGTGTGGAGGTAGGACCGCGCGGAAGAAAAGATGGCCCCTTTGAGGGAAGCCGGGGCCTGCGGGCGAGCCGGGGCTGAAGTCGGGGTTGCCGGAAGGAGCTGGTGGAGGGGCTTGGCGTGAGGTGGGCGTGGAGGACGTGTGGACCGGGTGGGGGTTCGAGGGGGAGGGCCCTGGGACAGCCCCCGTGTGGATTGCACGGAGCGGTGTCCCGGGAGGCGGTGGGGGGCAGCGGGAGAGCAGGAACTTTGTTAAGTTTTGCGTCGAAAAAGACCCGAGCTGCAGGTCACGTCCCTTACGCTGCCTCGACTTTAACGTAAAAATGCCCGCGTTCCCATCTCTTGAGGTAAATTGACCCCGTGGGCGGGTCTGCAATCGTCCCGTCCGTCTCCGTGCTGCGAGCGGCGCCCCCTCAGACGGGTTGGGGGTGGGGATTCGGAAACACCGGATCTGTCCTCGCCAGAGGCCGCCCGTGGTGTTCTCTAGGGCGCTCCTCCGTGCACACCGGAGAAACAAAGAGGACGGACGAGGCGCGCTTCCACTTGGGGGCTTGTTGGGGTGGGGGCTTAGGGTGTTCGGAGAGGGGGCTGAGCGGATTAGGGTTCAGTCAGCTTGGGAAGCAGAGCTGGATCAGGGACGAGCTTGTGACTGGCGACGATTTGGATGCGGGGAATAGTTTGTATGAAAGATAAGTCTTTTGACGGTGATGTGTGTTTGATTAGGCTTTTTTCTCTAAGGAATATAGTCTGAGTTCAGTCTTCCACGTATTTATTATTTGTGGTTTTTCGTGTATCGTGAGACGGACAGATAATAGCGACTTTGCCCTCAAGAGTTTATTCCTTGAATGGGGAAGCACAGTTTTACGCTGGGAAGGCGGAGAACATCCACGCAGGCTGTCCAATCAAGTACCAAGATATGGATTACTTAGTACTATCCTAGAACAGTGGTTCCTCCGGTCGGAGGAGGGGTTCAGGTCCAGCCTTAACTTGCTGGATTAGGAGGTTTTAAAGGGTTCCTTGTGTGCTGTGATTTGAAGAACACCAGAAAGACACCCCTGCCCTCTTTTTCTATCCAGGTATCAGTACCTAAAGTCCATATTAATCATACTAATCAACCCCTCCACCAGCTGCTTCCTTCTTTTAGCTTGAGCATTGACCTTCCCCTGCATGCCTTTTTCCAAAAGCATTTTCCCTTTGGGAAGGTTAACAAATGAAGTTAACAAATGAAGACGCCAACACCTGGATAATGGGAGCTGCACCTTATTTTGTACTGGGTTTGGGCTTTTACATGGGTTACTTAACGTGAGCCTTGCAAGTGTACCACGCTCACGCTCAGCCTTGTAAAGTTAGTCAAATGTTAACATTCAGATTCAATTGATGAGGATTAATTCATTACTTGTCAATAGCTTGGTAGCCCCAGGAGGGGGAGTAGGAGTAGGAGTTGGGGGCAGAAAGAATGAAAGCTGCTGCAGCAAAGACAAGAGGAATTGTAAGGTACTCCTACACATATTTTAAACTCTTGGTTAATTTTGTGTAGGGCCACTGCTATGGGAAGAGACCCATACAAACCATCGTGAAAGGTAAAGACATAGTGGGAAGACCGACTTGCTCTAGGGGCATGTGTGAGCGACCTGCCAGGCCTGGCTGTCTGCAAGATCAGGTGTTAAGAAGTCGTTGGAGCGTAGCCTGCAGTGTGTATGAAGAGAAGTCTGAATCTAGGCGAGAGATGAAGTCTTACTTATCGTAGTGGCCCCCAAACCATAACACAAAGTAGTGTGCGGTGTGCACAAGATTTAAGTGTGCCGATAGCATTTAGTTATAACGGAGTTAGTTTCCTGCCTTTCCAGTTCCCTTTAAAGTCTTAGATTTCCCAGATAAAACAATAAAACAAGATTCCTCTCATTTCACTGAATGGAACATAGTAGTAAATTGACTGAAGTCAACTGAAGAAGTCCTTAAACTTCTTTTTTTCAAAGAAGGCTTTTGTTTGTTTTGTTTTTTAATGTTTATTTATTTTTTGGGAGAGAAAGGGAGAGAATCCCAAGCAGGCTCTGAGCTGTCAGAGCAGAGACCGATGCGGGGCTTTAGCTTACAAACCAGGAGATCATGACCTGAGCAGAAATCAAGAGTTGGAAGTTAACCGACTGAGCTACCCAGGTGCCCCTGTTTTTGTTTTTTTAAGTAATCTCTACACCTAACATGGGGCACAAACTCATGACCCGGAGATCAAGAGTTGCATCTTCCACCAACTGAGCTAGCCAAGCACTGTCCTTAAACTTCTTAAATCAATCCAGAGAGTTTGGTGGAAAAACAAATTAGGTTTTCATGAAGCTTTTTGGGCTAAAGGGGTTGAAAACAGGGAAAGGATGGTTCTACAGTATTTGCTGGCCATTTGGGAAACAATAGGAATCATCCCCGGGAGGAATGGGATAGCAGCAAAAGTGGGTAGGGATAGCAAAATTGTTGTAAATAGAAACAACCCCCAACATATGCATTGGTGGTTTATTGGCACTCAGTTCCCTTGCAAAGTTTACTTTCATGTGCAAATGGTGCTGGAATATCCGGATAAACTCACCACAGACTCTTTAACCTTGGTGTACGAAGGTAAATTCTACGACCAGACAGTAAAGGGAAGGACAAAAAAGAATGATTCCTTACGTTCATGGATTCAGAGTCTGCAGGAGGCAATTTCAAAAAAAATAGCCATTCATCTCCCTTTTCTGTAATGCTTTACCCAGGCAGTTGTCAAGGGCTGTCTGGCTGTCTCTCCATAAGTATTAAAATAGGCTATGGAATACTTCCTTTATTAGAAATAAAGCTACCTACATGAAAATTCTTACTGAATATGGATGACAGATAAACCCTTAAACGTTTCATTTAAAAAAAAAATTAATTAACTTCTAAAAATAAGCTACATGCCCAGCATGGGGCTTGAACTCATGACCCTGAGATCAAGAGTCACGTGCTCTACTGACTGAGGGGTGCCTAAGTGGCTCAGTTAGTTAAGTGTCTGACTCTTGATTGTGGCTCAGGTCATGATCTCATGGTTTGATTATGAGATCAAGCTCCACACCTGGCTCTGTGCTGTCACCAAGCCTGCTTGGGATTCTCTCTCCCTTTCCCTCTGCCCCTCCCCCACTCATGCGTGCTTGTTTTTTTTGCTGTCTCTCAAAATAAATAAATAAACTTTAAAAAGTCACATGCTCTACTGATTGAGCCAGCCAGGTGCCCCTAAACATTCCATTTTTGAAGGATATATATGTTAATTCTGAGGAACTTGGATAACAAATGGGATTTCTGGCAAACTGTTCGAAGAACTAAAGAACTTAAGTCAGATTGTAAGCGTTCCTGGCTGCTGCTCCATAGTTTTCAGAGGTAATAACTGAGTTTCCAACTTCTGAGCTAAAAAATGCTCATCCTAGAATCTGGGAGGATGCATAAGCTCTTTATTCTTCCACTCACAAACTCTTACTAAGTGCTGTCCCAGGTACAGAAACAGTGGTACACGAGACAGATAAGGTCCCTGCTCACGAAATTTATGTTCTAGTAAGGGGGGAGGAATAAATAGGTAAAGCAAACAAGGTAATTTTGGATTGTGACAAGTGCATGCTAACAACATGAAGGAATGCAGTGGTCGGGGAGGGAGCAGGCAACAACTCTAGGGTAATCGGGGTAGGCCCTTGGGGAGCTGAAACTTGAAAGATGAGAAGGAGCCTGTGCAGATGTCTCAGACAAGAGTGTTCCAAGTAGAGGGGACTTGTGAAAAGACCCTCAGGCAGTGGTGAGTGTTTCTGTCTGTGGTGTGAGGTAAGACTAAAGAGGTGGAGGGGGTTAGGACATTCAGGCCTTATAGGCTATGGAAGGGAGTTTGGATCATGAATGTAGTTTGAAAAGAAGGGAAATGATCTGATTTAGAGTTTGTATGATACCACTGCAGCTGCTGTGTGAAGAACGAAGTTGGTCTGAGTCAGGGAGTGCAGGGCAGGAACAAGAACAGCCTAACTGGTGGAGGTCAGGTTGTTTGGACCAAGGTATTGGCCATAGAGAGAAATGAACAGATTTAGGATATATTTGAATTACAACCAGCAGACTTTGCTGATGATTTTAATGTCAGGATGAGGGACAGAGAAGAATCAAAGATGGCTCCTTGGTTTTGGGCTAGGCAATTGCTTGGATGGTGGTGTCAGTTACTGAGATGAGAGTTTGAGGGGAAGAATAGATTGGGGCAAGGAGAGTCATGGTGGTCCTTGAGGGACTGAGGAGGACAGGCATGATTCTGAAAGATTTTCAAAAGGAGCAAAATGGGTAGCTTATACCAAACCACAGACCATTTGGCTTAATGTTCTCAGCTATGGTTGTGGTATGGGTCATTAAAGAGGTGGCTTGTGCACCAAGAAGAATAAGCAGGGGATTCTAACATCTAAATCTCGGGAGAATTTCATTTTCTTCCTTGACAGAGTTATTATAAACTAAACTGGTCTATCAGGAAAGTGTGATGGATGGGAATTGAGGCTTCTTTGCAACCTTTTCCAGAGGCTTTCATGATGTCTTCTCATGGATAAGATAGAAAATATGAACTTGATGCAAAGACTCTTGGTTGAATTACAAATGGTTAAAGGTATACCCAGATTGTTTGGTATAATGTTTACTAGGCTTTCCTGGGAGCTTTGCCTTTGGCTACATCCTGTTTCGATATATATATATTTAAAAAAAAAATTTTTTTTTTCAACGTTTATTTATTTTTGGGACAGAGAGAGACAGAGCATGAACGGGGGAGGGGCAGAGAGAGAGGGAGACACAGAATCGGAAACAGGCTCCAGGCTCTGAGCCATCAGCCCAGAGCCTGACGCGGGGCTCGAACTCACGGACCGTGAGATCGTGACCTGGCTGAAGTGGGACGCTTAACCGACTGCGCCACCCAGGCGCCCCATGTTTCAATATTTTTATCTGTGCCCTAAATGAATGTAGAGAGGGTCTCATATCAGTTTGGTAGATGAGTCAAAGCTGGAAGGGATATTGAGTATGTCTGATGGCAGATTAAAAATTCAGAAAGGTCTTGACAAGCTCATGTGATAGGCTGAACTAACAAGATGGAATTTAATAGGAATCAATGTAAGGTCCTGCACTCGAATCCAAATTTACCAACTAGTCAAGTATAGGACAGAAGAGACATGACTTAGCATAGCAATTCTTGGGGGAGGGTTAGACCAAGAAATTTAATCATTCCTAAGCCTGAGGATACATTGGCAGTGTGATAGATCTGCCGTGAAAGCTAATGCAATTTATATGCTCCAGTGATAATATCTAGAACTGGGAAAGTGATACTTGCATTTGACTGTGTTACAAAAATTATTTTTTTAATATGGCATCCAGGAATAAAAATAAACCAGGAGTCTCTTCACAGATCTATTAGGATAGCAAAGAGGCTCAAACATATGCCATGGGAGTTAGGTTGAAGTAACTGGGAACATAGGGCCAAGAAAAGACTAGGTAGATACTTTATAGCTGTCAAGTGGAAGGAGGATGGGAGATTTTTTCATGGTGCTCAGGGCAGAGCCAGGGCCAAAGGATGGAATTTATAGGGAGAAGGATGCCAAGTCAGGACCATTAAAAAATTGGAGCAGTGGTCTTGTATAGATGTTATAGTTATTGGCAGTGTTTAAGACTAATTGATTGGGGTGTGTGGAAAGGTTTTCCTCCATCTCATGACATTTCAGGGTCCTCCCAACCCTGACATTCCATGATTAACTTCATTCAGCTGTTTCTTCATGTCAGAACTTGCTTTTTTCTACCTGGTGGCTCCCATGGTAGCTGAAGGAGATAGCTGATGAGATTGGGTTTCATGAGAGTCTGGTTTCATAAGTCAGGACATGTTTATATTGCTGGTTGACAAGATTGTAAAGGACCTCCCTGTTCAGCAGAATGACTGATTATGTCTCTTACATTTTTGTCTTCCTAGGTGACTATAGGGCGAGGATTTGGTGTCACATACCAACTGGTATCAAAAATCTGCCCTCTGATGATTTCCCGAAACCACTGTGTTTTGAAGCAGAATGTCGAGGGCCAGTGGACAATTATGGACAACAAGGTACAGGAATACATAGATGCCTGTTGACTTTACTAAATTTTTGTTTATTTTTAAATTCCTTTTTTTTTTTTTTTTTTGGCATAGGTAGTACATGATACAAAGTTAAAAGGCTCAAAAGTAATATCTTCTCCCCAGCCACCCAGTTTTCTTCTTTGGAGACAGACATTTCTGTATGCTGCCAGGGATTAGATTATACCAAAATAATTTCTAATGACTTGAATGAAAGTATTTTACTTTGAAGGGAATACCTGAATTGGAGCAGTAGGTCCTGCTCCAGAAACTAGACTAAGTTACTGGGGGAATTGGCCTTTGTGAGTCATAGGTCCAGAGACCTTGGAAATCTGATGAATATTCTGGAGTATACCTATGGTTCAGAGCACTGGGAGGAGGAGGGAGCTGAGCTGACTGGACTTAGCTCCTTCCCTTCCCTATTCCTTTCAATCAGAGCAAATACTTCCCACCCCCTTTTTAATCTGTTTTACATATTCATGTTTTGAGGAAGATTTCCTTTGAATAACTTTGAAAATCACTGGTCTGGTGTGAATACTAAGGGAGGTGAAATAGTGTGTAAAGCCCAGCACTTAGGAAGTGCCTAATGTGCAGATAGATATACAAGCACTCAGGGATATGGTGAAAATAGAGATTGTGCCGTGAGAGAAATTCTCATGTTGATAGCTAAAAATTAGGAAGTATGAAATGTCTTCAGATGCCATCTTACATTGCTCTGGTTGAAAGGAGTGTAAAGACACCTGTTAGAAAGAAGGGTATTAAATGGTTCTGAGACCAATTCTGAGGTGGGTGCAGTTACCCTCACACCACCAAGCAGTGCTTGGGACACCAGCTTGGAGTCCTACTTACTATTCAACTCAGTTCTGATAGCATCAGATTCCATGGGTTAACCCCTATGCTCCTGACCAACAGCTGTAGATTGGAGGCTTCAGGGACCCCTTCCTTGGACTTCAGATGCCAGTCACAAGTCCAAGTTGTTTACTTGTACTTCTAACCAACTGGAACCAACTGGTTCTAATGACCTCCTTCCCCTTTGGATTTGATTAGTTAGCTAGAGTGGCTCACAGAACTCAGGGAAACATTTACTTAAGTTTACCAGTTTATTATGAAAGGATATGGTAAGGAATTCAGATGAACATCCAGACAGAGGGGATGTGTAGGGCAAGGTATACAGGAAAGGGCACAAAGCTTTCATGTCCTATATGGGTATTCCACTCCCTCAACACCTCCATATAGTCACCAACCCAGAAGCTCCCCGAACCCATCCTTTTGAGTTTTTGTGGAGGCTCTATAACACAGCATGATTGATTAAATCATTGGCTGTTGGTAATCACTTCAACGACCAGTCCCTCTCCCTTCCCAGGAAGTTGAGGGGTGGGACTGAAAGTTTCAACCCTCCGGTTACTTAGTTGGTTCCCCTAGCAATTAGACCCCCATCCTTAGGTGACCTGGGATGGTCCCAAAGTTGCCTCATTAGCATAACAAAAGACACCTTTCCGTCTCACCACTTAGGAAATTCCAAGAGTTTTTAGGAGCTCTGTGCTTAGAAACAGGGATAAAGGCCAAATGTATATTTCTTATTATAATTCACAGTCTCACAGGTATCCTGCAGGCCTGCCTCATTTTGCATGCTTAAAACTGCTAGATTTAAGCTGTTGAGAAAGTACCTTCCTGACTAGAATTAAGTTGAGTTGGCACTATATTGAAGAAGAGAGTATAAGTGCTAAGTAAATTGGTTTGGCACTCTTGGCAAGACATTATGAGCAGAATAGAAATTGGCACTGAAAGGGGGCCTTAGAGATGATCAAGGTTAATCTCTTCTGGGAACAGATGAATCTGAGGCCCAGGGAGATAAATTGACTTGCCCAGGGGCCTTCTAACTGACTGTTGAAGTGAATGAATGAACCAGGGCTGGAACTCAAATAAGTCTCTACTATGTCCTGTTGTCAAACACCAAGGAGGTATGCAGTGATTTGCTATACAGATATGTCCTGCTTTTGGAAAGTTCACATTATCTATCCTACATTTTGCTTTTACAAGAGACCTACATTGGTACCTGTATTTGCTAACTAAAAGAAATCAGAAGAGGATTTTCACTTTTACAAAATAAGGCGAAAATAGTGCTTAGCATTTGTTTTGCAGCGAGCTGTTATAGAGGCAGCACGCACCAGAGCATTGAGAGTGGCACCGGGGAGCTCTTTCACAGGGAGCTACACTCAGCATCTCAGCTTCACGGTGCCATAGTTGTGGGGGTTTTTTTGTTTTGTTTTTTTGTTTTTAGTTTATTTTGAGAGAGAGAGAACTTGTGCATGAGCGGAGGAGGGGCAGAGAGAGGGAGAGAGAGAATCGCCAAGTAGGCTCTGTGCTGTCAGCGCGGAGGCTGACATGGTGCTCAATTGCACAAACCTCGAGATCCTGACCTGAGCTGAAACCGAGAGTTGGGTGTTTAACCTACTGAGCCACCCAAGCGCCCAAGGTTCCATAGTTTTGAACTGTGTCTGTGAGCATCAGTGTTTTAATCTTGATTTATTTTGTGTTTCCATTAGCAGGTGATGTCCTAAGGTATCAGAAAAGCCTAAAAGAGGCTATATTATGTGTCTGAGAACAATAAAAATATTTTCCCATATAAGTTAATGGTAGTTGCATCTTTACTTTGCACCAGCGGCTTATGAAGAAGGGCTTCATGGGAGCACTCTCCTTTTGGATAGCAGGGGAAACCTGTACTGGTTGCATGATTTTAAAAAATTAATTATACATATCTAAGTCATAGACGTCAGGTTTTAAAGCCCCTGCAATAGCTTATATCGAACCACTTTAGGAAAAGACATTTTCCTTATCAGAGTTGGCTATCTGAGAAATGGGATTACAGTATTATAGAGGTAAGTTCTCCGGTGCTCTTCTCTTTGATGATGTGTAGTATGGGTATACACCATTTATGGGATAGCAGATTTTGAAAGGTTGGGAAGCCACCAACTGACTGATTTTACTGTTCCTTGAACATTAGCTTCAGGGACAGAGGTGGCCCATGCCAGCGACAGATCATGACTGTGCTTCTGGGCTGCTCTCCAGTGTTAGCTGTGTATGTTTTCTTCCAGGGCTGTTGTTACCATGAGATTCCTCTCTGAGGTCTCAGACAGATAATACAGAGGAAAGGTAGGCTCCTGATTCTTCCAAGCCTTTTCTGGTTTAAGCCTCTTAGCTTTGATTCCATTTGTGAGGTAACTGATTTTTAAGAGAAGCTGTGAGTCAAGTGTTTTGATGGAGCAACTACTCTTACAGGTAAAAGCACTCCCCCCACATTTTTTTTTCCTTAACAAACGCTCCTTTCCTTTGTGGCTTTTTTCTGGCACCATGCCTCGGCAGTCCTCTTCTTCTGATGAAGGATTTGAATTTCACGTGCAGGATGTTATTGTTATGGTCATATTTGAAGTCATTTGCCAAGTCTTTTCAAGGGGTAGATACTTCTAAGAATTCAAAACTCAGAACTGCATTCTCTCTTCATTAAATGGTCTCTCTTATATGCTGGAATGGCCAGAAAATGAAAGCTTAAGTACAGATACAAAAATTGCAACAAATGCAATTTTAGTTTAAATTGGCTTAAAAAAAAGAAAAACTGTGGAGGACTGCTGACTCTGCACACAAAATATTGTAGTTGTGTGCATTTCAGTTGGAAACCTCTTCAGATGGCTCATTGTAGGTATTCATATCCAGCTGTTTCAGAAAATTGGTTGTTTGAGGGTCCATCTGAAATGCCTTGGTGGGTTTTCTTGCCTTCAGTCCTAGAGATTTGGGCATGGAGTTTGAACCTTTCTCCTCCTATCGTGTTGTTATTCATCTGCTCCCTGGGGAGTCCCACCTTCATGCTTCTGTACACTATGGCATTTCATGTCTCTGGTGAATTATACTGTCCGTGAACACACCTTGTTGCTTGGGACAGTTCAACTTCTGGTCTTCCAGCAGCTGGAGCAGTGATTGTCAACCCTGTTTCCAGTTTTTGTGCTTACCTGGGGTTCTTTTAAAACATACTCGTGGTATCATATTAAAATTGAGAACTTCCATTCATCAAAAGACACCATTAAGAAAGTGAAAGGCAAACTCAGAGTGGAAGATATTTGCTGCACATAACCAATGAAGGACTTTATATTTGAATATGTACATAACTCCAAATCAGTAAGAAAAAGAAAGATAATCCAGTTTTAAAAATGGGCAAGAGCCAGACACTTCACAAAAGATTATATCCAAATGTTCAGTGTTCATGAGAAGTTGTTCAGCCTCATTAATGATAAGGGAAATGCAAATTAAAACCACAGTGGAATACCACCACATATCCACCAGAGTGGCTAAAATTAAATACTGATGATGCCAGGTATTGTCAAGTTGTCTTTTGGTAGAGGTATAGATTGGCGTAACAAATTTGGAAAATTATTTGGCATTATTTATTAAAGTTGCATACACACACACACACACACACACACACACACACACACCTCACAATATTTTCACTCCCAAGGAAACAACCCAAGTGTTTATCAATGGTAGAATCTTAAAATGAAACACTATACTAGAATGAATGTGAATGAGCTACCACTATATCCAGCAGCATGGATAAATGTCACAAACAATATTGAGTTAGAGAAGACAGACACAAAAGAATACATATTATATGATGCCATTTATATAATTGTCAAAACCAGGCAAAACTAATATGTGACATCAAGCCAGGCTGACAGTCTCCTTATGTATGGAGGGGGAGGGGCTTAGTGACTAGAAGAAAGCCCAGGGGGTCTCTGGGATGCTGAGAATGTGTAATTTTTTTTTTTTTTTAAACCTTGTGGTAGTTACACTGAGATGTTCACTTTGTGATTATTCATCTAGTTATATATTTATGATTTGTGCACTTTTATGTTTGTATGTTATATTTTAGTGAAGAATTTCTAATGCCAAGTGCTGGTAAGGATGCAGAGTAACTGGAACTCTTAACCATTGCAAGTGAGAATACAAAATGATATCAGCACTTTGAAAACCAGTTTGGCAGTTTCTTCCAGTTAAACATGTATTTATCCAACATTCCTTTTCCTGTCCCAAATTAATAAAAACTTATGTTCTTACAGAAACTTGTATGTGAATGTTCTTGTGGCTTTATTCATAGTCACCAGAAACTGGAAGAAACAACTAGGGACTGGATAAACAAACTGGTAACACCCATGACCTAGGATGTATTCAGCATTACTGTATTCAGCAGTAAAAATGTCAAACTGCTGTTAATGCAACAAAGTAGATAAATCTTAAAGTCATTATGCTAGGTGAAAGAAGCCAGATTCAAAAGGATACATACTGGTGTGGTTCCATTTATACAACATTCTGGAAAAGGCAAACCTATGTAGGGCAGAGAATAGATGAGTAGTTGCCTGGGAATGAGGGAAGGGTCGACTGCAAAGGGGCACTGTGTCTTGATACAAATTGCATATTCTGTGTTTGTATATAAACTGGATTTTTAAAATTCTGATGTCTAGTCCCCATCTCAGACCATTTAACCTAGTCACTATTTCTTGTAAACATTTTCAGGTGATTTCACTGTACATCAGGGCTGAGAACCACTGGGTTACATAAATCATTTGATGAACTGCATGAAAACATTGCCCGTTGGCTTTGGGTTTCCACTCAAAGGGATTAAAAATGCTGGACAGAGATTGAGCATCAAGTGAAGTAATTGGTGTTGAAGGGGGTGCAGGTGATCCCACTTTTTTCCCATTGATGGCTGAGAGTCACTGGGCAGGCTTTTCTTTGGTTATCACTTTGCTGCTGCTGACAGTGCTCAAACTGGTGATTGTGAAAACTATCAAGAAAGGCTTGGCGGCGTCTGGGTGGCACAGTTGCTTAAACGTTTAACTTTGGCTCAGGCCATGATCTCATGGTTTGTGGATTCAAGCCCCGCATTGGACTCTGTGCTGACAGGTGAGAGCCTGGAGCCTACTTCAGATTCTGTGTCTCCTTCTGTCTCTGCTTCTCCCCTTCTCACACTCTATCTCTCTCAAAAATGAACATTAAAAAAAAAAAAAAGGCTTAAACACAGTTTGAGATAGATATATTTAAATGTTTATTCTTAAGAGAGGGGCAGAGTGCGAGTGGGGGAGGGGCAGAGAGAGACGGGGAGACACAGAATCTGAAGCAGGCTCCAGGCTCTGAGCTGTTAGCACAGAGCCCGAGGCGGGGCTTGAACTCACAAACCAGGGAGATCGTGACCTGAGCTGAAGTTGGATGGTCAACTGACAGCCACCCAAGTGCCCCCAGTTTGATTTATTTAAGCTGTTGCATTTGAGATCATATCCTGGGCAGTACATGATTGTTCTTATACTGCCGTGGTAATTTCATCCTTTTCTACCGTCGCCCTGTGAACAGACCTGAGTTGGGGCTGTGGTCCAAAGTATACCACTAGATGTCACCAAGGAGTGATGAATGGATAAACAGAGGGATCCAGGGATAAAAAGTGATGGGAAAATTTTGAGAGTTTATTTTCCAGATCTCAAAGGGCTCTCAAGGAGGCAGGTTACTGCAGAGGATCTCGCGGAGGGTTGCAATATGTCTTGAAAGTTCACCCTGGCTTTTTAGGGTTTTGTTCACTCTAGTCTTAGGTTGCTTCTATAGCCTTCTTAACCTTCTCTTTGTCTTTGAGATTCTTCTTAAATGTCTATACCTTGGCAGTAAGTGGCCTTCTGTGTCATACTACTTTTCCTGAAACCTTTTTCCTATGTATAATCTATAATTGACTATTC
Source organism: Acinonyx jubatus (assembly GCF_027475565.1). Classification (NCBI taxonomy): domain Eukaryota; kingdom Metazoa; phylum Chordata; class Mammalia; order Carnivora; family Felidae; genus Acinonyx; species Acinonyx jubatus. The sequence continues at coordinate 114,348,120 of NC_069385.1, read as the reverse complement.
TGCTATAGAACTGTTCTCAAATACATTCTTTTGGCCTCCCTCCCTCTCCTTTTTATTCCTGCATATGTTGTTTCACGAATCAGAACTGATCACTCTCCATAATTTCTCAGACTGAATATGAGTAGAAAAGTTGGGAGAAGGTTGGTCAGATAAGCCAGGTTAGGGCCAAGGCAGTGAGTTAAAGCCAGTCTTTCTGTATGTATCTATGCTCGTCTTTCTCTCCCTCTCCCCACTCTGGCCAGATAACACAAAACCAGAAACAAGGGCCTAAAACCAATCCAGAGCTGAGATCCAATCTCTATTCTTCATCCTTTGTGGCTTGTGGTCAAGCCTCCCATCCCTCATATTTGGGCTGATCAGGTATTTTTTCTAGCCGCGAGGAGGTAGCTATTGTTACCAACTTGAATATAGTCTTAGTCCCAGTTCATATGTGACCTTCATCTCTGGCCTGTGTCCCAAAGATACGTTCTTATTATGGGTTAAATTGTCCACTTGTCTCTTTCCTTCTCTTCCCTCTCCTCTTTCTTCCCTTCCCCTTCCTTCCTTCCTTCCTTCCTTCCTTCCTTCCTTCCTTCCTTCCTTCCTTCCTTCCTTCCTTCCTGTGGGTTAAAATACCCACTTGTCTCTTTTCTTTTTTCTCTTTCCTTCCTCCCTCCCTCCTCTCCCTCCCTCCCTTCCTTCCATCCAAGTTTATTTATTTAAGTGATCTCTACCCCCAGCATGGGGCTTGAACTCATGCTCCAAAATCAAGAGTCACATGCTCTTCTGACCAAGCCAACCAGGCACACTCCCACTTGTCTCTTTAAACTTTAAATCCTACATTTGTTTCAAGTCTGTTTTTGAATGCGTCATCTCTGTTTAGCATCTCTTCCCTAGCCCAGCTCTATATGATACTCCTTTGCATTTATAGGCTGTGCTGTGTAATCCCACATTTACTTATGTGTGCCCTCATGTTTTCCTTTCCATAGTCAGCTGCTAAAAGTTGTTTTCATATCTTCTACTTTTGTGCTCAGTATATTTACCTTGCAAGATGCTGAGCATAGAATTGAAATAACTGTTGATAAGTCAATTGAGCCAGAACATAATAATAGTAGTGAACACTTATATAATACTTACCATGTGCCAGGCACTTTTCTGAGTACATTACATATGTCATCTCATTAAATCCACACAGACTCCATGAGGGAGAGACTATTATTATCCTCCATTTTATAGATGTGATAACTGGAGCATGGAGAGGTTAAGAAAGTCACCCAAAGTTACACAGCTATTAAGTGATGGAGCCAGATTATAAATCCAGGCAGTCCGACTCCTGGGTCCATGCTCTTAACCCCTACACTATGGCTTAATTTAAGTCATTAAAGTAAATATATATTGAGCATTTATTATATGTGAGTCACTGTGCTTAGTGTTTTACATGTATTATTTCATTCTTCACAGAACAGTATGAGTTAGGAACTGTACTATCCCTATTTTACAGGTAAAACTGAGATACAGAGGTTAAGTAAATTGCTGAAGGCCATGCAACTAATAAACCCAAGGTGGTGCATTTGGGCTATGAACTCAAGTCTGTCTGAGCCAAAGCTCCAGCTCTTAACCACTGTGCTGTATTACCCCCTGGACCTTTGGTGCTATTAATTGGGTCAGATCCCACCTGCAGGTTGACCCCAGTACAAGGTATTGATACACTCTTTTTAGGTTTATGTATGTGTGCTGGGAAATGCTTTGCTCATTCACCAATGGGTTCAGGGACCACATTTAGAGATAGTGCTTGTGTGATTTTCCTGGCTAAGCCTATCTTTTGAACCTCATCATTAGATACTACTTCCTTCGCTAATAGCCATTTTTCCAGTCTTGGGCCATTGCCCCCAGTTTAGGTCAATAGGAGCTATTCAGTTGCAGTTTCTTTTAATGCTGCTGCATTTATTTGAGTAATTCATCTGCCAGTAATAAGGTAATTCCTGCCTGTTACACAGGCAGTTCTCTGTGGAGGCATGGATGTGAAATATAGGTAAAAAGCCAAAGCTGTTTCAGGAATGCTATTTCTAAGGGTGATGGTTTATCAACCTTTTCTGTTTGTTCTCGGGTTTTCCTTCTGAAAAGGCAGAAGTTTTTGTAGCATCAGGAGAAACGTTCCATTAAGAGGAGGAAAATCATGAAGCTTATTTTGTCTTTATTTCCCTTTCTCTAGAGTCTGAATGGTGTTTGGCTGAACAGACAACGTCTAGAACCTTTAAATGTCTATTCTATCCATAAGGGAGACCACATCCAGCTTGGGGTACCTCTGGAAAATAAGGAGAATGCAGAGTATGAATATGAAGTTACTGAAGAAGAGTGGGACAGGATGTATCCTTGTCTTGCCCCAAAGAATGACCAGATAACAGGAAAAAATAAGGGATTGAGAACTAAAAGGAAATTTAGTTTGGATGAATTAGAGGGCCCTGGAGCTGAAGGCCCCTCAAATTTGAAATCCAAAATAAGTAAAGTATCTTGTGAATCTGGTCAACCAGTGAAGTCTCATGGGAAAGGTGAAGTGGCCAGTCAGCCCTCTGAATATTTGGATCCTAAGTTGACTTCTCTTGAGCCAAGTGAGAAGGCCACAGAGGTTCATGTTTACCCTGGCTCCACAAAAGTCATAGAGCTTCATCATAAGAAGCAGAAAGCCTCAAACCCTTCAGCATCTCACAGCAGCTTAGCACTGTTCAGGGTGACCATGTCCAGGATTCTGAAGCTGAAAACACAAATGCAGGAAAAACAGGTAGCTGTACTGAATGTGAAAAAACAGACCCAAAAAGGGAACTCAAAGAAAATCGTAAAAATGGAGCAGGAGCTGCAGGACTTACAGTCCCAGCTATGTGCAGAGCAGGCCCAGCAACAGGCCAGAGTGGAACAGCTAGAGAAGACTTTCCAGGAAGAGGAACAGCATCTCCAGGTATGACATAGGAGGAAGGGACACCAGTGCTCCTCAGGGGTGGGTAGGCCTTTGGTGGGCCTCTGGCCATAGCTCTCTGTTTCTGGGTCAGGGACCACATGCTGAGTGCCAGGAACAGGAGGTAGAATGGGAGAAGAAGACTTAGATGGGAGAAGGGAGTTGAGTGCAGGGTTAAGGCTTCAGCACGATGACCAAGAGCCAGAGTTTGGGTGCTGTGTTGGCTGAAGGGGGCTGGGAGAGCCAGCCAGGATGCAATTGATCTCAGGATATAAAGCTGAGGCACCTGAGAACTGAGGCAGATTCAGAGAGGGGTTGGATGAAGGTCAGGATGCCACAGAACCACAGTACACTCCAACTAAACCAGTAGTTGTCCCTAGGAATTATCTTTCTTTGGTGTGTCAAAGCCAACCCAGTTAGCCTCAAGGCAGCTATGAGTCAGGTGGTTACTCTGCCCTTGTTGTACCTGGCAACTTACTAGCTCTGATGGTTAGTTAACTCTAGCTAACCTAGGAAGTGGGAGCCTAGAAAGGCAGAAAATGTTTTTGTTTCTATCCTGAGCAACTAGCATTGGAGGGGACAAGTATACTGTGACTCAGTTGTTGGGTTGAATGGTAAGCCACTTTCCACAGTGCCTTTAGCGGGGAGGCAGAATGATTGTCTTAGCTGTATCAAGGTAAGACCAAATGTGTCCCCATCCCTGAGTCATTTGCTTAGATGACAAGCTCTTGCACAAAGCCTCTAGGCTAGAGCTGATTTCTGGTCCTGCTGAAAATGTCACTTCCAATCTGGCTAGAAGCATACATTTTACTCCCATCTCGTTGCTCAGGTAATATTGAATGTCAAGAATTCCCCATTGTTGACTTAGAAATAAAAAGGACCAATCAGGATTGAAGTGAATAAGCTTTTCTGTTTTGTTTACTTTGCTCAGGGCGAGGAACAACCAGTAGTGTTGACTAAATTTGGAACAATTTAAAAATTTCATTCTAATCTCTGCTTTCCACTTGAACTGGTAGCATTAGCAAAGGCCATGGATTAAATAGGTCTTTCTCAGGATATTCATTGCTTGTTTATGTGTACCTTTTTGCTTCCCTTACCCAGCCTGGACTAGTTCTTGAAGCTAATAGAGGGAGGCTTATCTCTACATATTTAGTGTATGACACCTTCACCAGAGCAGAAGCCTCTTTAAAGGCTAATGTGTTCAGGAACAAGAGTTATTATTAATTAATATTTGTGGCTGCTCTGGGTATGCTTCAGGATATAGTTATAAAATCTTTTTCTATATCAGAATGGTAGAGAAAGGCAAAAAGGACTGGCTTAGAGAATTTCTGTGGGTATTAGAGGGTCATATAGAAATGGCTCATGGTGAAATGTATCTAGTCCTTTGTTTATTAGCTGCATTTCCCTTTGCCACCAAGCCCTAGGGATTTATTCTTCTCCTACTACTTCACACAGATTTTTTTTTAGCACCTATGGCAGTATACTTAGACATCAGGTGGTTATTAAGAGGCTTAATAGGGGCGCCTGGGTGGCGCAGTCGGTTAAGCGTCCAACTTCAGCCAGGTCAGGATCTCACGGTCCGTGAGTTCGAGCCCCGCATCAGGCTCTGGGCTGATGGCTCAGAGCCTGGAGCCTGTTTCCGATTCTGTGTCTCCCTCTCTCTCTGCTCCTCCCCCGTTCATGCTCTGTCTCTCTCTGTCCCAGAAATAAATAAACGTTGAAAAAAAAAAATTAAAAAAAAAAAAGAGGCTTAATAAATGGTTCTTGCCATTAAGAAATATAATAATCAGAACAGTTTTAAGTTAATATATTTAAATTAGAGAACAATTTCTTTTTTTTAACTTTTTTTTTTTTTTTTAGCGTTTATTTATTTTTGAGACAAGAGACAGAGCATGAACAGGGGAGGGGCAGAGAGAGAGGGAGACACAGAATCTGAAACAGGCTCCAGGCTCTGAGCGGTCAGCACAGAGCCCGACACGGGGCTCGAACTCACGGAGCGTGAGATCATGACCTGAGCCAAAGTCGGATGCTTAACCAACCAAGCCACCCAGGCGCCCCTAGAGAACAATTTCCAGTTGGCATATTAAATGGGTAGGCAGTTCTTAACGAGGGAAAGCTTCTTGTAGAAGGTGCTGAATGTAGGGCAATGATGATGTGGAAGACATCCACATCACAGGGGGCTGACAGAGAAAACAGCATAAGCTCAGGCAAGGAAGAGAAGCAGTCTAGAAGAGATACTCACACTAAGAGACAGCGTGGCCAGAATTGAGTGAAGAAACATGGTGGAGCTTGTGAGTGTCAACCTGGGGGATTATATCCCGAGTTTAGATATTTGGTGGCTTAGAATCTCTCAGTTTACATCTTTCTGGGGGTCATGACATTAGCCAGTGAAGGACACTTGGAGTATTACCCCAGGGTTTCTCTCCAGAACAACCTGAGTGGCAGCTTGAAGGTGACAGCCCTCAGGTGTGCAGTGTTTGAGCAGTTAATTCTGCTCAGATCCCTTCCTGCCAAGAGCCTGAAGTGAAACGGGAGGTTTTCCACCTGCTCCCTGCCCCCTATCGTTTCCAGATGCTCTCAGGAGCCAGTCTGCTCTGCTTGTTGCTAGATTTTGTTTCTTTTCCTCCCCATCCCTGCAGGGAAATTTTCCATTTTGTTTTTGGCTTTGCAGGATTTGGAGAAGGAACAAGGAGAAGAGGACCTGAAGCAACAGCTGGCCCAGGCTCTACAGGAGGTAACTTACCTCTTGCCACTGTACTGAGATTGTAGTGGGCTGGGGAGTGGGGGGCAGCCAGACCTCACATGGCCACTGGCTGCCTCTTCTACTTAGCACACACCCTCTGTGGCATCTCCAGTCTGCAGACAACAGCTGCTCATACCATCAGGTCGGAGATTTGGCCTCACAGACATGCCAGACCTCAGCATGAAAACGTACATCTTCATCTGAGCAGAAGTTGCTCTAGTGAAGATGGAACTGAGCCTGTAGCAATTAGGAGGCTCTCTGGGGAAGTGTCTGCACTTCCAGAAAGGTGAGGGCAGCAGAGGGGAATTTCAAGCTATGACTTGGCCACCAGAGCCTGCAAGGGCCTTTATTACCTCACTGTTCCTGAGCTGAAGCCATCCAGAAACCATTCAAGAATGTTCCAATTAAGCGTTTTAGGTCAGGTTGAGAATGTAGTTTAACAGTCAGCAGAACATACCGATTTACTGAAAGGGCAAGGCTCACAGGAATAAAATTCCCCTAAAAGGTTGCCTGTAATTTATTTCATGTAACTTGACTATCATCTGATTATTTTTTTACAAGCTCTTTTGCATCTTTTAAACCCACTTTATCTTCTAAACTTTATGTGTTTATGATTAGTAGTTTAATGCAAGTTTTGTCAGGAGGTTAGTGAGATGGTTCAAATCTCCTTGATCAATTGCATTAGAATTTGTTTAGATGAATTTATCCTTATGGTCTTTTATTGCATATCTACTTCACAACCTTCATAGAGTGCCAACAGCCCTGTATTATTGTAATCTTTGTGGGGATGTCTGCCTTGATTTCCTTGAGGGGTGCACAAATAGTCTTGAAAAGAATTAGATGAAAATTTATTCAGTCTTTTTGAATTTTATTTTCTAAGCTTGTTTATTTTCTAGGGTGGGAAGGTAGGTATATTTCTCATTTAGAGCTTTATTAAATTGTATTGAGATACCGTTTTGAAATTGGCTGGAAAAGAGTAAGGTTCTGCTGCTTGGAAATCGCCAAGTGATCATTGAGTACCTTGTACCCACGACTCCTCACCCTTTCCCCAGAGACAGGAAAATATTTAGCATGAGGTGCTTGGCCAGTCTCCATTCATTAGCCTAGAATGGGAAACTTTTAGGTCATGGTTTTTAACAACATGCCTGGGGGACATACCACTTTCTCAACTGAAACAGTGGTTGTTTCTTGGTCCACCTTGTTGGTCCCTCTGTGACAATTCTTTTTTACTTACTAGGCAATTTTTAAAACTTCTGAATGCTTTCATATCTGTTATTTTCTTATCAACACTGATGTAGGAGGGGGCACCTGTTTTCCCATTTTATAGATGAGAAAGTTGGGCACATACATCTAATCAGTGGTCAAGATGAATACCCAGGCCATCTGATACAACTTTTTTTGGGAGACCACACATTTTAAAATTTGTTTCTTGAGTAATATCTTTTCAGAAATACTTACCTTTATTCTACCTTCTTTAAAAAAGGATTGGAGGTGAGATTTAAAGTGTAAGCTATACTTAAGCGTGAGGGTGCTCAGAAATTCTCATAGGTGTGGAATCTCTTGACATGCATTGTAGGCAGTAAGTCACAATAAATGAACTGTCAGCTTCCAGAAGACATAGGCAGGGTTTAGGCAGTACTGCCTCACAAGTATGTAGTATGTGGTTTGTAGAATAAATAGGTTAAAGGTCTTTTTTATTTCAATGAAAATGATGATCTAGAAATCCCATTTCTCCCTGATTATTAAAAGCCACTCCCATTGCTGGGTAGCCTCAGATTTACTTACTTGTTCTTGAGTTCCTGAGTTCCTAGAATCACTCGGGTGGCTTTAGAAAAAATGCACATTCCTGAGCCCCCAGCCAAACCTACAGAATCTGGAAGGCAGTGTAAAGTTCCTTAGTTGATTCGGATGGCCATTGAGGTTGGGTTATTTTCAGAGGGGTTAATGGATTTGATGACCTTCCTCCCTACCTACCCCCCTTCTCTAAAAAAAAGCAGCAGGTAAGTGGGATGTCCTGAAGGAAAAAAGGCTATCTTGAAATTGCCAATCCCTTGGTCCCTTGAACCAAGGCTACTGATGGAAGGAGCAGGCTCATGTATGGAGAAAAGGAAATATGCAGTGTAGCCCATTTGAATACATATCTGCTATGTTTCTGCAGCATCGGGCTCTAATGGAAGAGCTAAACCGCAGCAAGAAGGACTTTGAAGCAATTATTCAAGCCAAGAACAAAGAATTGGAACAGACCAAGGTACTAGAAAGAAGATAAAGGTTTAGAATTTGGTCAATACATGCAACTCAGCATTTCCAATGGTGCAAGGGTTGCTGTGGTGCATAAAGAGAGAGATTATGGCTGTTCCCTGCCTTAGGGGAAATAATCTGTAAAATGATTCAGGCCTATGGAAGGGTCTGCCTCTAAGACAATATTTTTTTCCTTCCCTCATTAAGAAGTGAAATGCTGGGAATGAGACTCACGTCCTGCAGTCTAGTCCATTGGCTGTGGTAGATGCTCCTTCAGAGTAGTCCACTGACACAAGCTAAGGGGTAGTGTAGTCAAAACACAGTTCATCCTGATGCATTTAGGTAATTATTTCTCCCATCAAATCAGTGGAATGCTTAAATTAGGGGTTATAAACTCAGGTGTCCCCCAGGGTTAGAGTGGTAATAGAAGTGAGTGAAGTGGCCTGGATACAAGATCACAGTAGGAAGGGGTGCCTGGGTGGCTCAGTCGGTTGAGCATCTGACTTTGGCTCAGGTCATGATCTCGCGGTCTGTGAGTTCGAGCCCTGTGTTGGGTCTGTGCTGGCAGCTCAGAGCCTGGAGCCTGCTTTGGATTCTGTGTCTCCCTCTCTTTCTGCCCCTTCCCCGCTCATGCTCTGTCTCTCTGTCTCTCTCTGTGTCAAAAATAAATAAACATTAAAAAAATTTTTTTAATTAAAAAAAAAAAAAGATCACAGTAGGAAGCTGCAGGGACAGAGACACACCAGAAAGGGGCACTTGCTACCCCTCCCCAACCCCACCCCGAAGAGGCAGCCCTTCTTTGCTGAGCCACTTGTTGCTGCCCAGAAATGCAAGCTCAGTGTTGTCAGATCCTTTGACTTTTCCACAGAAGATAGAAATCCAAATGTTTGTGTGAACTATCCCAATTTTCAAATATTAGCAATAAGTTCAATTTTATTCTATTTTGTTTTTTAATACCTGAGGGCCAAACTAAACAAATCTGCCAGGTAGACCCAGTCCACAGGCCACCAGTTTGGAACCTCTGACCTGAAATTGATGTCCAAGACTGTCTGTATCTCTCAGCCCACCCTTCCCCACAGACAGACCTGCAGCAGAATACAGAAAGGAGAAGACTCAGTTTTCATTTGGTTTGCTATCCTTATCCTTGGTTTAAATCATATAGTACCTTTCTTAACTTCCAAAAAGCCACCATATCTTTTTAAACCTAGCAATTTGTAGGTTTTCAGGGAACTGGACTTTAATGAAAATGGGTACATACATACTCTCTTCACTGCCCTAAGCAGTGTTATAGTCTTTGCTTTGATTAGAAGGGGCAATAAAAGATGAAAAATTAGCCACTCCAATATGCCCTAAATAGCTTTTCTTTCCCCTCAGGGGCTCCTGGCACTTTCAGTTTTAGGGATGAGAGCTAATTTAAACAAATGTCTTCAAGAGAGCACACCTAGGGTCCTCCCCAAAATGTATGTCTACAAATGGTCTGACCTCTTGGGGAAAGCACAGGGAAATTGGACTGCAGACCTCTGCAGGAGTAGGAGGTGGCAAGCATCATAGAGTTTGGATCCTGAAGGTACTTGAAGAGGCCATCTCTCAGCCTCCCATCTCCAGGGAGTAGAAGTATTATCCTTATTTTATAGAAGAGGCAGCTGCAAGGAACACAGGGGACCTTATAAACTAATTCAGCCTTCCTGCCCCTATGGATTGTTTTCTTTCATGTCTAGTGAGTCCTTGGTTGCTTGGGATGATTTTATATCACCCCTAAACTGCTGTTAATTATAGGATACTTAATGCCTCATTCTGGTTTTGGGTGGCTGCTGGGGTTAGTACGCTGCCTTCAGTTTTTCTCATTTGGTTAGCTCTGGGAAAGGAGACAGAAGCTACGGTGCAAATACAGAAAAAGTGGAGAGAGGAAAGAAAGGAAGACCATGCCCTATATTAGAAAGCGGTTCTGAGGAACAGTCACCCTTAGAGAAAGGGTTTTTATTCTCAAGACACTGTGCCAGGTTGAATTTTTAATTTAGAATCTTGAATCCTATTTCAGACAATTAACCCTGTTCCCTGTCCTGTTTTGCATTCTTGTTGGGTCATCCACATGACAGGTGGGGTTATGTGTCTTTGCAGGAGGAGAAGGAGAAGGTGCAAGCACAGAAGGAGGAAGTTCTTAGCCACGTGAATGATGTGCTGGAGAATGAGCTCCAATGTATTATTTGCTCAGAATACTTCATTGAGGTAATTATCAGCAGTGGCTTATGTCTTCTTGATCTCTCAACCCTCAATGGAGCCTTGGCTACGCCAGTTCTGTTATAGGGAAACATTCTGAAGAGATTTTTATTCTAGGAACCTATTGTAGTTATTTGACTTCAAAGTGACCTCTAGAGATGGCCATGTCTCATTTGTTTTTGTAGTCATCTTTACCTTCACTGATCCTTTTTCTTATTTCATGTGGTGTTGAGTGTTTATTTGGTACAATCACTATTTTTAGCTGCAGTGAAGCCTTTATTTCTTTGCTGTTCAGAGAAAACAGGGCCACATGGCATTAGATTTTTGAAGTATCGGTAAAGCTGCTCACTAAAGCTTCTCTTTCTTTACTCTGAATGGACGCAGTTCTGAGAGTGGGCGTATAGTGCGGCCTTTAACAGGGTGGTAAATGTCACTGATGTGTGGTCACTTGGGGAATTCAGCAGCCAAGTGGAACATATTTCAGGGACTCTGAGGCTCCCTATGGAAATGAAACATCTCCTAGGTTACCATTTGTTATCCTGTCATATTTTTGCATAGACCTTATTTTTCACAAATTCTACCATTTGTGACTAGTTCATCTTACACTGATCTTAAACTCAAGTTTTGTTAAATGACTGTGCTTTTCGGATTTCGTTAAAAAGGAAAATGCATGCACACACTCGTTCCTTCTTTCTGGTAGTCTTTTGGGAGGTTGAGCCTATTAGCCTCCCGAGAAATCCCTCTCAAGCAGATCTGTTTCTTTTGCTCTGGATCCAATTTGACTTCAGGTCATAATTTCCCTCCATAGTTTCTAGTCATTTGATTCCCTAGAGTGGAGAAACTCCGTGTTGCTTTGACAGGATTCTGCTAGAGGAAGGCAAGGAAAGTGGGGTTGGGATTGGAGATGAGTTAGCCAACCTAGGGCATCTGCACAGACATCTAAGAGACCACCTGACCTGTGCTTTGTTTACAGCACACTGCCTGACTTTTTCTACGGTCACCTCTTAAAGTCAGCATTGGAAAGAGGTTTTACTTTAATTAGACAGGTTTTTAGTCCTATTTGTGAGGCTTTATCTCATACAGTTAACAAAATATCTCCTAGTTGGCTTTCTGTGCTCAACTTAGCATTTGAAAACTGCATAATTTCTGTTATTTTCCGCTGCCATCCTAAAAGCAGGAATGAAGACTTTTGAGCCTCAGAAAAACTTGTATCTTAGGAGATGTACCCAAACAAGACTATTGAAGAGGATGGTTTATATTTTTAGAAGTGAAAAGGACCCTAGAAGAAATCTGACCATTGGAATTACTCCTTCTGCTTTCCCTCTTCTGACAGGTTTATTTACTTAAGAGTTCAGTCACTGTCAGTGAACCCATTACATTTTTTCTATTATCTTGGTTCCTTTCTCCCCACACTTTTTAGTCATTTTTTACATATATTTTACTTTTTTAAGTTTCTTTTGAGTAGAGATATGCCTCCTACCATTCTATGTACCATTCTATTTAGAATGTGCTTCCCTTCGTATATTAAAATTGAAGTTCTGATTCACCATTAGCAGGATATATATTTATTTTCCATGAGGGAATTAGTGGTGTATTTGTATATTCACTCGCTTCCTAGTCCTACTTGTGTCCAGTGACATTTGTTTGCAAGGTAGCTAATCTGCGTTGACAGTGTCATCTGAATTGGTGGAACGAGATAGACAAATCAGCCTGTGTCTACGAACTTACCTTTGAGAAAGAAAATGAATCATCTAACTTAAACCTTAAAATTTCTCATCCCCAGGAATGACTCTGATACCCTCCATAAGCCCTGTAGATGGGATTATTGTTAAATTTCCATTTGGCCTTGGGAATGAACTCCTGTCTTAGTATTGAGATCACAACTGCCCTGGGAAAGTAAGCATGACGGTTCTGTTATGTGTGTTCACATTCCCATTGTAGGCTGTCACCTTGAACTGTGCCCACAGTTTCTGCTCCTACTGTATCAGTGAATGGATGAAGCGAAAGGTAGAATGTCCCATTTGTCGGAAGGACATCAAATCCCAAACCCACTCCCTGGTTCTGGACAATTGCATTAATAAGATGGTAGATAATCTGAGCTCAGAAGTGAAAGAACGACGAATTGTCCTCATTAGGGAACGAAAAGGTGAGTCAGTGTGAACAAGAAGGTGAGTCCCCTCAACAAAAGACTTACAAACTTAAGCAGATTTTTTTGGCTGGGTGAGAGAGTCAGATAAATGATTCTTAGGCCAAAGAAGAGGAGGGAAAAATGGGAAAAAATAAAGAGAGTTAAAGGTAATGAGTATGTGATTAAGAGTTGAGGGAGAATGAGTGCATGTATTTGAGCAGTGGGGAAGGGGGAGGCTTAAGTATATGGATGTGCATAGAAAACACAAGGTCAGATGGTTTGTTGTGCTGATAACTAGATGGTGCTGTTGTTCAAGACAGTTCAATTGCTGTCCGAGTGTTGGAAAAACCTTGGGTTGGGTACACTATCAGTTATAAATAGGAGGTAAACAGAGATTCACAAATTGGAGAATGCTTGAAGAAAACACATACAGGTTTTATAATAAGTCACAGCTTAATTACACAAAGTGGACATAATGTTAAACTAGAGAGATAAATTTAATCTTTGGGGATCCTAATATGTTTACCAACTAGTCTCCTAGTTGGAAAGAATTGGGATAAAGAGATTGGGGAAGTGGGGGTGGGTGAGTTCCCCTAATGAACCATTCTTCCTTGGTGAATATCTGTTCATTCAAACGAGTGATCTCCTCATGCTTGGAGCTTGCTGTGTTGGGGGTTATAGAGCCTCTCCGCTTGAGACTCGAATATCCTTGTGGCAAAAGGTGTGTCCTGAGGCCGGGCACAAGGAAACCAATGATAGGAGGAAGGATTGGTTGGTTATTGGCCAATGACGACAGTGCATAGAAGCAGGGTGGATCTGGTTATCATGTTCAGTACCTCTAAGAATCCAGCACAGCACTACCTTCTGGGAAGTCACCAGAGCCAAAGTGCCATGAAGTCAGTTGGCTGCACAAAAAGGCTGAGCAGGGAAGACAACCAAGAAGCTCACTGCCTTTACACGTGCTTCCCACCAGCTGGCCATTGATAACCCATATTCATATGTTATGGGTTTGGATATACCTTTCTCTAAGTCCAGAGGAACAGAAGGCCTAACAGCTACACTGCTAAGAGTAGGATCTTCTGTCCACTGCTTTCTTTTCTTCTAGCCCTTCCACAGATGTCAGCCACTTTGAGTAGGGCCAGGAATCTGATGCTGATATACAAGCAGCTGTGGTGTGAAACTGGACCTCAGCTGGTCAGCCAGAGTGGAGGCAGCAAGCCTGTTGCAGAGCCAGGCAAAGCGGGTGCTGAGCAGGAAGTATGCTTGAGCCTGTTCTGCCGAAGGAAGGCTTTGTGACCTGTGGGAGAGTGGGACAGCCCTCAGGTGGTTCTTTGGAACCAGGATGTTTTCCACTGTTCTGACAGCTGTGTGCTAATAGATTTTGTGGCCAGTCTGAGCTCTCATAGATCTTTTACCTCCCAGGAGCCGCTTGATTCTGGCAGAGTCCTGTTGTTCTTCTCCTCACTTTTTACTTCATCAACTTTTACAGGAACAGTACCTCCATACCAAGATAAAGAGATACATAAGGCATCGTCTCAGTTCTCACAGCACTCAGTCTATGGAGGAGGCAGAAAGGCAGGTCGGTAGTGTGACAATTTCCCCACGAGGGTGCTAGGACACTGCAGAGGAGCAGACAGTTTGGCCTGGGCAGGTAGAGGTACAGTAGAAAGCCGCATGGAAGTAGTGTCATTTGAACTGAGTCTTAGAGGTTCCCAGGGCTGTAGCTTTCCAAGCAGAGGCTTCAGCACAAACAAAGCACAGGCCTGAGAAGCAGTGACATGTTCATAGCAGTGCCCCCCTGGTGGCCCATACATGACAGAATATCTACATGGTGCTGGAGCAGCATGAGGACAGCGAAGACCTCAGAAGTGTCTGCCGAGGCGTCGTGGATGCCTTCGGTTTTCTTTTTTCTTCCCTTTCTGAGAGGAGCAGTGACCTAGGACCCAGATTTAACCAAGGTCAGCCTTTGGCTTGGGTCTGTGTCAGGGTGGGGACACCCATGTACTTTCTTCCCCCAAACCAATGATTGGGTTTCTTCTCACAAGTGCAAGCACAGTAGATGGCTTCATGTAGTACTAGAAAGGGAAAGAAGAGCCCTATGTCCTAAGTTCACCTCTGGCTCCCCTCACAGAGAGTTAATTATGCACATTAAATTATATCACACACCCTTTTCCCTCCAAAGGCTAAAGAGGGTGCCTGTCTGCCTTTTTGGTAAACCTAGGAGGTTACACAGTAAACTGAAGCAGCCTCCCTGTTGCACTCGATGGCACTAGGCTCAGTTTCCACAGGGAGTGCAGCTTTGAGGTTTTCTCCAGAGACCGACAGAAGGCCCTGAGTACCGATTTAGGGGAATATGTGCCAGAGCCATCAGTGGCTTCACTGGTCTGCAGTGTAGGGGTTAGAGGAAATTCTTAGTTCAAATACCAACCTTCCTTACCAACTGAAAACTGCTTTAATCCCCAGTGCATGGGAATTTTGAAAAGGACCAAACTAAGGATCTGGGAACCAGGACTGGCAAGCCTATAATTGTCAGAGTTCTGACACTGTGGTAGGGCTATTTTTCTCCTGGACAAGGGTTGCTCTTATCACAAATTCAGGGAGGGAAACCTGTCTGTCTTGTGGCAGCGTAGTATGCTGATTCCAGCAAGGCAGCCCCACTCCAGGCCTCCCTGGCTGCTTGTTGTCTTCTAGTTCCATATCCCCATGGGAGAAGTGATGCCTCATGACTGATGAGCCATTGATCCCTTGTAAACTCTGTGAGGCCAGATTATACAGAGGACATGAGGAGAGTATTAGGATACTAGATCCTCTCTTAGAGAAAGGATGCTCTGAAGCTGGGGCAGATAACCAACATCTAGTAAGTGCTTGTCACATGAGTAATTGTGGCTCTCTGGGATATTGACATGAGATTTTCTGAAAGGAAGACATTTTTTTGACATTCCCTATGGAGGATCTCCCTCTGGAGCTGGTGAGGAGCTAGAGCAGAGTCTTCTGTCGGCTCCTCCTCTTCCTCCATTTGTTCTGTTCTCGTTAAATGTTGGTTGACCGAGTGTTAACGTTCTCACTCTTAGCTTTCCCTTGCAGTTTCTTTGGGTTGTGCTCAGAAAAGAAGAAACCAAATTATCTAGAAATAAAATCTTGTTGGTCCTTTAAAATAGTGATTTTCAGGCTAGGGGCTTTTTCAGACTACAATTCCCTGACTCCCTTGATGCTGTTGTATTGAACCAAGGCTACTGGTGGGAGTGCGCCATGGCCTTCAGGTATGTTGAGGTGGGGAGAAAGGTGTGTAGGCCACAGCTTTCCTGAATCTGTGAGACAGAGGCCCCTCCAGAGGTTAAGGGTCTCTAGGAAGATAGACTCGGGTCACACCACTTGGCCTGTGGCTCTTGCCAGTTTCCCGTAGGCTATGTGGAGGGTGATCCAGACCCAGGACAGGAGAAACTGGCAGCCGCTTAAGATAGTATCTGCCTGCCCATTTGGAACGCTTTCCTTGATATTGCCCATCACCCGTTGCTGAAAAGCCTTACACAGGAGTATGTGGGAATGGCCGTAACAGTGTCTGGCAAGTTGACCTCATCCAGAGAGAATACTTGTTAGCAAGTACTTTTAGTCCACCCAGTCCTGCCACTAGAGACTCGTGTGCATGTCGTCAGCATGCCTGGCTGGCTTTACAACAGTTTGTCTAGGGGAAACGGCTCTCAACAAGGTTGGCATGGGGTGGGGTGTCCACATGCATGCACTCAAATAGTGTGTAACACTGAACTCTTAAAATTTTTGACTTTTAAAAATTCTCCCTTTGCAAAATTGTCATGGGATACAAAATTAGAATGATTACTAGAAGCTTTTTTCTTATTTCTCCATCACCACCCCCCGTTTTTGCCCCTTATTTTTCCTTTTCTTCCCTTCTTTTGTCTGTTGTCTTTCCTTTCCTTGTCCTTTGATGGGTGTCTCCCCCATCACCCTTATTGGCATCTCTGAATGCATAGTTGGAAACAACAAGGGCAGCACAGGAACTGTCCGCCCAGTTGGGGAAGGGAATGTGATCTTAGTAGAAGTCAGCTATGGGGTTAATAGGAATATGTGGAATAGCAGCCCATGAAGTCCTAGAACCTTAGATTTTTTGCTGACTATATAGTCCTTTAGACTTCTGAGTGTCCTTCCCTCTAGAGGTCAAAAGCCTGTTGCTGACGTTAGTGCTCTGTCATGGAGTGTCTTCTCCCCTTCACCAAAAGCACCTTACTGTAGGAACCTTGGGAAAGTTTAGGAGAGTGGCCTTCCTGGATGCAATTAAAGATCCTTCACTGTACCCCAAATGTATAGATGACTGGTTTGAGAGAACCATACCATACCAGAGCAAAGAGACCTTGACTACCTGCCCACTGAGTTAGGAACTCTGGTGAGCCCCTGACATGTTTACTGGCCAGGGCTTGTCCACCTGGGGAAAAGGGTCTGGGGGAAGAACATGAGCCCACGCTATAGCATCAAAAGAAGTAAGTATTGAGCAGCTCTGGCCATCTCTAGAGGTGTAGCAGGAGGTACTTTAGATCATTCATTGCTGTTTTCCTCAGCAGAAGTTTCTCCTGGGCTTTTTTGTCTTCTTAATGATAAAATAGAGTTATTTTGGTTTTCTGACAAAATGGATCTTCCCTCCCCGTGAACATGTAACTTAATGATTTGCTTTATATAGAAATACTTTCAGGAACTTCTTATTATAGACCACCTGTGTAAATACAGAGTAGTGTCATTAACCAAAACAGATTTTCCTTTAGCGTTTCTTGGTTCCTACACTTAACTCTAGATGAACACAGAGCGTGTTGGTTGGTTGGTTGGTTGGTTGGTTGGTTGGTTTTTAAGTAGGCTTCACACCCAGCGCAGAGCCCAACATGAGGCTTGAACTCATGACCTGAGATCAAGACCTGAGATCAAGACCTGAGCTGAGATCAAGAGTCAGTCAGCCCCAGCTGACTGAGCTGCCCAGGAGCCCCAGACACAGAACATGTTTAGATTTCAGTGAACCGATCTTGGAGAGTGACTGGGGTCACTGAATATGCCTCTTCCTCCCGCTCCCATAGAATATCATAGAATCAGGTATATCACCATTGAAGCTTCTCTGCACTAGCTGGATATATATGTTGCCCAACTGCCTACTACTGCGTTCTTAAGAAATCTGATAAGACCAGGGACACCTGGGTGACTCAGCTGGCTAAGCGTCCAACTTTGACTCAGGTTATGATCTCATGATTCTTGAGTTTGAGCCCCGCACCAGACTGTCTGCTGTCAGCACAGAGCCTGCTTCCAATCCTCTGTCCCCGTCTCTCACACTGCCCCTTCCTCACTCTCTCTCTCAAAAATAATAAACATTAAAAAAAAAAAAAATCTGATAAGACCTGTCATGTCCTATTCCTGGCTAGGGCTTCTGCTTTAACTGCTTTCTGCTTTCCTACTCTGGAGAGTTTGGACCTCTTTTACCTTTGTCTCATGAAACCTGAACCAGAACCAACCCCCAAAAAACATCTCTTCCTTGCTTCTTTTCTTCTCGGCCTTTCCTTCTTAGTTTCTACTAAGTGCCAGGTGCTGAGGCTAAAAGTGAGCAGGCATAAGGATGAAAAATTGCCCTTTGGATGCAGCAGGAATGTAGGACATTGATGACTTTATTTAGTACAAGTTTGAGGAATGGTGGGGTCAGAGCTAGTTTTCAGTGAATTGGAGAATGAATGTGAGATTAAGGAGTAGAGAAAACAGAAAAGTAAGATAGACCAGGTCTTCTAAGAAATTTGGCTACGACTAAGACCATAGGGGCAGCATGAAGAGAAGGCTGTAGTTGGAGGAGGAAGGTTTTGTTTTGTTTTGTTTTGTTTTGTTTTGTTTTGTTTTGTTTTGTTTTGTTTTAAAGAAATGAGAGCTCTGTGTGGTGTTCAGTTGCTGAGCCTGTGAAGGAGATGCTGGGAACCTGGGATGGTGGGTAGGGCCAGATTCTTTGGAAGGCAGGGTAGGGAATGCAGAGCACAGATGGGGGGATTAGCCTTTAAAAGTGGGAGGGTGGGGTGCCTGGGTGGCTCGGTCTATTAAGCTTCCGACTTTGGCTCAGGTCATGTTCTCACGGTTCATGGGTTTGAGCCCCATGTTGGTCTCTGTGCTGACAGCTTGAAGCCTGGAACCTGCTTCGGATTCTGTGTCCGTCTCTCGGCCCCCACCCCCTGCTTGCGCTCTTTCTCTCTCAAAAATAAATAAAACATTAAAAAAAGGTTTTTTTAAGTGAAAGGGTACATCCTGTCTTCTAGAGAGAAGGGCTTCACGTGGGAGGGTGGGCAAGGAAATTTGCTTGAGAGAATTTCTTTTTTGTGGCTTCTGTATTTTTCTGTGAGCTACTAGGTGAGGCCATTAGCTGCACGCAAGAGAGTCTTGCTTGGCTCTCAGCTCTCTAAGGCTGCCCACAAGTGGAGAAAAGGAACTTTTACAATCCTTTCAGTCCTCCTACCAAGTCTTTAGGACCTCAGTCTCAGGGAAGGGGACAGTCTCCTTGGTGGCTTTGTTGTGTCCTTAGGCCAGGATCCCTGCTTCCCCGAATTGAGGAAGCAGAAACAGTAAATAGCAGTAAATTGTCCCTCCCACCCCACTGTCCCCACCTCTCCCTGCCTAGTGCTGTGTATATAATTCCTTCATTCTCCAACACATGTTCATTGAGGGCCAGCTTTGTGCCAAGCTGCTCTAGGTTCCAGAAATAGAAAGAGAAGTGAAAATCTAATAAGTTTGATGTGATTAGTGCTATGGAGAAAAACAAAGCAAGGGATCAGGGAGTGATGGGAAGAGCATTGCCATTTTTGATAAGGTAGCCTAGGAAGGCATCACCAATAAGGCAGTACTAGAGTAAAGCCCTGAAGGCAGCAGCCGTGTTGCCACGTGGGGAAGAGTGTCACGTGGGGAGTGCACTTGGGGAGGTGGAGGGGCAGCAAAGCTGTCGGTGTGGCTGGAATGGAGCGTGTGTTGGGGGAGGACTAGGAGGTGGGGCAGCACAGATTTTGTAGGACCTCAGGGGCCTTTGGAAGGAATGGGACTTGAACTCTTACTCTTGGGACGAATGAGGATCAGGCTCTGAACAGAGTGATGTACTCTGAGGTCTGTTTTCTTGGTTCACTGTGTGGGGAAGAGGTGGAGCGTGGCAGCAGGGAGGCCAGGCCAGGGAAATGCAGGCTCCTCCTTTAATTCTCTTTTCTTTCTCTTCAAAGCAAAAAGACTGTCCTGAAGACCATGCTCCAGGGGCATTCGAAGGACTGCCACGCAGTGGGAGCTTGGAGCTTGGGATGGTCTAGAGGATTCTCTGTGGACAGGTCTTGGGCCGCTCCTAGATAGAGCATGGGATGGAGCCACGTGGGACAGAGACTGAGTTAGGAAGTCCTCCTGAGCCTCCATGTCGGCCAGCCTTGCGGCCACCATTGTCTGAAGAGCCACTGGTCCTCACCGCACTGACTGCTTCAGGGTACTCAATAGACTCGGCTTCACTGCGTGTTGAATGGGTTATGTATTTCTGTTCTGCTTTTTAAATTTATTGTTGTTGTTACTGTTTCGGTACCTCGGAAGCACCTCTGTCGACATTTGTTTTGGACGGGTTGGGTGTACCCTGACGGCTGCCCCTAAAAGCTAAGACAGCTTCTCTTGGAGAAGATGGCATACCTCTTTGTGAAAACAAGATGTCATTTCCTGGAAATAAAATGTAAAGCCTATCAGTTGTGCAGCTGGGCTTTGGTGTATTTATCTTCTTCCCTTCCAGCTCCCACACAGTCTCACAAGTAAACACTGGCAGCTCATAAATTGCAACCAAGAAAGTGACTGTATCAGATGATAGACTCAAGTGAATGTCAGCATAAGAAGCCAAGCCCAAGATCATGACCATCGCAGACGGGCTCTGTTAAGGCCCTGACTGTTGTTTTTCCTTTTCATTCCAGAGGTGGGTCACTGTTTACCTGGTTTTGAAACAGGGTTGGTTTCCTCTTTCAGCTGAGGTTTAGAAGTGGTTCCCAAACTATTTTATTTATTAATTATTATTATTATATATATTTTTTAAGTAAACCCCACACCCAACATGGGGCTCAAACTTATGACCCTGAGTTCAAGAATGACATGTTCCACCAACTGAGCCAGCCAGGCACTTCCCAAATCTATTTTACCCGGTGTCAGAAAACAAGGGCAATGGTTTTATGAGAACATGGTATTATTTTATTTATTTATTTATTTATTTATTTACTTACTTACTTACTTACTTATTTACTTATTTATTATTAAAAATCATTTATCTTTTACTGCTTCTCCTTTTTAAACAGAAAGAAAACTAGTTTGATGTTTGGGAGATAGAAGCTTAGGAAAACCTGTGGTCTCCTTGGTTACCAGTGAGGAGAATGAGGGAAGATGCAGGAAGCTGAAGAGTAGTCATTTGAAACGAGGAGCTCTCTAGTAAGATTATGAAACTGCGCATTATGTCGTTCAGCAATTTACTTCCAGATGGAAAGGTATTTTCCTCTCCCTTTTTACTGTCTACCTAGAGAATCATACTTTGTATGCTTTATTTATACCCCTGTGTTTTCATTAAGGATTGGTAACTGTTGACTCACCAGCTTTCTAGGGGTGGTAGATTTGCAACACTGACTTTCCCGTGTACATGTGTTCTGTTTATATGATGGCGTGAGCATGTATAAATTTTTGTATATTTGGTTTTTTAAGCTCACACATTCACTTTTAGAAGAGTGCACATATACATTTTTTGAATAGGTAATATGGTCACATACCTTAAAATCAGAAGGCACAGAAGGACCTAAAGTGAGAAGCCTGTCACCCTTGCCCCCCAGTGACCACTTCCCTGCACTGAGGTGATGGGTGTTACTAGTTCTTTGGGTACCTTTCGAGACATCTCTGACTGTACAAGCAAACATACACATAGTCTTTTCCCTTCTTTCACATGAATTATGAGAGACTCTACACTCTGTATACCTTGCTTCTTTCAGATATATCTTTGTGATGGTTCCATATCAGAACATGAGGAACTTGCTGTTTCTTAGTTATATATTCCCATTATTCCATTGTGTGTTTGTACCATAGTTTGTTTTTCCAGTCTGTTTTTGGTCTAGGTTGCTTTAAACCTTTTACTTCCTTTTTTTTCACACAGCTCTCAAAATCGTATTAAATAAATCTCGGACTATATACTTTAAAACAACAAAGCAAAAATAACAAAAAATTCCATAGAACCCATAAGATGTTATGCAAGGAAGGAAAAAAGGAAAGTTTGGAAATCCACATACTGGGAGTTCTCTTTTAAAATCAAAGCGGTTGGGGGCCTCTGGGTGGCTCAGTCGGTTCAGGATCTGACTTCAGCTCAAGTCATGATCCCCCAGTTAGTGAGTTCAAGCCCCACATCAGGCTCTCCACTCTCAGTGCAGAGCCCGCTTCAGATCCTCTGTCTCCCTCTCTGTCCCTTCCTTGCTTGTGCTCACTCTCTCTCTGTCAAAAATAAACATTTTTTTTTAATTTAAAAAATTTAAAAATCAAGGAAGGTCAGTGTTTCTTTTTTAAAAATTTATGGTTAAATAAATAAGTAAATAAATTTATGGTTGTAACTATTTTCCTAAATGTTTCATTAGTGATAGTCTTTTAAGTCTGGTTCCATAAGAATCTATAACATAACTACTTCCATCTGAAGTTCCTACAATCTGCGCTGAAATAAGAATGAAATCAATTAGGCTCTCAATTCCACAAAACACTACAGCACAAAAGTAAACCTAAGGCAGACTATCTAAGATAAAATTGGTCTCCCAACCATTCAAGGAGAAGACAGTGCAACTATTACTTTGAATGAATAGCCATTTACATTTACATTTGGGAGCTTGAGAAAATCAACCTCATTTCCAGTAAAATATGTTTCACATTGCCACAGAAATCCTTATAAGTTGTCTTGGGCGCTAGAAAA
Source organism: Acinonyx jubatus (assembly GCF_027475565.1). NCBI lineage: Eukaryota > Metazoa > Chordata > Mammalia > Carnivora > Felidae > Acinonyx > Acinonyx jubatus. Next base: position 114,325,910 of record NC_069385.1, on the reverse strand, counting down.
CAGAGCATGAACTGTGTAGTTTGTACAGTTATCTGGTTCTTGCCACAGCATTGTTGGTTGGTTGGTTGGTTTAGGTATTTACAAATACGTTGTCTCATTTTGAGGTTCTCACACTTTTGTATCTCCTTGCCCCCAGTGGTGGTGGTGGCAACCTTCCAAGGTTCCATGGTAACCGACATGAGCCGTAGGACTGCCAAGAGCTGTTGGGCTTGTTATGGATCAGTGCATCCCACTTTTTACTCTTAAAAAAACAATGCTAAAAAATATAAAAACAACAACAATGCTGCAGTGAACACTCTTATCATTAGAGCAAAGATCCTTGAAGAAGAAACATCTTGACTGGAAGAGCCTGAAAGCCATCTGCCAAAGACTAATCTCACAGACTGACCATTCCCTCCTCCGCCTGCACACAGGGTGACTTACAGCCTCTCCCTTCAGAACACCATGTTCTTCTCAAGAACCATGTTCTTAACACAGGTTAAGAAAGTAAGCTCTTAAATACAGACCTAAGAAAAAGAAAACTTAACATTTGGAAGTCAGACTAGCTGGGTTTGAATCCCAGTCCTGCCATTTGTAACTAACTATGTGACCTTGAGCAAGTTAGTCAATCTCTCTGGGCCTCCGTTTCTTCATCCCTTGAATGTCCTGATGTGCTATTGTGAGGCCTAAATAATTATCCCAGTTATTGCACTGCTCACAAACAAAAATCTGAATGTTCTATTTTTAAAAGACAAACCAAAAACTAACCCAAACTTTTGCATTATTTCTCTGAGCTACAGTATGTTCTTCCCCTGGAGAGATATCTGATACTAAACATCATCTACATTTTGCTTGCCTAGAAAAACACATGGTAACTTTTCTGCCTGCAGCACCAAACCACAGTATAGCTGAGCCCCATTACTGTGTAGTCTAGCTCTAATTAAAGGCATGTTCTCAACAACAGGGCTCTGAGAAACTGGGTAAAGGGTTTGTTTCAGATTCTGGCTTTATTACACAGATGAATGCAGCCAGCTAGCTCTGCGAAGCACTTTGCAATGAGTGGCAGGTGTCCCATATACATCTGATTACGTTAACCTAGAAAGGGCTTACTCTACCTCTAAGCATGCTTCATCTCAGCAATCCGACTGCCCAGGCAGGGTTAGGTAGCTGGATACTCGTCATCTGTTTCTCTGATTGGAAGCTGCTGTTTTTACAGAAAGACATAAATCCTCTCGTTATCTCCAGCCCTTCTCTCTCACTGCTTTTTTCCTCTGGACTATCCAGGTAGTCATCATAGCTGCAAGAGTGCCTGGAATGGACAGTTCTCTCCAGCCACCCATTAGCTTTTAACATCCTGACTCTGGATAAAATCTCCCCACTTGACATCTAAAGATAACCTAGAAATTTAGGGATGCCCTAAGTATGTTCTTTGTAACAACACATTCTAAGCCTCTAAAGAATCCTACAATTAACTCTGTTCGACACAAAAATTAAGAGAAGGAACATCTAATTTGCATTGTGGTCCTAACCTAAGAATTAAGAAAGTTAAGAGAATCTTGTAATCACTGTCCCTAATCTAAGAGATGCAGTGTTGTTAACAGGTGCAGGGCCTGATTTGAGCAGAATGCTGCCACTGGTAACAGTAGGCCAAGGGCTTGTTCTGAACTTCCCACTTGGTCAATTCTTTTAGCTTTTTTGATAAATGAGAGTTGAGGCCGTAAGAATAGGGGCTTCTGGGGAGAAGATTGGTGTATTGTATTGAGCTTGTATTGATGAAAAGTAATGAACTGTCTTGTTCAACTGATTTTATTGCGTTTTTAAAATTTTTTTCTTTTTTCTTTTAGAGAGAGAGCATGAGTGGGGGTGAGGGGCAGAAGGGGAGAGAGAGAGACAGAGACAGAGAGAGAGAAAATCCATGCTCAGTGTGGAGCCCAATGTGGGGCTTGATCCCATGACCCTGGAATCATGACCTGAGCCGAAATCAAGAGTCAGATGCTCAACTGACTGAGCCTATTTTTTTATTTTTTTGTCATGTTTAGAAGAGCATATGAATCCCAGGAAAGGGCTGAATCTGTAGTAGGTGCTCAATAAATACATGGCTCTAATTCTTTTGTCTGCAGCATCCCCAAGCAATGTACCCATTGTGGGTTGCCAGAGCTCACTAATGTAATCTCCAGGCGTTATTTTCTGTTTGTGGTTGCTTTACCAAAGTCTAACCCAGATCCCCACCTCAGATCTAATTTCCAGACCTACTGTCTCTGCTACCCACTTCCCTTTGGGTTCTGTGAATACTTAAATCTGATGTAACTTTTTTGTCATAGAGTGGCCATTTGAATTCTGGATGTTTTCAGTAAGTTCAGCAATAGTTACTGAATGCCCATTTTTTTACTAGGCACAGTTCTAGGTGTTTGGGGTATGGCACTGAAAAAGCAAAAAAGCTCTGCTGTGAGCCTATAGTCTGTTCTGGGAGGGGTCAAAAGGTCAAAACCTTCCCACAAAGGTTTTGCCAGATTTAGCAATGCTGCCCGTGGAGCTAGTATGTTGGATGTGTTTTCATATTCCTCAAACAAAGAGCCTGTAGGCTGGGACTGGATCGACTGCAAGATATTAAGCTGGAATTTCACACCTTGAGGACCTGGGGTCTGGGAGGACCAGAGGGTCCTCCATCTATTTACCACCCCTTAGGATGTAGGGACCAGCTCTTTCGAGGGGCCTTCAAGGGCATCTCTAGGCAAGTTTGGGCCCTCACAGCATGGAAGGCAGGCCCTGAAGAACCCCCTCTGAACTACCTAAGACGACCACAGTTCTATGCAGGCAGTCACCTGGGTGACCACTGAGGGAGCTTCAGGTGACACTACTTCAGCCCGGGTAGGCACAGCCAAATGTTTCTGAAGTGAGCATTGACACCAAACTTAACCTAGTTGGTGGGTGATAGTGGGCAGATTTTCAGGACATGTGCCTTTGTGAGTTTATGCCTAGCTGTGAGGACTCTCCTGACCTTGTAGCTCTTCTTGGTTCCTCCCCTCCTTACACAGGCTTCTCCCTGTGCTGCCCTGGCTCTCAGGAGCTGATTGTGCGTGTCTGTTCCTAATTCTACATTCAGCGACGTCATGTTTGGTAGTCTGAAATCAGTCACGGTGGGATTATTTGTACCATGGAAATTGGCAGAATGCCACAAATCAGAGCCCTCGCCCCCGCTGGGATAGCCAGTTAAAATATTTACCAAAACATCACTGGCACCTCCCAACATGGTTGATTCCGAAGGCCTTCTCACTCCAGGTCTTCCCAGTTTCTGGTGAAAAAGGCACTGGTCAGGCCAAGGGTGCTGTCTCCTTCCTGGTTCTCTAGAATTGCTCCAGGATGGTAGTGGTGTGCGTGCAGAGGCAGAACGGCCCTCCCCACTACTCTAGGCCACACTTAGTCATCTTTGGAATCACTGACACTTTAAGAATCTCCAGTTTCTCAACAAAATGGCTGCTGACCATCAGTCCCGTAGCCATAGGGGCCTAGGCCTAATCCCAGAGGTCCAGGGAGAAGACAGAGGCTACACCACCCGCTGCATCCCCACTTCTTTAATGACCTACGTTCTCATAGCCATTGAATGCAGTTGGATGCTTGGTGGAGGACAGGGATATAATCAACAGCAGCAGAGTCTCAGTTCTCAGCAGGGCCATCAGTCAGTATGCCCCATCATGCTTACTCAAGCCATCTTCCTACAGGAGTCCTTTAACAGTGATTGGGAATAGGCACTGTGACTGGGGTACTGGGCATCTCTCCAGGGGTGGAGCCTTGTTGCTGGGTGGTGTGAACTGCACTTCATCCTGAGCCACACTAATCTGGATATTAGTCCTCCCTCTTGGGATTATAAACCAGCTTTGGTTTCTTGCAGCACGGGCACAGGTTGTCCTAGGTAGCATCCTAATGATTTTTGGAAGAATCCTTCCCAGGCATGGTGTGACTTTGGAGATGGCAGTGCCCTTGACTCAGGCCACCAGGTACGACTTAAGGCCTGACCTTGTGAGCGGGCTGATTTCCCAATGAACGTCTCTAGTCATGAGATCTTGTCTCCAAGTGTGCAACCCTCACAGAGCAGCAACGGCTATCTTCCTACTTCCATCTGAAGAACCTCCTCACCCTTCTGCAACAGGTCCTGAAATTTGGGAAATGGAAAACAGAATCTCTATTACCTCCCCTTCAGTTGCCTAAATATGAGGGGGCCAGATTTTTCATTTTCCCCTGCCCTTTTGGAGTTATCTAACCCCTTCTAAGAAGTTAGCCTCTGAACCCCTGGCATAGTTCTCAGCATTCATTCGTTCCACAAGTATTTACTGAATACCTACTACGTGCCAGGCACTGTGCTAGATTCTAGCATTACCACAGTCTCTGACTTTATAGGACTTGTCCTAGAGAACAGACAGTAACAGGTGGTTAAGGTTTAAGTAGAAATAGTACTGGGAACCAAGAGAACACAGAAAGGGGGCAGCCAGCTCAGACTAAGGACATAGAATGCTTTCTAGAGCATTAGATATCTAAGCTAAGACCTGAAGGACAACTAGGGATCACCAGGTTACGGATGAGGAGAGGAGAGGACTGGGGGTTGGGTGGAGAAGGAAGTATTATGGGTAGACAAGAGTGGGAAGCCAGGGAGGTGAGAGAGAGCATGGCCTTCTTGCGGAAGTGAAACGCATTCTGTGTGGTTGGATTGTAGAGTTCCTAAAGAGATGTAATAATATAAGCTAACAATATCTCAATAACATGTGTTGAACATTGTTACTATCACTTTAGAGGAATTAACTCTTGTAACAAATCTGTTATGATTCCATGTTATAGATGAGAAAATGGAAGCAATAAGAAGTTAACTCGCTTGCTCAAGGGCACACAAATTAGTGGAAAGGAGAAAATGCGGCTGAAGTGATCAGCCCCTATTATGGAGTTTTATCCTAAGAACAGTGAGCAATCATTGGAGGTTATAGTTGGGGGGAGTGACATTTTCCTCTGTCTTGGGAAGATCAGTTTGGTTGCTGTGTGGAGGGTAGGTTAGAGTGGGGAAGACAGAGGGTATCCAGGGAGGCCATTTAAGCAATTCCAATAATCCACACAAGAGGTTAGATGGCCTGAATTAAGTAAGGCATTGGTAGTGTGGGTGGGGAGAAGTGGAAGATTTCACAGATATTTAGCAGGTGTATTGAGCAAGACTTCTGATTGATTGGATGTGGGGATGAGGGAGATCCTGGAGTTAAGGGTGATGACTGGGTTTCTGCCTTGGAAATAACTCAGGAAGAGGAAAATATTTGGGGGAAGATATTAGTCAAGCATGAATTTATTTTTGGGGGATTGTTGAATTTGAAAATGCTGAAAAGAAAATTGCATGGAGTGACTACAGAGTCCCTACACATGCTAATTATATACTCCCCTCCATGGACCACACACATTTAAATTTTTCTGCCACATAATCTTCTGGACATTATCTTCCAGAGCAATGGTTGGAAGTCATTAAAGTAGGCCTCGATAGCTGCTTTGAGGAATTCAACTGTTATCAGGCGGATTTGAGAATTTATCATGATACCCAAAGGCAAGAAGCATACTACATGATATCAGAGCTACAGCCATTCCAACATCCACTAAATTGGCTGTCAAGATAAATATTTACAAACTGGGAAACCATAAGTGCTGGAGCAGAAGAGCTGTTGATTTAAGACCTTTCACACACAGTTGTGGAAAAATCCATGTGTTAAGTGTACTCAAGTAAGCATTGTGGTTGACACTTGTGACAAAAATGCCCCATCAAATGATCTTATGAAATTGCTACCCACATCAGGACATGAGACAGCTATTGCTCTGGGATGGACAACATGATGTGACTCATGAGGACTTCAAGGCTTCTCAACATAGAGCTGAGAGCTCAGAGGTGAGACCTGGCTAGTAATACAAATGTGTACAGATGGTTACTGGGATCATAAGAGAGAATAAAATCCCCCAGGGAGAGTAGGCTGAAGGGGAAAATACCCCAAACAGAACGCTGAGGACCACTGACATACAAGGGGAGCCACCTACAGAGACCAAGAAAGGGTAGTAGGCAAAAGGTAGGAGAAGTAAATGGTGACGTATCTCAGAGGGCAAATGTGATGGTTCATTTTGTGTGTCAACTTGATTGGGCCACGAGGTACCAGACATTCAGTCAAACACTATTCTGAGTGCCTGTGAGAGTGCTTCTGGATGAAGTTAACATTTGAATCAGTGCACTGAGTAAAGCAGATTGCCCTGTCCAATGTGGGAATCCTCATCAAATCAGCTGAATAGAACAAAACGCTGACCTGGTAAGTGAGAAGGACTTTCCTCCTGCTGTACTTCCTTGAGCTGGGACATGGGTTTTCTTTTCCTGCCTTTGGACTCAGACTGAAACATCAGCCCTTCCTGGGTCTCTAGCCTGCAGGCCTTCAGACTGAAATTACACCGTCAGCTGTCTTGAGTCTCCAGCTTGCCAACAGCAGACCTTGGGATTTGTCAGCCTCCATAATCACATGAGCTACTTCCTTATACTCAGTCAATCAATCAATCAATTTATCTATCTGCCTGCCTGCCTACCTACCTACCTATATCCTATTGTTGGCTCTGTTACTCTGGAGAACACTGACTAGTACAGCAAGGCAACATTTCAGGAATTTGGGAGTGGTTAACAGGGCTAAAGGTTGCTGTTGGTCAAGTAAGATAAGAACTGAAAATATCAATGGGTTTAGCAACTAGGAGGTCATTGGAAGAGCAGTTTTAGTGACGCGGTGGGGGCAAAACAACCATTTGCTCTGCATTAGGAAGTGAGTGAGAAATATTTCAAGGGAAGAAGAAGAAAAAAGGATGCAGTTGAAGAGAAAAGTCTGAAAATATGGTAGAGAGAAGTTGAGGGCTTTTTCTAATGACGGTTTTGATATATTTCATGAAGTTGGAAAGGATCTTCTCTGACTAGAGTGAAGGAAAGGGGAAGTGTTGAGATTGGATATTGGAAGAAGATGGAGAAGATTTGAAATAACTGCTGGGCTGTGTGTGGACAAGGCATGTGCCTGGATGTCTTGTGGCACCAGTAGGTACTTTTGTGTGGTTTTAGCCTGGCATGGCTCAGCTTCCTCTGTCTGGAGAAAATGGAGCTGCATGGATTCAGGGTTGGGATTTTGATAAGAGGGTGTCATGGGGATGAAGAGGGGATGACCTTGGATTCAAGACTGATTGGAGTGGAAAATGAAGAAAGCAGGGAGGTGGCATGTAGAAAGTAGATGAGTTTAGAGCCTGGAGTAGGTATCTGCAAAGTCAAGGAATTGGATGTGAAGGAAAGAGCTAAAAGTGAGAGAATTGATGTGTGGATTTAATATTTAAAGGCGGGAACAGTTCTACAACCAAACATGAATGTCCTTATCCCAAAATAAAATGATGGGCTTTGCCCTATGAGCACTCTCCTTTATGGAAATAATCTTGAACGCTTTTCTTAAATATAATATTTTTATTTATAAAATAGTTTATTGCCATTATATGTGTACAATAAATTTAATAATTAAGAAATTTATAATTTATGACATAGAAATTCATTTAAGAACAGATAACCCTAAAATTTGTATAGGACCACAAAAGACCCCAAATAGCCATAGCAATCTTGAAAAACAAGAGCAAAATTGGAGGTATCACAGCCCCAGATTTCAAGTTACACTACAAAGCTGTAGTAATCAAAGCCAGTATGGTACTGGCACAAAAACAGATGCATAGATCAATGGGACAGAATAGAAAGCCCAGAAATAAACCCAGAATTATATGGTCAATTAATCTTCGACAAAGGAGGCAAGAATATGCAATGGGAAAAAGTCTCTTCAACAAATGGTATTGGGAAAACTGGACCACTTTCTTACAGCATACACAAAAATACATTCAATGGATTAAGGGCCTAAATGTGAGAGACCTGAAACCATAAAAATCCTAGAAAAGAGTGCAAGCAGTAATTTCTCTGACATCAGCCATAGCAACATTTTTCTAGATATATCTTCTGAGGTAAAGGAAACAAAAGCAAAAATAAACTGTTGGGACTGCATCAAAATAAGCTGCACAGCAGGAAACAGTCAACAAAACTAGAAGACAGCCTACTGAATGGGAGAAGATATTTGCAAATAACAAATCCAATAAAGGGTTAGTATCCAAAATATATAAAGAGCTTATACAAGTCAACACCAACCCCCCCCCGACAAGTAATCCAATTTAAAAATGGGCAGAAGACATGAACAGATATTTCTCCAAAGAAGAGATACCGATGGCCAAATGTGAAATACCAAATACCGATGTGAAAAGATGCTCAACATCACTCACCATCAGGGAAATGCAAATTGAAACCACAGTGAGATATCACCTCACACCTGTCAGAATGGCTAAAATTAAAAACAAGAAACAAGTGTTGGCAAGGATGTAGAAAAAAGGGAACCGTCATGCACTGTTGGTGGCAATGCAAACTGTGGAAGTTTGCAGCCACTGTGGAAAACAGCATGGAGGTCCTCAAAAAGTTAAAAATAGAATTACCATATGATCCAATAATTTCACTACTGGGTATTTACCCAAAGAATACAAAAACGCTAATTCAAAAAGATATATGTACCCCTATGTTTATTGCAGCATTATTTACAATAGCCAAATTATGGAAGCAGCCCAAGTAGCCGTTGACAGATGAATGGATAAAGAAGATGTGGTGTATATGAATATATGTGGTGTAAAATATTACTCAGCAATAGAATATTACTCAGCCATAAAAAAGAATGAAATCTTGTCATTGGCAACAACATGGGTGGATCTAGAGAGTATAATGCTAAGTGAAATAAGTCAGAGAAAGACAAATAGGATATGATTTCATTCATCTGTGGAATTTAAGAAACAAAAAGAACAAAGGAAAAAAAAGAGACAAACCAAAAAATGGACCCTTAACTACAGAGAACAAACTGATCATTACCAGAGGGGAAGTGGATGGGGGATTGATACAGATAAAGGGGATTAAGAGTATGCTTACCATGATGAGCACTGAGTATAACATTGTATGTTAATTGAAAAAAAATGATGTGTATTAATATATATGTATAAATGTTCTGTTCTTATGTGTATATTCTCAGCATATTAATTTAAAGTGTTATTAAATAATATATTTATAAGAACTGTTCATTTTTGAGTATATCTTTATGGACCCCTAATCTCCCATTCTTTCTCTCTTAATCTCCAGCTGCAACAGTAGGAACAAATTAAGCATTATTTTATTTAAAACAAAATTTTTTTTAACATTCATTTATTTTTGAGAGACAGAGATTGACAGAGCACGAGCTGGGGAGGAACAGAGAGAGAGGGAGACACAGAATCAGAAGCGGGTCCAGGCTTTGAGCTGTCAGCACAGAGCGAACTCATGGACTGTGAGATCACGATCTGAGCTGAAGTCAGACACTTAACCAACTGAACCACCCAGGTGCCCCAAGCATTATTTTAAAATGCTGTTACAAAAATCTTTGGTTCCTGTCCTTTTCCTGCAACTGTTCCACCTACATTTGTCCTTTCTTTGGCTATCTAGCACCTGAACTACTTTCTTATTTTTAACTAGTTCTCTTCCTTATGAAGCAAAGCCCACCTCTTCACAAGGAAGCTGAAAATACCAGATACTTAACTTTCCCAGAATCCTTTGCAGCTAGAGCTGTACACATGACAAGGATCCATTAATTGGACACATTCAAGCTGTGAATGGGAAATGTGATCCAAAAAAGCTGGGACCAGCAGAATCATGGTTCTGTGAAGACGGTGGCTCATGAGTCCAGTTTCTAGAAACAGTTGTGGCAGTGGTGCTCAGCATTATCCATGGTCAAAGGCATTTGCCATGCAAACTTTGGTATGTGTGCCCAGGTACTAGGGGCAGGTATGCCCAGGTACTAGGGGCAGAAGTGACTTCACCAAACTGGTTCTGTAGTACACAAATTTGGGGTATTATTCCTGGCTGCATAGCTGCCAAGCCTCTTCTGATATATTCTTTCAATCCTGTCAATATATTCCTTCTCTAAGAATGTGCCCAGAATCCATTTCTACTACTAAGTCAGAAAGCTGACATAGCCTGGTTCAGCCTTGCCTCAATTCTCTGAGCTAGCCTATATCCTTCCAAATCATTTTATTTTGATTTGAGTTAGCATCAGGGTCCAATACTTGTCTGGGTAGCAAATGTGATGAGGAAAAGAGTATGCGTTTCGAGTCTGTTTTTTTAATTTACTCTATGACCTTTAGCCAGTTACCCTACCTCTTCTAACAGATAAGAGGGCACTTCCCACTCTGACCTGTTCTGGTTATAGAATTTGGATGGCTCCTCAAAGGTCTCTACTGAGTAGTGAGCAACAGGTTGAACTGTTGATTGATGGTTCCCTTCCTTCCTTCTTTTCCCCCCACCCACCGAGGTTCTCTTTTAAGTTCATAACATCCTGAAGCAAATAGGTTTATCACCTCTTCTCTTCCATCCATTTTCTTCCCTCACAAACTCTGTGAGACTGGGAGAGTGGACATTCCAGAAGCTAAAGGAAGTGAGAGACAAGAGGGAATGGAAGGAGCTCCCCAAATAAGCTCAGGGAGGGGCCCCTGGAGGGCTTGGTTGGTTAAAGCATGCAACTCCTGATCTTGGGGTTGTGAGTTTGAGCCCCATGTTGGGCATAGAGATTTCTTAAAAAAAAAATAAATCTCAGGGAACAGAGAGACAGACATGCCCTAGGCCCTACCCTCTTACAGGTGGCTTCTTATAAGGAGCTTCCTTAGAGCATACATACCGTGCATCTTAGAAGTTGGTATCTGGGACAGGCATCAAAATCTTTTGATAGCTTTCTAAATGAGTCTCTGGTCTTTGCTCTTTCCCTCTCCAGTCCATTTTCTACTCCTTATCCCAAGGTAGCTTTCTAAAGGTAGCTTTCTAAAGAGATCATGTCTTGGCCATCTACGTTTCTGCTTGAGTCATGGGCAAATGACTTAAAATTTCCAAGTGTCAGTTTCCTCATCTGTAAAGTGGGGATAACAGTGTCTATCTCCTAGGGATTGTTGTAGAAGATTAAATGAAATTACAAGTATGCAGCCTGTAGCATAATGCCTGGTACATGCCAAGAGCTCAGGTGTTAAGTATTGTTATTATTGCCATTATTGCTATTGCAGAGGACTTAGATTGCCCATGTTGCAAAACACCCATGTGGCCTGGAGGTCATGAGCACTAGCTAAGGAGTCAGACACACCTAAGTTTGAATTTTAGCACTACAGCCTGTACTATGCACACGAGCTTGGGCTAGTCAACTAATCTGTCTTCTGATTTACTTCCCATAAAATGAGGATAATAAAACATTTCTTCCCAGGGTTTTTGTGAGGGTGAAATGAGATTACACATACATATCAGAGTTAGGTTAGGCTAATACAGGGCCCTAAACAAGCCATTTTCCATCCACATAAAAGAAGCTAAAGGAAAACTCTATTTTTTTTAAGAAGATATTTTCTTTTTTGTTTTTAAGTTTATTTATTTATTTTGAGAGAGAGGGAGAGAGATGGAGAGAGAGAGAGTCCCAAGCAGGTTCCACACCCCCAGCATGGAGCCTGATGTGGGGCTCAAACTCACAAACCATGAGATCATTACCTGAGCCGAAACCAAGAGTCGGATGCTTAACCGACTAAGCCACCCAGGTGCCCCAAGGCTCTATTGTTATTAAGGAATAAGGCTCTTTTCTTTTTTCTTCACTCTTATTAGTGGTTGACTGATAGTCCAAGACAGCAACCATCTGGGAAGTTTTAAGACTTCCTAGAAATTCTACCCAACAACGTCTACTTACACATCATTGGCTAAAACGTATATAGTCATACCTAGATGCAAGGGAGGCTAGCATTATAGTTTTTTTTTTTCAGCTGGACAAATTGCCACCCAGAATGAAATAGGGTTCATTGAGGAAGTGAAGTTTGTGCCAACAGCTACGTGAGTGAGCTTGGAGGTGGATCTTCCAGCCGAGTCAAGCCTTTAAAAAAAATTTTTTTTGTGTTTATTTATTTTTAAGAATGAGAGAGAGAGAGACCGAGTATAAACAGGGGAGGGGCAGAGAGAGAGGGATACAGAATCTGAAGCAGGCTCCAGGCTCTGAGCTGTCAGCACAGAGTCCGACGTGGGGCTTGAACTCCCGGAGTGTGAGATCATGACCTGAGCCGAAGTTGGAGGCTTGACGGACTGAGCCACCCAGGCGCCCCAAGCCTTTAGATGGTTGTAGTCCTGGCCAACTGCTAGACTTCAACTTCATGAGAGACTCAAAGCCATACCCCTGAGCTAAGCTGCTCTGAGATTCTTCCTTTTTCTTTATAACATTTCTAAGATTATAGTGTTTAATGTTTATCAGGTTAAATTCAGATTCCTGACCCCTAGAAATAGTTTAAAATAATCAGTGTTGTTTTAAACTACTAAATTTGGGGGAAATTTGTTATACAGCAGTAGGTAAACTAATATAGTAAGCAACAAACCCCAGTAATAGTAATTATCTAAGACTTTATCACCAATAGAAACCATAGCTATTTTCTTTTGTTTTTAGTTTATTTTTTTAAGTTTTTATTTTAATTCCAGTTAGCTAACATAGTGTAATATTAGTTTCAAGTATATGATATAGTGATTCAACAATTCCATACATCACCCGGTGCTCATCGCAACATGTGCACTCCTTAATCCCTGTCACTTATTTAACCCATCCCCTTACCTTCCTTCCCTCTGGTAACCATCATTTGCTCTCTGTAGTTAAGAGTCTATTTCTTGAAACCATAGCTATTTTCATATCACATCAAAGTTGCTGTAGACATTTCATAATATTATTTCTACTCATCTTTACTTTAGAAGTATAGTATTTTTAGATCTACCACTGGATAATACATGATTACAGTCTGCCATCTACTTACATTAGTGGCGTATAGCTGCCATGGGGCAGCTTTGGGGTATAGTGGGGTATAGTGGGGTATAGCAGGCATGGGGCAACTCTGCACCTAGTTGATTAACATGTTTCCTCCCATTGATAACCCGGATATCTATGTTGCTTTTTAGGAGTTCCTATCAAAAATTGTTTTGTTGACCAAACAAAGGAGGTCAGTTGTTTCTGTTATTGGTTCAACTTCTGCAAACCAGACAGCTCAAATTCTTAACTCTCCAAAAGGCACCTTGACCCTCTTTAATGTGAACAAGAATGCAGTCTAGAAGTATGGACTAGGCAGTTTAAAGCATGTCTAATAGTTTAGGTAACTGTCTCAGGATATTATTTGAGATAATTTACTATTGCTAACACATGATATAGGTGTATATACAGTTATAAGTTCTGTGAGTAGCAAAGGCTCTTTCTTTTACTTTACTCCTTAAACTCCCTTTTGTATATTGCCTATGTTTTGGAGTAAAGGCATAAACACACAGTATATTGTACAGGTGGTATTTGTATCTTGTTTCTCCCTAAAATACTGAGCATTTAAACTAATAAAACTAGAGGCAGGACTTTGCCAAGTGAAAAGATCAGCATATCATTTCCTCCAAAACAACAAAAAGAAAAACAAAACTAGGGGTGCCTGGGTAGCTCAGTCGGTTAAGCATCTGGCCTCAGCTCAGGTCATGATCTCGCAGTTTGTGGGTTCGAGCCCCACGTCGGGCTCTGTCTGTGCTAGCAGTTCAGAGCCTGGAGCCTGCTTCAGATTCTGCGTCTCCTCCTCTTCTGTGCCCCTCCCACGCTCATGTTCTGTCTCTCAATAATAAATAAACGTTAAAATTAAAAAAAAAAAAAACTAGTGACAAAAGCAATAGTTGACAAAAAGAAAAATGGAGAGAAACAACCATTTTGGTTCCCCAGAAACCAAACAAAATCATACAACAATCCGAGAAGCATTTATGCTTGAAAAATTGCTGAACTTCAGCAAGAATAGTGGGAATCTGTGGTGTTCTAGCCTGAGGCTGTTCTATCACTCTCCTCTGTTTATTTGACACAGAAGTTCAAAATTTGGGGGCAATCAGGACCAGAAACATCTCTGCTGTGGTCATTGGGGCCTTACTCAGTTTGGAGCAGTGGACAGTTACCACACCTAGCAGTGTTGTTGGTGAAAGTGACAATCTCAGAGGCAGGCAAGTGAGGAGGGCCATTGGCTCTGCTAGTTTGAGGCTGTAGTCTTGGGTTGGGGCAAGCATGTTCTAGACCGAGGCTGCATGCATGCAGAGAAGATCAGAGATGGCCCAAGTTAACAACAAACTGTTGACCAGCCCTGAGGTTATGTGTGTGTGCAGAGGAGACACAAAAGGGCCCAACAGAAAGTAAAAGCTGGATAAGAGTTGAAAATGACTTCAACTTTGAATTCACTCCCCTACCTGTATACAGATCTATCAGTAGAGGACAGAAGACTCACTTGCTTGAAGTGTTTAAGCATAACCTTTTTCTGATCAGTGGCTAACTACTAAACTACACAGACATGGGGCAATGCTTAGGAAGCCAGAAATAAAAATAAGAATAAAAAACAACAGAACAGAACAGAACAGAAACGTCAGTGCTATATACTGGAGGAGAGACAGATTTAATGGGTTTTTCCCAGACAAATTATTAAGCAAGGAAGCAAAAAACAAACAAATAAAAATATCAATAACAGTAACCTGTGGTGGGGGAATTAGAATCCAGACTTGATACAGGGTATTATCTAAAATGCCAAGTTTTGGGTGTGCCCTGGGTGGCTAAGTTGGTTAAGCATCCGACTTCAGCTCAAGTCATGATCTAGCAGTCCATGAGTTTGAGCCCCTCATCAGGCTGTGTGCTGACAGCTCGGAGCCTGAAGCCTGCTTCGAATTCCGTGTCTCCCTCTCTGTCTGCCTCTCCCCTGCTCACACTGTCTCTCTCTCAAAAATAAATAAACATTAAAAAAAATTTTAATGCCCATTTTCAACAATAAAAACAACAAATTATAAGACACAAAGAAATGGGAATGTGTGACCCATACTCAAGAGAAAAAAAACAGTCAATATAAATTGACTCTCAGTGACTGACCACAGATATAGAATTTAGCAAAGACTTCAAAGAGGTTATTATAATTATGTTCAAAGAACTAAGGAAATTATGTTTAAAGAATTAAAGCATTACACTAATGAATCAACAAATAGAGATTCTGTTTTTAATGTTTATTCTGAGAGAGAGAGAGTGTGTGTGTGTGCACATGAGCAGGAGAGGGGCAGAGAGAGGGGGAGAGAGAATCCCAAGCAGGCTCCACACTCAATGCAAAGCTCAACATGGGGCTCAATCTCACAACTATGAGATTGTGACCTGGGCCGAAATCAAGAGTTAGATGCTCAACTGACTGAGCCACCCAGACACCCTTAGAGATTCTTTTTTTCCCAAATGTTTATTTTTGAGAGAGAGGGAGGGAGACAGAAGATCTGAAGCAGGCTCTGCGCTGACAGAAGAGAGCCCAATGTGAGGCTCAAACTCATGAACCGCAAGATCATGACCTGAGCTGAAGTTGGACACTCAACCAACTGAGCCACCCAGGAGCCCCATTGGAGTTTCTTAATAGATAGAAATTGTTTAAAAAAAAAAATGAATGAAATGATATTCTGGAGGTGAATACAGTAACTACTGAAAGCAATTTGTATGTTCAATGCAATCCCTATCCAAATCCCAAAAACATTTTTTTTGTGGAAATAGAAAATCCATCTTAAAACCCATGTGAACTCTCAAGGGACCCCATAGCTAAAACATTGTTGAAAAAGAAAAACAAACTGAAGGTCTGATACTTCCTGGTTTCAAAACTTAGTACAAAGCTAGAGTAATCAAAAAAATGTGGTGCTTATTTAAGTGTTGAATCACTATATTGTACACGTGAAACTAATATTACACTGTTAACTAACTGGAATTTAAATTAAAACTTTTAAAAAATCTAAAAATAATCAACACAAAAACAAACAAAAAACCAGTTTGGTGCTGGCATAAAGACAGACATATAAATCAATGGAACAGAGAGCCCAGAAATAAACCCTTGCATATATGATCAAATGATTTTTGACAAGGATTCAAAGGTTATTCAATGGGGAAAGGACTGTCTTTTCAACAAGTTGTGTTGGAAAAACTGGATGTCCATGTGCTAAAGAATGAAGTTGGACTCTTACCTTACATCATCTACAAAAAATAACTCAAAGTGGATTCAAGACCTAAATGTAAGAGTGAAAACTATTAAATTCTTTAGAGAAAATATAAAGGAGAATCTTCATTACACTGGATTTAGCAATGATTTCTTGAATATGACACTGAAACACAGGCAACAAAAGAGAAAATAGATACTTAATCAAAATTAAAAACCTTAGTGCATCAAAGGACACTACTGGGGCACCTGGGTGGCTCAGTTGGTTAAGCGTCCAATTTTGGCTCGGTTTGTGATCTCACAGTTCACGGGTTGTGATCTTCACAGTTCACAGAGAGCCCCGATGCAGGGCTCTCTGCTGTTAGTGCAGAGCCTGCTTTGGATCCTCTGTCTCCCTCTCTCCCTCTCTCTCTGCCCCTCCCCTGCTCGTGCTGTCTCTCTCTCTCTCTCTCAAAAATAAATAAACGTTAAAAAAAATTTTTTTTTAAAAAAGGACACTACCAACAGAATGAAAAGAAATCTTATGGAATGGCAGAAAATATTTGCAAATCATATATCTGATAATTAATATCCAGAATATATAAAGAACTCCTACAAATTCAACGACAAAAACCCAAACAACCTAATTAAAAAATGAGCAAAGGACTTGAATAGATATATCTCCAGAAAAAATATACAAATGGCTAAGAAATACATGAAAAGATGCTCACCATCACTAATCATTAAGGAAATGCGAATAAAAAGCACTATGAGATTGGGATATAACTTCATACCTATTAAGATAGCTAGTATAGAAGAAGAAAAAAACAAAAAATTCTCCAGAAAATAACTAGTAGTTAGTGAGGATGTGGAGAAATTGGAAACATTGTGCATTGCTGATGGGGATTTATGTCAGATGGTGCAGCTGCTGTGGAAAACAGTATGGCAGTTCCTAAAAATATTAAGCATTGAATTACTATATGATTCAGTAATTTCATTTCTGGGTTTATATCCAAAAGAATTGAAAGCAAGGCCATGAACAGATACAAGTACACACATTTTCAAAGAAATCTATTCATAATACCCCAAAGGTAGAAGCAATCTGAATGCTCATTGATGGATTAATGGATAAACAAAATGTGGTATACACATACAATGGAGTATTATGCAACCTTATAAAGAAAGAAGATTCTGACACAGGCTATAAACATGGATGAACCTTGAAGACATTCTGCTAAACAAGCCAGTCACAAAAGGGTAAATATTGTATGATTCCACTTATTTTTTAAAATTTTTTAAATGTTTATTTATTTTTGAGAGAGACAGAGACAGAATGTGAGTGGGTTGGGGCAGAGAGAGAGGGAGGCACAGAATCCGAAGCAGGCTCCAGTCTCCAAGCTGTCAGCACAGAGCCTGACGTGGGGCTCAAGCTCACGAGCTGTGAGATGATGACCTGAGCTGAAGTCGGACTCTCAACCGACTGAGCCACCCAGGCGCCCCTGATTCCACTTATTTTTGAAAATGTTTATTTTATTCACTTAGAAAAAAAGAGGGGGAGAGAGACAGAGAATAAGTGGGGCAGGCGCAAAGAGAGAGAGAGAGAATCCCAAGCAGGCTCTGCACTGTCAGGCTCCATGCTGTCAGTGGAGGGATTTAGCAGCAGATGCTAGATAGCAGAAGAAAGAACCCATGAGCTTGAATAAAATAGAAATTACCCAATCTGAAGATTGAAAAAAAACTGAAGAAGAATAAACAGTGCTCAGAGACCTGTGGGGCAACATCAAGAATGCCAATGTATGGCTAATGGTTGTATCCAAAGAAGAAATGGAGAGGAGAGAAAAGGGAAGACTTTTTAAATGAAATAATGGTCAAAAGCTTTACATATGTGATGAAAACATGAATCTATACATGCAAGAATGTAGCGAACCTCAAGTCAGATTAACACAAAGAGATTCATACTTAGACACATCAGAGTCTAACTGCTGAAAGACAAAGAGAAAAATCTGAAAGCAGCAAGAGAAAAATGACTCATCACATACAGGGAGCATAAATACTGTTGGCCGACTTCTCATCTGAAATGATGGGGGCCAAAAGACTGTGGAATGACATATTCAGTGGGCTGAATGAAAATTTCTCTATCTAGCAAAACTACCCTTTCAAAAGGAAAGTAACATAAAGACATTCCTAGATAAAGACAGAAAATTGGTTACTGGCAGAGCTGCCTTTAAGATATACTAAAGGAATTCATTTAGACTGAAAGGAAATGACACCAAAAAATGATTCAAATCCACAGGAAGAAATTAGGAGCATCACAAATGGTAAATACGTGGATTGATATGAAAGACTTTAGAAATATAATTTTCCTCATTTCTTAGTTTTCCTCATTTCTTTTCTTTTTTAATCTTTATTTTTTTAGAAGTTTTACTTATTTACTTTTGAGAGAGAGAGAACACAAGTGAGGGAGGGGCAGAGAGAGAGGAAGTGAGAGAGAACCCCAAGCAGGCTCCACACCACCAATGCAGAGCCCATTGTGGGGTTTGAACTCATGAAATGCAAGATCCTGACCTGAGAGCTGAAGTCAGACACTTAACCAACTGAGCCACCCAGGCACCACCCCTCTTTTTTTTTTTTTTTTAATATTTATTTATTTTGAGAGAGAGAGAATCCCAAGCAGGCTCTGAGCTGTCAGCACAGAGCCTGATGCAGGGCTCAATCCCACAAACCATGAGATCATGACATTGAGAGTCAGATGCTTAACTGACTGAGTCACCCAGGCACCTCTCCTCATTTTTTTTCCTTAACTATCTTAAGAAACAGATTATAAAAAACAATTATTATAGCACTGTATTACTGCGACAGATGTGTGTGTGTGTGTGTGTGTGTGTGTATGATAAAAACTTTGCAAAAAAATGATATAAAAAACAAGAACCATTATTTCTAGGAAGGCACAGAAAGCCACTCAACATCATGTTCAACAAACCAGATTCTTGGAAAAATATAATTCTTGAGCTACTGCTGCTATAATCCATTGTAAGGATTAAAAGTCAGTAAAGGTGATAAAACTAGATAAAGTATAAAATTTGCCTTGTTTTATAGCTTACACATATCTTTTGAATGTCATTTGACTTAACAAATTATTTCTTTCTAGGTTCATGAAAAACAATTTGCTTAAAAATCATACAAAAATTGAGTTTCAAAAATGTCACTTGGAGCCTTAAAATAAATAACAGTAATGTATAATAAGTGAAGGCTATTATAACCAAATACATTCATACATGCATATGTACATACATACATATATTACAGAGAAGGGAAACCTCTTACAATAGAATGCCAGCTGTTAAAGTCAGAAGGATGACATAGTTAGAAAGTCACCATTTGTAGATCTCACAGTAAAAATTGATTAGCCAAGAGTCATCATCGGATGCTAAAAACTAGTTAGTAAAATTTTGAGGAGGAATAGAGCACCTCCAAATACTTGTTAATTGCAAAGGGAAAAATAGTAACTTTACTGTGGAGAAACTTGACAGACACCCCCTTAAACAGGTGATAAAAGTTACCATCGCTAGTAATGGTACAAACTGACATCATGTCACCCCCCAATAAGAGGAGCACAGTATCATTTCTTTTTTTTTTTTCCCATTACTTCAGCTTTCTTTTTCTTTTTCTTAAATTAATTATTTTTTAATTTATATCCAAGTTAGTATATAGTGCAATAATGATTTCAGGAATAGAATCCAGTGATTTATCCCCTACATGTAACACCCAGTGCTCATGCCAACAAGTGTCCTCCTTAATGCCCCTTGCCCATGTAGCCCATCCCTCCACCCACAACCTCTCCAGCAACCCTCAGTTTGTTCTCTACATTTGAGTCTCTTATGTTTTGCTCCACTCCCTGTTTTTGTGTTATTTTTGCTTCCCTTCCCTTATGTTCATCTCTTTTGTATCTTAAATTCCACATGAGTGAAGTCATATGATATTCGTCTTTCTCTGACTAATTTCGCTTAGCATAATACACTCTAGTTCCATCCATGTTATTGCAAATGGCAATATTTCATTCTTTTTGATTGCCTAGTAATACTACATTGTGTGTATGTGTATATATATCTCTCACATCTTTTTTTTCATTTTTATTTATTTTATTTTATTTATTTTTTTTTAATATGAAATTTATTGTCAAGTTGGTTTCCATACAACACCCAGTGCTCATCCCAACAGGTGTCCTCCTCAATACCCATCACCCACCCTCCACTCCCTCCCACCCCCCATCAACCCTCAGTTTGTTCTCAGTTTTTAAGAGTCTCTTATGTTTTGGCTCCCTCCCTCTCTAACCTTTTTTTTTTTTCCCTTCCCCTCCCCCATGGTTTCTCAGGAAACTTAACACATAAGAGTGAAAACATACGGTATCTGTCTTTCTCGGTATGACTTGTTTCACTTAGCATAACACTCTCCAGTTCCATCCACGTTGCTACAAAAGGCCATATTTCATTCTTTCTCATTGCCACGTGGTATTCCATTGTGTATATAAACCACAATTTCTTTATCCATTCATCGGTTGATGGACATTTAGGCTCTTTCCATAATTTGGCTATTGTTGAAAGTGCTGCTATAAACGTTGGGGTACAAGTGCCCCTATGCATCAGCACTCCTGTATCCCTTGGGTAAATTCCTAGCAGTGCTATTGCTGGGTCATAAGGTAGATCTATTTTTAATTTTTGGAAGAACCTCCACACTGTTTTCCAGAGCAACTGCACCAGTTTGCATTCCCACCAACAGTGCTAGAGGGTTCCTGTTTCTCCGCATCCTCGCCAGCATCTATAGTCTCCTGATTTGTTCATTTTAGCCACTTTGACTGGCGTGAAGCTACCACATCTTCTTTCTCTATTCGTCTGTCAATGGACATTTAGGCTTTTTCCATACTTTAGCTATTGTCGATAGTGCTGCTATAAGTAAACATCGGGGTACATGTGCCCCTTCGAAACAGCACACCTATATCCTTTGAATAATTACCTAATAGTGCAATTTCTGGGTCATAGGGTAGTTCTATTTTTAATTTTTTGAGGAACCTCAAAACTGTTTTCCAGAGTGTCTGCACCACTTTGCATTCCCACCAGCAGTGCAAAAGTGTTCCTCTTTCTCCACCAACATCTGTTGTTAACATTTTAGCCATTTTAGCACATTTAGCCAGTGTGAGGTGGTACCTCATTGTGGTTTTGATTTGTATTTCCCTAATGATGAATGATGTTGAGCATTTTTTCATATGTCTGTTAGCCACCTGGATGTGTTCTTTGGAAAAGTGTCTGTTCATGTCTTTTGCCCATTCACTAGATTATTTGGGGTTTTTTTTGGGGGGGGGTGGTGTTAGCACAGTATCATTTCTATGGTATCCTTTTCAAAAGTACATAATCCCAGGGGCGCCTGGGTGGCTCAGTTGGTCGGGCGACTGACTTCAGCTCAGGTCATGATCTTGCAGTTTGTGTGTTCAAGCCCCACGTTGGACTCTGTGCTGACATCTCAGAGCCTAGAGCCTGCTTCAGATTCTGTGTCTCCCTCTCTCTGCCCCTCTCCCACTCACACTCTGTCTCTCTCTCAAAAATAAATAAACATTAAAAACAATTAAAATGAAAAAAGTACATAACCCCAATTCAATCATGAAACAGACAAATTCCAATTGAGGAGCATTCCACAAAACGCCTTTTTAAAAATGTCAAGGTTATCAGTTGGGAATGTTACATTTTGTAAACCCACCCAGTGAATGTGAAGTTGTACATTGTGTATCGTTGTTCATTAGAAAGGACAGTTTTACATAAATATTCATACATTTATTTTGTCTTAATTTGAATTGCCTGTGCAGGGTTCCCTACGCAGAGAAAAATAAAGCTGATTCAGGACCCAGAAAAAAAAGAAACCTCAAGGCTATGAATGACAAAGACTTAGGAACTGTTCCAGATTAAAGAGGACTAAAGTGACATTACATAATTTGACAAATGATCCTGGATTGGACCAGAAATTTTTTTCCCAGCTTTATTGAGGTATAATTAACAAATAACATTATAAGATATTTAAGTGTACAATGTGATGATTTGAAATATGTGTACATTGTGAATGGATTCCCCCATCAAGTTAATTAACACATCCATCACCTCATTTATTTACCTTTTATTTTGTGAGAACATTTAAGCTCTACTCTTTTAGCAAATTGTAATTATGCAATACAGTATTAGCCAGTATAGTCACCATGTTATACATTAGATCATCAGATTTTATTCATCTTATAACTGACAATTTCTACCCTTTTACCACGTCTCCCTAGCTCCCGTATCTCCCTGCCCTTGTCAATCACTTTTCTACTTTCTGGTTTTATTAGCTTTTTTTTTTTTTTTTTCAGATTCCACATATAAGTGATAACCATGCAGTATTTGCCTTTCTCTGCCTTGCTTATTTAATTTAGCATAATGCCCTCCAGGTTCATCCATGTCATTCCAAATGGCAGGATTTCTTTATTCCTGTGTGTGTGTGTGTGTGTGTGTGTGTGTGTGTGTGTATGTGTGTGTGAGACTAGCACATTTAAAAAATTCTATTCATCAAAAAAATTCTTATTTACTATAAAGGGTATTGTGGGACAGTTGGTAAAATATAAATAAGGTCTGTAGATTACAGTAGCATATCAGTGTTAAGTTCCTGATTTTGATCCTTATACTATGGCTAAGTAAAGGAATATCCTTGTTCTTATGAAACAAATACATTAGTATTTAGGAATAAAGAGTTATCATGTCTGCAATTTACTTTCAAATGGTTCATGAAAACAATACCTATTTACATAGAGATGAATGTGTTATGTTTGTATGAAATGATAAAATAGAAAATTATATTTATATATATTCTATATATGTGTGTATATATATATATATATATATATATATATAGAGAGAGAGAGAGAGAGAGAGAGAGAGAGAGGTATAGGTATATATATATAGAGAGAGAGAAAATGATAAAGTAAATGTGGTAAAATGTTAATAATTGGGGAATATAGTCCAGGGTATATGGGAATTCTTTGTATTATTCTTGAAATTTTCTGTAAGTTTTAAATTATTTCAAAATAAAAAAACTAAATTGGATCCAATGTTTTATTTTAGCTTTATTTTGTATATTTTTTTTACAAACCCAATTTAAAATGAAATGTCAAAGAAAAGGACAGATGATGAAGACCATGTATTATATTATTTTATGTGCATTATTGAATGTGATGGAACACAAAGGCCAGAGTGGGATGTGTATATGTATAAAAATTAATGTGAATTGAAGTATAATGTCAGCAAAATTGAAAGAGCCTCTCACATCTGTCCAGCCTGAAAGGCATCTAAATAAGATATGTCTCTCCACAGATATCTCTCAATGTAGCCAGCTTCTTTTTTGTGTTTCCTGTACACATGTTGGTGCCATCAAGGAAGAATTCTTATTTTGTGAATGCTTTGGGAAATTAAAAAGGCTATGGATATTTTGAGAATAGTAAAAATATTTTTTGCCAAATAAAACTTTGGAAAGAAAACCTTCAGATTCTGCATAGATGGAGGCCCTGAGATGCTTGGTAATGCACCTAGTTTCGCTACTCTCACGAGAAAGGAAACTTTTCACATCACTCATTGCCTTTTTACCCAGACATACACTGACAACAAGATTTTTCTAACAACCCTGAAAAAGAAGTTTTGTCAATAGCCAGAAATGTCATCAACTTCACCAGAGGCAGATCTTTGAGTCAAATGCATTTTAAAATTTGTTGTAAAGATATGAAAGCAAAATATGAATTTCGTTCTCTACCACACAGAAATTCACTGGCCTTCGTGAAGATATGCCTTCAAGCGCTTTTTCAAACTAAGGGCAGAAGTTTTACTTTAACTGAAATTTTAAAAAGAAAGAAAGAAAGAAATCCACCCTTGGGTCATGAGAAAAAGAGTTCTATCTATGTATTGGCTTACCTGGCACATACTTTTAACCATGTTGAATCAGTTAAACCTTTCAATTCAATGTTATGAAGTCAACATTATAGACGCTTCCTAAAAAATTTAGAACATTCCTGGTTAAGCGATCAATAAAGAAGAAACTGGAGGATATGCTTGTCTAAGATGGAGTTGTAATACAAAATTCTGTCAATTCCTTTGAAAGGAGAAATCTGCAAAGTTCTGGAACACTTCAGAAGTCCTTCAAAAGTTATTTCTATCTTGATGGCTCCTAAATTGAACTATAGATATGTAATCCATTTCTTTCTTATATAAACTGAATCAAAGATGTTAAGATGTTGACCTAACTGAAGATTAATCCATTGATTTTTAGAACAAAAAATTACAATTGAAGTTTAACTCAAACATACTTGAAAAATTCTGGTATTCTTTGAGATAGGATTATCCTTGCCTTGATTTTAAAAAACACTCTAGAAACTTTAATTCCATTTGTAACAATAGATCTTTATGAATCTATAAGTGGGGATTTTCAACACTTCTGACCATCAAAACAAAAATTAAAAATTGATTGAATGTTCAACAAAACATGAGTGTAAAGACCATCTCACAATTCAGGTTTCTTATTTAAGCTAAATAACAGCTTTCTCACTGATATATATATATATGATACACATCATATATATGATAAATTTTTCATTGAGGTAAATTTTACATCTAGTTAAATCACAGATGTTAAATGTGAACAGTTCTATGAATTTTGACAGTGTATGTACCTGTGTAACCACCACATTTCCAGAACCTCAGAAAGTCCCTTCACACCCCTTTTTAGTCAGTTCTTCTTTTCTTCAGTTCTGTTCCAGAGCCAACCATTGTTCTGATATTACCATAGATTAGTTTTGACTGCTCTTGAACTTCATATAAATGTAATAATAGAGTAAATACTCTTCTGTGCCTGGCTCCTTTTGCACAATATTTTATGTTTCAGGTGATTATCAATAAAGATTCTATGAACATTCATGTTTTCATTTCTCTTGTAAATACCTAGAGGTGAAATTGCTGGGTCATAGAATAGGTTACATTTAACTTCGTGAGAAATTTGCTACAGTGATTTCCACGCAATGTATGAGAGTCCTAGTTGCTTCATTCCCTTGCCAACATTTGGTTTTGTCTGTACTGTATATTTAATTTTAGCCATTCTTGTGGGTGTAAGGTGGTATTTCATAATGGTTTTAATTTGTATGTTCTTGATAACTAACATATAGTCAAGTTGGCTTTTTGGTGTGCAGTTCTATAAGTTTTAACATGTGTAGACCTGTGTAGTCACCACCACAGTCAGGATATAAAATAGTGCCATCACCCTAAATTGTGCCTCATGGATCCCATTTTATTTTATGGTAAACCCTGCACCCGCATTCCTAACTCCTAACAATCACTAATCCATTCTTTGTCTCTATAGTTTTGTCTTTTCCAGAAGGTCATGTAGATGGAATCATACAGTATGTAACCGTTGGAACCTGGCTTCTTTTACTCAGCATTTGAAATTTTTTCATGTTGTTGCCTATGTCAATAGTTCTTGCTTGTATGGTATTCCATTATATAGGTGTACTACAGTTTGTTTATCCATTCTCCTATTGAAGAACATTTTAGTTCTTTCTAGATTTTGGCAATTATGAATAGAGCTACTTGATATACAAACATTTGTATTTTTTAAAACTTTTTCCATGTTTATTTCTGAGAGAGAGAGAGACAAAGTGCAAGTGGGGAAGGACAGAGAGGGAGACACAGAATCTGAAGCAGGCTCCAGGCTCTGTGCTGTCAGCACAGAGCTTGATGTTGGTCTCAGCCCACTACCCATGAAATCATGGCCTGAGCCGAAGTCAGACACTCAACTGACTGAGCCACCCAGGTGCCCCTATATTTGGTTTTTGTGTGAACATAAGATTCATTTATACAGGGGTGCCTGGCTGGCTCAGTTCGAAGAGCATGCGACTCTTGATCTTGGAGTGGTGAGTTTGAGCCCCATGTTGGGTGTAGAGATTACTTAAAAATAAAATCTTTATGGGGGTGCCTGGGTGGCTCAGTCGGACTCTTGATTTCGGCTCAGGTTATGATTTCACAGTTTGTGAGTTTGAGCGCCACCCCACTGTGGGACTCTGTGCTGACAGTGCAGAGCCTGCTTAGGATTCTCTCTCTCCCCTCTCTCTCTGCTCCTCCCCTGCTTATATACACACACACTCTCTCTCTTGCTCTCTCTCATTCTCTTTCTCCCTCAAAATAAATAAATTTAAAAATAAGATAAAAAATAAAATCATAAAAAAGGATTCATTTATATAGGGTAAATAGATAAGTGTGGCCGCTGGGTAATAGGTATGTGTATACATATTAAGTTTCTAAGACGCTGCCAAACTGCCAAATAAAGTTCTTCTAGAGTGTTTGTACCATTTTGTATACCCACCAGCAACATAGAAGAGTTTCAATTGCTTTGCATCTTCACAAGCACTTAGTATTATCAGATTTTTTAAAAATTGTAGGTGTATATCTCACTGTGGTTTTAAATTGCATTTCATTAATGGTTAATGATGTTGAATATCTTTTCAGATGTTTATTCGTCATCCATATATTTTTTTTGGTAAGTTATCTGCTTAAATCTTTTGTCCATTTAAAAAAGTGGGTTGTTTTCTTACTGTTTAATACTGAGAGGTTTCTTGTTTTTTTTTTTTTAAGTAGGCGCCACACCCACCATGGAGCCCAAACCAGGGCTCAAACTCACCACTCTGAGATCAAGGGTCTGTGGCTTAACAACTGAGCCAGCCAGGTACCCCAAGAGTTGTCTGTATATTCTAGATACAAGTCCATAGAGGGATATATGATTAGCAAATCTTTTCCCCAAAACTATAGCTTCTCTTTTCATTTTCTCAACAATGTCTTCTACAGAGCAATAATTTTCAGTTTTGATGCAGTTCAATTTGTCAATATTTTTTTATGGATCATGATTTGGTGTCATATCTATGAACCCTTTGCCTAAACCAACGTTATGAAGATTTTTTCCTATGTTTTTTTCTAAAAGTTTTATAGCTTTAGAGTTTATGTTTAGCTCAATGATCCATTTGGGTTTAATTTTTGTATAATGCTGCAGTTTAGTTCAAGATGATGATGATGATGATGATGATGATGATGATGATGATGATGATTTTGCATATGGATATTTAATTGGTGTTCTAACACCATCTGTTGAAAAGACCATCTTTTCTCCAGTCAGTTGCCTTTGTACTTTTGTCAAAAAGCAATTGGCCATGTTTGTACGAGTCCATTTATGACCTTTATATTCTTTTCCATTGATTCCTCGATCCCATGACTCTGGAATCATGACCTGAGCTGAAATCAAGAATCAGATGCTCAACTGACTGAGCCCTGTAAATTACAGGTGACCTGTAAACTTTTTATAGTAAGTCTTAAAATCATGTACTATGAACTCTAACTTCTCTTTTTTTGAGACTGTTTTTGGCTATCCAAGTGTCTTTGCTTTTCCACATAAATTTAAAAACCAGTGTGTCTATATCTATAAATATTCCTGCTGGAATTTTTATCAGAATTACACTAAATCAATAGATCATTTAAGGATAATTGACATCTTAATTATACTGAGTCATCCAGTCCCTGAATGTGGTATTTCTCTCTATATAGGTCCTCCTTGATTTATTACATCAACATTTTGTAGTTGTTTTTTCTTTTTAGCAGACATTCCTTGAATAAGTTTTGTTAGAATATTTCATTTTCTTGAAACTTTTGTAAATGGTATTTTTAAAACTTTGATGTCCAATTATTAATTGCTAGTATGCAGAAATGTTAATTTATATATGTTGACTTTGAATTCAACAAACTTAAAAAACTCACTTATTAGTTCTAGGAACTTTTTTGTAGATTCTTTGGGATTATCTATATAGATATCATTTTCTGTGTGAATAAGATCCTTTTCTTCCTTCCTTTCCAATAATCTGTCTTTTTTCTCCTGCCTTATTGCACTGGGTAGGACTTTCAGTATGATTTTTTTTAATGTTTTATTTATTTCTGAGAGAGAGAGAGAGAGAGACAGAGTGTGAGTGGGGTAGGGGCAGAGAGGAAGGGAGACACAGAATCTGAAGCAGGCTCCATCCAGCCTCTGAGCTATCACCAACAGCAAGATGATGACCTGAATGGAAGTCAGACGCTTAACCTGCTTAACCAACTGACTGAGCCACCCAGGAGCCCCCAGTATGATTTGAATATGAGTGGTGAGAATGTTTATCCTTCCCTCATTTTTGATTTCAGATAAAAAGCATCAGACTTTTACTGTTAATTAGGATAATTAATATATATCACATATTACTACATTATATTATGATAATACATGGTTATATATATCCTTTTTACTACTAGTTTTTAATAATGAGTGCTGAATTTTGTCATATACTTTTTTGCAATAATTAATATCATGAGGTTTGATTTTTTTAGTCTGTTAATATGATGGATTACATTGACCTTTTAATATTTAATCTGTGTTGCATTCCTAGGATAAACCCTACTTGGCCATGGTGTGAATATTTTTTATACATTGTTGGATTTGATTTGCCAGTATTTTGGTTAGGACTTTTGTTTCTAATTTTCGTAAGGGATATTGGTCTACAATTTTCTTTTCTTCTATTGTCTTTATCTCATTTTTGGTATCAGGATAATGCTGGCCTCATATTAACTGGAAAGTGTTCTTTCTTTTATTTTCTGGAAGAGATTGTGTAGAGTTGGTGTGATTTCTTCTTTATATGTTTGGAAGAATTCAACAGTGAAGCCATCTGGACCTCAATTTTATTTTGAAGTTTTTTTTTAAATTAAAACTATGAAGTCATTTTCTTTAACAGATATAGAACTATTCAGATATCAATTTCTTTTTGGGTGAGTTTTGGTAATTTGTAGTTTTTAAGGAATTGGTCAATATCAGTTGGTCCATTTTTATATGTAGGGATGTTCTTAGTATTCCCTTATTATCTTTTTAATGTCTGCAAGGCCTGTAAAGATACTCCCTTTTTGGGGCGCCTGGGTGGCTCAGTCGGTTAGGCCGCTGACTTCAGCTCAGGTCATGATCTCACGGTCCGTGAGTTCGAGCCCTGCGTCGGGCTCTGTTCTGACAGTTCAGAGCCTGGAGCCTGTTTCAGATTCTGTGTCTCCCTCTCTCTGACCCTTCCCCGTTCATGCTCTGTCTCTGTCTCAAAAATAAATAAACAAAAAAAAATTAAAAAGAAAAGATACTCCCTTTCTCATTCCTGATATCAGAAATTTATACCTCCTTTTTTTCTTGGTCAGTCTTACAAAAAGATTATTAATTTTACTGATCTTTTCAAAGAACAGCTTCTGGTTTCTTTCTTTTTCTTTTTTGAATTCCACTGATTTTTGCTTTTATTTTTATTATTTCCTTCTTCTGCTTACTTTGGGTTTATTTGCTTTTCCTTTTCTATTTTCTTGAAGTGAAGCTTTGATTGTTGATTGTGACTTTTCTTCTTTTCTGCATTTAATGCAATAAAATTGACCTCTATGCATGATTTATCTGCATGCTGGAAGTTTTTGTATGTTGTATTTTTATTTTTATTTTGTTCAAAATACTTTCTAATTTTCCTTGAGATTTCTTTTTGACCCATAGATCATTTGAAATAATATAAGTACCAAGTATTTGGAGATTTTTCAGTTATCTTTCTGTTATTGATTTCTACTTTAATGCTAAATAGTTAGAGAACTTACTTTGTATGATTTCAATTATTTTAAATGTATCAAGCTTTGTTTAATGATCCAGCATGTAGTCTATCTTGGTGCACATGTGTACTTGAATGTATATTCTACTGTTGTTGGGTGAAGTGTTCTGTCAGCGTCAGTTAGATCCAGTTGGTTAATGAAGTTGTTCAGATTTTCTATATCCTTGCTGACTTCTGTCTCTTGTCCCACTGATTACTGAGAGATGAACTCACCAACCATAACTGCCCATTTTTCCTTCCATTTCCATCAGTCTTCACTTTTATTTGGAAGTCCTGTTGTGATGCACATACATATTTAAGATTGTTATGTCTTCTTGATCCTTTTTATCATTATACAATGTCTCTCTTTATTCTTGAGAATTTTCCTCTCTCTGAAGTCTACTTTGATATTATTCTAGATCTTTCAGCTTTCTTTTGGTCAGTATTTGCTTGGTATATCATTTCTTGATTCTTTTAATTTTAACTGACTCTTGTATTAAGTGAATTTTTATAGATAGCATATAAATTGGTTCTTGATTTTTTTATCCTTTATGACAATCTTGGTCTTCAAATTGATGCGTTTAGACTATTGACACTAAATACAATTATTGATATATTTGGCTATAGGTCTGCATTCTTTATATTGTGTTTGTTTATACTGTTTGTTCTGTTTTTCGTACCTCTGTCGCCATTCTGACTTTTTTGGATTAAGATTCCATTTTAATTGATATAGTGAGTTTTTTTTTTTTTACTATATCTCTGTATATACTTTAAAAATTCATATTTATTTTTAAAGTAAGAAATAAAAATACATCTTCTCAAGTTACTTCTGACTTGGTTTTCTGATTAAGTGACAGGGATGAACATGGCAGAGAATAGAAGACAGAGAACTCTGAATGTAATTTATTTACTGTTTTTCATTTGCCTACTCTGAAAATGGATTTGAGGCAGCCTCTACTGGTGCTATATATTTCTTTGTGTGGATTCAATTTACTGTCTAGTGTCTTTTTTCTTTCAGCTTGAAAGATTCATTTCAGTATTTCTTGTAAGGCAGGTCTGATAATGACAAATTTTTGTTTTTAATCTGGGAATGTCTTAATTTCTTCTTTATGACCCCTACCCCCAGTTTGGTTTTGTTGCTATTTTTTTGAAGTTTTGCTGGATATAGAATTCTTAATTTACAATTTTTTTCTTTCAACACTTTTTTTTTTTAAGTTTATTCTGAGAAAGAGAGAGAGCTTGCATGTGAGAGGGGAGGGAAGGCGAGATAGGGAGAGAGAAAGAGAATTCAAAGCAGGCTTCATGTTGTCAGTGTAGAGCCCCACATGGGCTTGATCTCACAAACTGTGAGATCAGGACCTGAGCCAAAATCAAGTGTCAGACACCTGACTGGCCACCCAGGTGCACTCTTTCAACATTTTGAATATGTCATCCTACTGTCTTCTGGCCTCCATGATTTCTGATGCAGTCAGCTGTTAATGTTATTGAGGATCCCTTATGACCTCATTTAACCTTATTTATCTCCTAAAAGCCCTATCTGCAGATGCAGTCACATTGGGAATTAGGGCTTCAACATATGAATTTTATGGGGGACAATTCAGTCCATTATAAGTCCCAATAGTGAAATTTTCATGTCAGTTTTTGTACTTTTCAACTCTAGAATTTCTACTTTGTTCTTTTTATTTATTTAAAAAAATTTTTTTTAACATTTATTCATTTTTGAAAGGCAGAGAGAGACAGAGCGCGAATGGGGAAGGGGCAGAGAGAGAGGGAGACACAGAAACAGAAGCAGGCTCCAGGCTCCGAGCTATCAGCACAGAGCCCTACACGGGGCTGGAACTCACGGACCGCGAGATCATGACCTGAGCTGAAGTCAGCCACTTAACCGACTGAGCCACCCAGGCGCCCCTACTTTGTTCTTTTTAAAAAATGATTTCTATCTTCTTATTGATGTTCTCTATTTGGTGAGACACTACCCTCATACTTTCTTTTAATTATTTGGACATATTATAATAGATGATTAAAAGTCATTATCTACTAGGTTCAGTTTCTGGGCATTCTCTGGTATAGTTTCTATTGGCTGCTTCCCCTCCTTGTATGAGTCATACTTTACCATTTCTTTTTGTCTTGAAAACAGAATGTTTAAAATAATGTTGCACTGTCCCCTCCCTGCCCCCCACCCACAACTAGTTTGGTTTCATTGCTATTAGCAATTTTCCTGAATTCTGTAAAGTTTGCATTCTTTGTCATGGATGGCCACTGAAGTCTCTGCTTGGTTAGTTTAACGGTCAGCTAATGACTGGACAGATTTCCTTAAATGCCTGGAACCAATAAATCTCCTAGCCTTTGTCAAGGTCTGTGTGTGCATGTTGGGATATGGCTTCAATGCTCTGACAGGCAGTTTGCAACTAACTCTGCCTTTGTCTTCACTTCCTGCTTGTGCAGAGCCGCACAGTAGGTGAGAGGTGAGAGATTAGGGCCCTCTCAAGTCTTTCCTAAGCATGTGCACAGCCCTGCATATTCCTGTAGCCTTCTAGATACCTAGGAATATTCTGGGGCTTTTTAGAGACCCCTTTGGGCAACTCATTCCCAGATATTTGTTTTTTGTTAGATCCAACTGGTAACGCTGCCTCAAGTAATGCTTGCCAGTGATTATTTTTGATAATGTTTTGCAAATAGAACTGTTTGCACAGAGTAACCTCTGGGTCAGATAAAATAAAGACATGCTTTGAGAATGGAGTTTTTCAGCAAGCTGCCAGACAGTTAAAATAGAGATAATTCTCTGGAGGTGGGGCTTTGGAGGAGCTCCAAACCTGTTTTGTCCTGCTAGTTGCTGCTAGGTTGATGGTTTTCATAGCTACCATGCTTGTGATGCTGTTGATTTTCAAGTCTACTATGGAGCTGGTGATAAGGGGATAGGATTGGGGCAAGTTAAAATGCCACAAAGCTCATTGTTCTTACTGAACCCATTTTTCCTGAGGAAACCCTCCTTGGATTGTTGCAAGTCTCTGGTTAATTTCTAGAGTTCTAAAAAAATTGATTTTGACAAATTTGCCTGTGTTTTCATTGCTTCTATGGAAGACTGTGTTTTTAGAGGTCCTTACTATGCTATTCCAGAAGTTGGAATTCTTAAATCTTTTTTAAGGGGTTGCTCTAGGGATTACAATATGCATACCTAACTTTTCATAGTCTATTTAGAATTAATATATTACAACTTTCAGCAGAATATGGAAACCTTGCCACCTTATAGGTCATTTTGCCATCCCCCATTTATGTTATAGATGTCATACATAGAGACAGACATCTACAATGGTCTACATCCATTGAAAACCCCATCAGACGATGTTATATTTTTCCCTTTCAAATCTCATGTGAATTTTAAAGAACATAAAAGTAGAAAAAGAGTTTATGATATTTACTTAAATACTTACCATTTTTATCATTCTTCCTTCATTCCTGACATTTCCGATGTGAAATCCATAGTTGCTCTAATTGTTGTTTTTCTGTATATTATATTCAGTTTTTCTCTGTTTTCTTTTTTTTTTAAGTTTATCATTCATTTTGAGAGAGAGGGAACATGCTCAGGAGGGGCAGAAAGAGAGGGAGAGAGAGAATTGCAAGTAGGCTCTGCATTGTCAGTGCAAGGAGCAGATGCGGGGCTTAAACACATGAACCTGTGAGAGCATGACCTGAGCTAAAATCAAGAGTCGGACACTTAATTGACTGAGCCACCCAGGCGCCTCTCTTGCTGCTTTCAAGATAGTTTCTTTGTCATTAGTTTTCAGCAGTTTGGTTATGATGCTTTTGGGAATAGATTTCTTTGAGTTTTTCGTGTTTGGAGAGTTGTGAGCTTCTGGAATCTATAAATTTATGGGTTCCCCCCCACCACCACCACCTTTTGGAAGTTTTCAGCCATTATTTCTTCAAATATTTTTTTCTGCACCCAATATTTTGTCTTTCTGTCTTCCTTCTGGGACTGGTGTCAGACCTTTTGATGTTTTCCCACAGGTCCCTGAGATTGTGTTCATTTTTTTTTTTCTTTGTTGTTCAGATTGGAGAGTTTCCATTGATTTATCTTCAAGTTCAATGACTCTTCCTCTGCCATTGCCATTCGGATATTGAGTTCATCCAGTGAAATTTTTGTTTCTCTTACTGTATTTTTCAATTCTAAAATCCCTACTTCGTTCTCTTTTATATTTTTTCTTTCTCTGTGGAAACTTACTATTTTTCTATTCATTTTAATAGTCTGCATTCCTTCTTAGGTTGTGGTTATAATAGACATTTTTTTCAATTGTGGGGAAAACACATAAAAATTTACCATTTGTAAATTGTAACCATTTATTTTCATCTTAACTATTTTAATTTTTTTATGATTTTTTTTAAGTAATCTCTACACCCAATATGGGGCCTGAACTAACAACCCCAAGATCAAGAGTCTCATGCTCTACCAACTGAGCCAGCCAGGCGCCCCTCATCTTAACCATCTTAAAATGTACAGTTCAGTAGTGTTAACTATATTCATATTGTTCTGCAACAGATCTTTAGACACTTAGGTTGCTTCTCTTTCTTGACTACTGTGAATAATGCTTCAATGACCAGGGGTGTGCAAATCTCTCTTTCAGATCCTGCTTTTGATTCTTTTGGATATATACCTGGAAGTGGGATTGCTGAATCATATGGTAGCTCTATTTTTAATTTTTTGAGGAACCTCCATACTGTTTTCCGTAGTGGCTGCACTTGACATTCCCACCAACAGAGCACTAGGGTTTCAATTTCTGCATACCCTCATCAATACTTGTTATTTTCTGTTATAGTATATATTTTAAAATTTTTTAACGTTTTTATTTATTTTTGAGAGAGAAGGAGAGAGAGAGAGAGGGAGAGAGAGAGAGAGAGCGCACATGAGTGGGGGAGGTAGAGAGACAAAGAGAGGGAGACACAGAATCTAAAGCAGGCTCCAGGCTCTGAGCTGTCAGCACAGAGCCTGACATGGGGCTTGAACCCACAAACCATGAGATCATGACCCGAGCTGAAGTCAGACACTTAACAGACTGAGCCACCCAGGCACCCATTTCATTTTTTGATAGTGACCATCCTAATGGGTGTGAGGTGATGTCTCATTGCAGTTTGGATTTTCATTTTTCTAATGATTTCTGATATTAAGCATATTTTCATATTCTTGTTG
Organism: Acinonyx jubatus; assembly: GCF_027475565.1. Classification (NCBI taxonomy): domain Eukaryota; kingdom Metazoa; phylum Chordata; class Mammalia; order Carnivora; family Felidae; genus Acinonyx; species Acinonyx jubatus. The sequence continues at coordinate 114,290,922 of NC_069385.1, read as the reverse complement.
GCCATTTGTATTTCCTCTTTGCAGAAATGTCTATTCAAGTCTTTTGCTCATTTTTAAATTGGGCTATTTGTTTTGGTCATTGTTATTTTATAACAGTTATTATAAAAGCTTTTGTCTTTTGAGGTGCCTGTGTGTCTCAGTTGGTTAAGCAAATGACTTCAGCTCAGGTCATGATCTTGCAGTTTGTTGGTTCGAGCCCACATCAGGCTGTATGCTGACAGCTCAGAGCTGGGAGCCTGCTTTGAATTCCACGTCTCCCTCTTTCTCTGCCCCTTCCTTGCTCAGGCTCTGTCTCTCTCTCTGTCTCTCAAAAATAAATATATATTAAAAAAACCTTTTGTCTCTTGCAGGATATAGGATTAATATACAGAAGTTAATCAGTTTCTTATAAACCAGAATGAACAAACGGAACTTGAAATTAAAAACACAATATTTACTTTAACACCCTCAAAAATGAAATACTTAGGTATAAATCTAACAAAATATGTACAAGATCTATAGGAGAAAAAGTATAAAATTCCAATTAATGAAATAAAAGATCTAAATAAATGGAGAGATATTCCATGTTTATGGATAGGAATACTTAATATTGTCAAGATATCAATTTCACCCAACTTTATCTATAGATTCAATGCAATCCCAATCAGAATGCCAGAAGGTTATTTTGTGGATAATGACAAACTGATTATTATTTTTTTAATGTTTATTTGCCTGTTTAGAGAGAGAGAAAGAAAGCATGATTGAGGGAAGGGCAGAGAGAAAGGGAGCAAGAGAATCTCAAGCAGGGCCCATGCCCCAATGCTGGGCCTGATCCCACAAAGCAGGAGACCATGACCCAAGCCAAAATCAAGAGCTGGAGATGCTTAAACAACTGAGCCACCCAGGTGCCCCTTGACAAACTGATCCTAAAGTTTATATTGAAAGACAAAAGGTCCAGAATAGGCAACACATTATTGAAGGTGATGAAAAAAGTTGGAGGGCTGACATTACCCAACTTTAAGACTTACTGTAGAGCTATAGTAATCAAGATAATGTGGTATGGACCAAAGAATAGACAAATAGATCAGTGGAACAGAATAGAGAGCCCAGAAATAGACCCACACAAATATAGCCAACTGATGTTTGACAAATGAATAAGGGTAATGCAATGGAGAAAAAAATCTTTTCAACAAATGGTGCCTGAATAACTGGACACCCACATTCAAAACAATCTAGACAGAGACCTTACACATTTCACCAAAATGGACTCAAAATGGATAACAGACCTAAATGTAAAACACAAAGCTGTAAAGTTTCTAGAAGAGAACATATGAGAAATCCCAGATGAATTTGGGTATAAGGATGACTTTTAAGATACAACACCAAAGGCATGATTTATGAAAAAAATAATCGATATGCTAGACTTCATTAAAATAAAAAACCTGTTCTATGAAAGACAATGTCAAGAGAATGAGAAGACAGACTGGGAGAAAATATTTGCAAAAGACACATCTGGTAAAGTACATTACCTAAGATTTATGGAGAACTCTTAGAACTTCATAAGACAGTAGACAACTTAATTATAAAATAGGCCAAAGACCTGACCAGACACCTCACCAAAGAAGATACACAAATGGCAAATAAGCATATGAAAAGATGCCCCACATCATATGCCATCAGAGAAATGCAAATTAAAATAAGATACCATCACACACACACACTGGAATGGCCAAAATCCAGAATACTGATACCACCAAGCATTGGTGTGGGTGTGGAACAAGAGGAACTCTCATGCATTGCTGGTGAGAATGTAAGATAGTACAGCCACATTAGAAGACAGTTTGATAGTTTCTTATAAAACTAAATATACTCTTAAGATACTACCCAGAAATTGTGCTCCTTGGTATTTACCCAAAGGAGTTGAAAACTTATGTCCACACCAAAACATCCACATGGATGTTTATAGCAGCTTTATTCATAACTTAGAAGTAACAGAATAACCAAGATATCCTTCAGTAGGTGAATGGATAAATAACTGTGGTACATCCAGGCAATGGAATATTATTGAGCACTAAAAATAAACGAGCTATTTAGCCATGAAAAGGCCTGGAGGAAACTTAGTGCGTATTACTAACTAATGACACTCTGGAAAAGACAAAAACTATGGTGGCAGTAAAAAGATCAGTGGTTGCCAGGGTTTGGGGTGGGGAGGGACAAATAGGTAGAATGCAGAGGACTTTTACAGCAGTGAAAATATTATGTGTGAAACCGTATGATGAATACATGTCATTATACGTTTGTCCAAACCCTCAGAATGTGCAACATCAAGAGTGAACCCTAATGTAAACTCCGGACGTTGGGTGATTATGATTTGTCAGTGTAAGTCCATCAATTGTAACAAATGTACTATTCTTGTGGGAGATGTTGATAAAGGGGGAAGCTACCACACATGTGTGGGGGCAGGGGTATATGGAAAATCTCTGTACTTTCCCTTCAATTTTGCTGTGAACCTTAAACTCTAGAAAAGATAAAGTCTTTTTTTAAGTTTACTTGTTTATTTTGAGAGAGAGTGCGTGGAGGAGGGGCAGAGAAAGACGGAGGGAGGGAGAGAGAACCCCAAGCAGGCTCTGCACTGTCAGCGCAGAGCCTGGAGCGGGGTTCAATCTCACCAACCTTGAGATCATGACCTGAGCTGAAATCAAGAGTTGGTTGCTCAACTGACTGAGCCACCCAGGCACCTGAGTAGTTTTGGATTTTATCTTGGACGCTTTGAATATTACATATACGATGCTGGGTCTTGCTCAAATCCTATGGAGAATGTTGATTTTTTTTTTCTTTTTTGGTTTATTTGTTTTTGTTTGGTTGTTTTTTGTTCTGTTTTTGTTTGTTTTAACTGGGAACTGGGGGCACCTGGGTGGCTCAGTTGGTGAAGTGTCCAACTCTTGATCTCAGCTCAGGTCTTGATCTCAGGGTCATGAGTTCAAGCTCCACATTGGACCCTGTGCTGGGCGTGGAGCCTACTATAAACAAACAAACAAACAAACAAACAAACAAACACAATAATGGGGAACTGGCCCAAGTAGGTCCAGACCACAATTGCCTATCTACCTTCTGTGGGCTGTGATTCTAATGGGCTGTAGGCTTTGTCCGCATTGTCGCCTGGTGACTGCTGGGAGACTGGGATGGAAGTGAATTAAGGAAGCTGACAAAACAACCCCCCCTCCCCCACTTTCTGTAATCTGCAGGAACCTCTTTCTTGCTTCTGGGATGAGAAATACATGGTTTCTCTTGGAGTTCTTTTCACCTGCACCTGTTGGATAGCTCCAGGTTTCAAGCTGCCTTTCATTCCTGGCCAGGAGATACCAATGAGGTTAGAATTGGGAAACTTATCTCCAATTTGGTGGTTCTTTGACTTCTGGTTTCCTTCTCCACTAATCCTGCTACCATTTCCTTTTCAGAATCCTTAGAGAGATGTTCCATGCATTCTTCCTAGGTTTTAGTTGCATTCAGTTGGAGAAATGGGATGGAATGTATTTTCTCCATTTTGACAAGAATTGCAACTTTCTTTTTATTACTGAATATTATGTGTTTTTTGGATGTAAGTCATTTGTCAGATATATGTGTTGTGAATGTTTTTCTCTCAGTCTGCGGCTTGCTTATTCAATTTCTTTTTCTTAAAGATTTTATTTTTAAGTAATCTCTACACCCAACTCGGGGCTGGAACTCACAACCCTGAGATCAAGAATTGCATGCTCTACTGACTGAGCCAGCTAGGTGCCCTTTGCCTGTTGAATTTCTTTTCTTTTTTTTTTTTTTTAATTTTTTTTTTTAACGTTTATTTATTTTTGAGACAGAGAGAGACAGAGCATGAACGGGGGAGGGGCAGAGAGAGAGGGAGACACAGAATCCGAAACAGGCTCCAGGCTCTGAGCAGTCAGCACAGAGCCCGACGCGGGGCTCGAACTCACATACCATGAGATCGTGACCCGAGCCGAAGTCGGACGCTTAACCCACTGAGCCACTCAGGCGCCTCGCCTGTTGAATTTCTTAATGGTGTCTTTTTTATTTTTTAAATGTTTATTTATGTTTTTTCAGAGAGAAAGAGAGAAAGAGAACAAGCTAGGGGCAGAGAGAGAGAGGGAGACAGAGAATCCCAAGCAGGCTCCATGCCATCAGTGCAGAGCCCCATGCAGGGCTCAAACCCACAAACCATGAGATCATGACCTGAGCTGAAATCAAGAGTCAGAGGCTTAACCCACTGAGCCACCCAGGTGCCCCTCTTAATGGTGTCTTTTGATGAGCAACAGCCTCTTACTTTTTTCCCAAAATTTTATTTAAATTCTAGTTATTTAACATACAGTGCAATATTGGTTTCAGGAGCAAAAAGCTTTTATTTGATGAGGTCTATTTTATCAAGTTTTTCTTCTGATTAATGCTGTTCTGGTCTTTTGTGAAAAAAACCTTTGTCTACTCCATGCCTGCAAGGATATTCTCCTGTTTTCTTTTTTTAACTTCCTTGTCCCCCTGTTTATGGAGTTATAATAACATTTGGTATCAGTTTAAGGTGTGTAACATAATGACAATATGTATATGTTGTGAAATGATTACCACAAATAAGTTACTATCCATCACCTCACACAGTGGTAATTGTTTTTCTTGTGATGAGAACTTTTAAGATCTACTCTGTTAGTAACTTTCAAATATACATTACTGTTCTCCATAGTTGCTAATGTTTTCTTTTACAGGCTTTACCATTTTTGCTCTTATGTTTAGGTCTGATCCATTTTGATTTAATTCTGCACATGGTGTAAGGTAGAAATCAAGATTCATCATTCCCCTAAATACTTATTTGGTTGTTCCAGCTCTATTCATTGGTTTTTTACTCATATATATTAAAAACTAATTTTATCTTTAATTTTCCTATTTTTAAAATCATTACTTAATGCTTTACATTAAAATTACAAAAAAATCACAAAGTTCATTAAATAATTGTATTTCAATATAATTGATTTCCTTTGTTATCCTAAACTTGTATTTTATGCCATTCAAATTATTATTTTTGAGAATGGGTCTGTCCATAAGCTTTACAAGATTACCAAAAGTGTCTAAGGCACACATATGTTAAGAATCTGTCGTGAGTTGGTTTAAATGCTCATCTGCTGCTTCCTGGTTCTGTGACCTTGGGCACATCACTTAACCTTCATTCATCTTCCATACTTCAACAGATTCAATAAATGTCTATTGAGCACCTACTACCAGCCACTGTATTAAATCTTATGGATCTTAAGGATTTAATACAGACGGATGGAGATAACCTTTCTTAAAATTTCTTTTAATGTTTATTTATTTTTGAGACAGAGAGAGACAGAGCATGAGCTGGGGAGGGGAAGAGAGAGGGAGACACAATCTGAAGCAGTGCCCAGGCTCTGAGCTGTCAGCACAGAGCCTGATGCGGGGCTCGAACTCATGAACTGTGAAATCGTGACCTGAGCCGAAGTCACACGCTTAACAGACTGAGCCACCCAGGCACCCCGGAAAGAACCTTTCTTGTACAAAATTTACAACCGAGTGGGGGAGGCAAACCTGTCAAGGGGTCATTACACAACACTGTGATAAATGCTTTGATAGCAGAAGGACAAAGCTATGGGAACACAGGGTGGGACTCCCAACCCAGACTTGGGGAGTCGGGAAAAATTTCCAGATAAGGATGCTAAACACATCTCAGGGATATGTGGACAGTAGCCAAGCAAAGGGGGAGAAGAGCTATCCAGACAGGAGGATGAACCCTTAGGAGACAAGGCAATGGGAATTAAGGATCAGTAACACAAGGCATGACTGCAGAAGGGGTGAGACTGGAGAGTTTTGTAACCATCTCAGGGACATTAGCTTCAACCTAAGTGAAATAGGAAGTCCTTGCTGGGTTTTAACCATTGATAGGTAGTGACAGGATCAGAATAAATTTTTAAAAATCTACACCAGAGGCATCACCAATGGAGACAGGGATAATGGTTTGGAGATTATTGGACTAATCTTGGTTAGAGAAAGTGAGTGCATGGGTTGTGGCAATGGGGATGGAGAAGAATGGATATATATGAGACATAATTAGGAGGTAAACTCAATGAAGTGTATATTGGGAGGACTTGGGGAATGAGGAAAATGGGCCATCTCAGATTTCTGGTTGGATCAACAGGATGAATGGTGGTGCCATTCACTGGGAAAAGGGCAGGTTTACAGAACATAAAGTCAGATTAGAATTTATGGGTGTGAAGTGACTGAGTGAGGATGTTCAGCACACTTCTGGCCATATTGGCTAGAAAACTGGAAGAGGGTTTGGGATGGGAAACCATCTGCGTCCATATGGTAAGATGCCATAGGCAGCATTCCTTCTTTCCTCCCCACCTTCGTTCAACATCTGGTTAGGACATACTATATGCTGGATGTTGGCGATACAGCCAGCAGTGAACAAGAAGACTGGGTTTCTGCCCTCAACCAGTTCACCATTTACCTTTCTCAACTTGTTCTTAATCTGTAAACTGAAGACAATGAGATTAAGTGAAATGAGGTGATGTGACGACACCTGCTCTTCCAATTTTTATATTTGTTTCTCGTCCCCAGAGCGGGAAGAGAAGGTACCTCGGTTACTTTTACTTTCGTATCCTTCCCCGCTAGGCTCTTCCGCGCAGGCGCCTTGGAAGGCCCTGGGTGGGGGTGGGGCGGGCCCTAACCTGGGTCTTCTTCCCCGGGGCCAGGACCCGGCCGCGAGAAGGAGCGGGCTGCCCCTGACGTCATCAAACTGCGCAGCCCGCAGGGCGGGACCCGAGCGCGACAGCGCGGCCGGCGGACCTGGCTGGCTTGTGGGGGAAACGAAACTGAGGGAGGAGGCGGCGGCTCTGGCAGCGGCAGGGCCAGGCCTGGTGGAGGAGGCGGCGGCAACGGCGGCCTGACCCCCCCCTCTCCGCTCCCAGGCAGCTCACCCTCTCCCCTCAGCGTGAGTGCCGACGCGCGGCCCGGGGGGAGCGAGCGGGCGGGCGCGCGGGCTCAGCATCCCTCTCCCCTCCACCACCGCCTCGGCCACGCACCGGCGGTGGTGACCCTCGCCGCCCCTTCTCTCTCCCCTCCTCCTTTCCACCCTCCCCCGCTCCCCACCCGCTCTTCCAGCTCCCGCAGCCCGAGCTGCCGCTGACAAACGTTTCTGCGCACACATTCACACACGTTGTTTTCAAATGAAAAGACTGGCTCGGAGAGATGGGAGCTCATCTCCTCCCTCAGTGGATAGGGGTGGCAGTGCGAAACCGACACCCCGGGAGAGAAGACTGGAGAGGGGATTTGAACCCGTCCCTTGGGGGGAGCAGCAGGTAGAACCAGACCTCTTGCCTTCCACGCAGAAGTTCCCTGCCTGGGCACATTCTTCTGGCCTGTGTCGGTCACTGGAGCAGGGCACTGGTTAAGGTGTGCGGCCTTCCCCTCTCAGGCCTCAATTTTTTTCCAGTGGAAAATGAGAGCGCTGGAGTAGATGATTTGGAAGGCCCAGATCTAAGATGGTTTGGGGAGGAGCATCAGTGTCTCCTGCCTCTCACACAACTATGCATTCTTTTTTTGCACCCACTGCGACGCAGTCCACGTTGAATTCCCGTTGCTTACCATCTCTCAGAGTCGCTAATAATCAGATGGCCCTTTTACTTTTGTTACGGGCCTTTGGTGGCATTTAAGACGCTGGTTTAAAGTGAAACGTGGTCTTGCTTTCTCTTTGTTCAGTGTCTCCCGTTTTTCTTCCCTGGGATAACCCCTGTCTGTGCCTAGTAAAAGGCTGCTTCCTTAAAGAGGATAAGATTATGCATTGGGTGGATGGGCTCATCCTTGAGCTGGAGAGAAGTGAAACATGTGATTCGGGGTTTTGTGAGATTGAAGGGATCAGTGATATCTGTGCATTTCATTGCTTTCTTCACATTTCTGCTGTGATTCATGTTAAAAGACCATTTTGTGCCTCTGCACCTCCCCTTCCTCAAGGAATTGCAGCCCAGCTGGTCACCCACCTGTTGGCTCCTATGTTTGGAGTTCTTTCTCTTTTCGGAGTCTTAACAGACAGTCAGTTGTGTGTAAACCACACTGTATTCACTACTACTCTTGCTTGCTCTTTGACTTGATCATTCCTTAAAGTTTCTAGATGTAATAATCACTTCATTCCATCGCATTTTTTCCCCCTCATGCTTTACCTCCTGTGCCTACACATGGGCATGGGTGATGGTGATGTGGTGCCTGATTGTTTCCATCCTCTTTTCACGGAGGTGTGTTCGTGTTCTTAAAATTATTTTTGTACCTGAGTCCTATGACGTGGCTACTTCTGGTTTCAGTAGTTTTCCTACTCTTCTGTTTCCTCAGTCCTGAGTCAACTACTGTTTCCATTCCTTACTCATTAAAAACTTTCCCAATTCTTCCATGCTTTCAAATATCCCGAAATAAACCAAAGTCAGTATTTTTATCATATTATGTAATCCGTTGATTGTCTTGCTAAAATAATAATGGTGATGGAGCAGTCATTCTGGGGTGGTCCCTTCACATTCTGGAGTGGTCGATACTCATCAGGTCCAGTTCACACTGTTGTCATGCTGGCTAGTGTTGTATGAAAAGTATAGAATGATAAGTTCCCAAGGCTTTTTTTTTCTTTTCTTCCTTGTGGCCTGTGGAGTTGATCCATGACTTTTTGGTATCTGACACCCTTTCCCTGAGGCCTCTGGGTCTGTAAGCACCACACATTATCCAGTAAAATTAACTGCTATTATTGAAGACGAGCTTGGCTAGCATCCTTCCTGGACTTCAATTTGAGGAAGAGGCTATTCAAGTGCTGGCACTAGAAGCTATTTGGAATTGCTGAATCCCATTCCATTGATGACTTTTACCTTGGAATCCCTGCTCTGATCCTAGTGGCTCTGACAAGGGCAGCTGACTATCTGGATTTATGGTTGCAGTAACAATGAGGAGGAGAAATGATCCAGAATGCACTGCCCCTATCAAGAAACAGAAGAAAAGAGTTGCAGAGCTTGCCCTGAACCTCAGCTCTACGTCTGATGACGAACCTCCCTCTTCTGTCAATCACGCAGCAAAAGGTATGCTTGCCCATGTGATGTGAGGCCACTGGCCATCTGGTTATTTGAATCCCTGGTGCCTGAATTGGGCAGAACACAGTCCACTGCCCCTTGAGGGAAATTAGGCAAGTTCTGCAGAGAGTTGTTGGCTATAGCTTCTCTTGCTTCTGTCATTCTTCTACTAGGAATGGGCAACTTGTTTTAAATTAAAAAATTGGAATTTTGACAGTAGTGCCTTAGTTCTGCTGCTGGCCTTTCAGCAGGTGGCACTCTTTTGCTGCCTTAAACCTGTTGGAAGTAGTGGTGAGCATTGAGTGCCCTGTGCTCTTAATTGCTGTTAATGATCCTGGGGCTCTTTCGCAGGGGATGGGCTCTTTGCTGCAGTGATCTGGCCTAATTCCCCTCAGGTTTTTGTATTCTGTTTTCTCAATTCCCTCAGCATGTGTGACCAGAAACACCTAAATGAATTGGAGCATCCTGTGCTCACTATTGACGTTAAACTCAAAAGATTTCACTGATCTGGTTGAAACTGACATTTGCTTTGCCTGTTTTTTAGGGTTATGGACATTCACAGTTTCCATAGGTAACTTTCTGTGAGAAATTGTAAGGTGCCTACGAGCTTGCCTCAGATACCAAGCAATTAGAAGTAGTTCCACTTACATTTACCTTGACTTGCCAGCTGTATTTCCTAGGGCTACTGTAACAAATTACCACAAACTGGGTGGCTTAAAACAACAAATTTATTCTCCATAGTTCTGGAGGCTCCATGTCTGAAATCAAGGTGTCGGCAGGGCTGTGCTCCCTCCTAAGTCTCTTGGGAAGAATCCTTCCTTGCCTCTTCTAGCTTCTGGTAGTTGCTGGCAGTCCTTGGTGTTCTTGGCTTATAGCAGCATAACTCCAGTCTGCCTCTGACTTCCCTCTGTGTGTGTCTGTGTGCAAATTTTCCTTTATAACGACATCAGTCATTGGATCAGGGCCCACCCTAATCTAGTATGACCTCATTTTAATTTGATTACATCTGCAAAGACCATATTTCCAAATCTCACATTCCCAGGTGCTGAGTGGATATAGCTTTTTGGAGGGACGCTAGTCAGTCCAGTATACCAGTCATCTTGGATTTTGGATCCTTTGCTGGATCACTGGTAAATTAGAATGAAATTTGGTGACAGATTGGTGACTGAAAGGGTGTGAAGCATCCTTTGAGAGTGGTAGGAAATACAGTTTACAAGTGGTAGACTAATTGAAGGACAGTTACTCATCGGTTGTACTGAGAAGCTGGTTCCGAGAGGAGAAGCTTGACTGGCAGTAGAGCTGAAGCATTTGGTGCAGCTGTGGTCCCGGTTGAATAAGAGACTCATAACCTTGTGTGTGGAGATACGTTTGCCTTTAAAGTTGTCATAGTAGCTTCCATTCCAGGTAGCTGAGAAAGGCTGTATGTAATTGAGGTTATTAAGTGGGAAGGCAAAAACATACTGGGTGCATTCGTTCTAGGGATTGTTGAAGAAAGGGAGTTTTGCTTTTCACCCGGGATTTGAGCAGCTTGGTGAAAGTAGAGTCTCCTTAGGTAGAACTCTGGGTTATTGGGAGAGATGGCCTACAAGAGAAGAAGGGAAAGCACATCTGTGCTTTCACAATTTTTCAAACGCTTTTCACATTTCTCAGATGTGCTCAGGTGCTGGCAGTATTTAGGTCTAAGCGGTTCTCGGGGGACATCTCTTTGAGGTAAGGAGAGGGCAACGCCCAGGTAGAGGAAGGTACATGGTTAAGGATCTTATAAGGGAACCAGTCTGATTTAAATTTCAAGCTTTTAAAATGGACTGAATTGAGATTACCCAACTCCCCCCTGCATCCCCCTTAATTGCACCAAATAGCTTTAACCTTTTCTGGAAGTAGCGCCATATGATTCAGTTAGGATTGACTATTGCTGTTGTGTGTACAGAATGGAAGTCTAGATGTGGCCAGTACCTTGTATGTGTCTGGCAGTAGGCCATTTGGTCCTTTTCATTTTTCAGGAAATGAGGCGGGAGGCAGAGGCAAAGAAACATTGTGAGATTTCCCTGGTTTAGCTTATTTTAAGAAGGGGCAGCTCCACGTCACAAAAACTGAGGGCTGGAGTCTGGTGTCTTCATCAGCAAGATTGCTTTCTGTGCTGCCCCCACCCCACCTCCCGCATGGAATAAATGCTTAATAAATATTCACCGAATAGAATTGATAGAAGTACCAGTAGCATTTTTTCCAAGAAGCTTAAAATGCTTCACCTCTTTCATTTTGCCTATCCTCCTCCATTCTGTAGAAGATCATTTCATTAAGTACTTAGCATTTATATCATTTCTGTTCTGTATTGGCTTTTCTTAGGTGTCCCCTGGACGTTGTGCCCTGGTAGTTTACTGTCTTTCCAGAAACTACATTTGCTGAGGTTTATATACAGCTTTCCTAGTGAGGTCATTGCATTAAAGCAAATGTGTTTCCTTTTGCTTCAACCACTGCTACCTGAACATACTGTTGAACAGATGAGTGAAAAATGCTCTTTAGGGAGTACAAACAGAAAAACAAAAAATACTAGTTACTGTTTTTGTCTTTCTGTGCTTTCTTGTGCTTTCTGTCTTTATTTGTGCTTTGTCTGCTACTTCAGTGCAATGACTCATTAATAGATCTATTTAGTTTAATCAGTGTGTTTATTTTACTTTATTGACAAGGTAACTGCGTTGCCTGGTCAGAGATTGACATTTGACCAGAGTAAAGGTAAAAAGGGACGTTATTGTAATGGCCACTGTGGCATCATGTGTTCTTTTGAGTTTTGTTAAGTTTATTCATTTTTGAAAGAGGGAGAGAGAGAGAGTGTGAGCAGGGGAGGGGCAGAGAGAGACTGAGACACAGAATCCAAAGCCGGCTCCAGGCTCTGAGCTGTCAGCACAGAGCCTGACATGGGGCTCGAACTCCCTAACCTCGAGATCATGACCTGAGCTGAAGACGGACGCTCAACCAGCTGAGCCACCCAGGTGCCCCTCTTTTGAGTATTTTAAGAGGACTTTGAAGGATTTTTAAGCCTAAATAAACTCTTGGAAATTTGCTATTAAGTAACAACCTTTTGAAGTAAGAAGAGGCAGGTGGAGGTCATTTTGTTCTTTTTAGTTGTTTCTCTCAGGGAAAATGTGGTCTAGGCTCCAAGACAGTTTCCTTTTCTCTTTAGCTGTGTGTGTATCCAGTGCGGGCTCCTGGCCCTCCCACAGCGTGTTGCTTTGGATGTTGCCAGGCCCTTTTGCTGGCACCACACTAGTAGCGTCTTCCCCTCCACCAGGTTTAATTCTTCCCTAAATAGGCTATTTTCCCTGAAACACCATCGCTTTCCTGTCAGCCCAGATTCATGACCTTAATCAAAAACTTCCTTTATCGGTATCTGCTTAAATTGCTCTAACGAGTTACCATTTGTCTGGCATGAAGGAGAAATTGAGTCTTTAAACAGGAGTGAGTGTATTCCAAAGCAGTTGTTAGGCAGGATGCGATATTTATTAAAATCCATAATTTATTCTTCTGTATCTGTGTGCTGCTCACCTTGGCCGTTAGTGGTTGGAACTGCCTCTCTATATGTGTTGTCACTCTCACTTTTAATCTTGGCTTGTTTGCCCTACTGTTCTATTGCCATGTAAAAAATTCTGCCCTGCTGTTGTATTGCTATGTGAAAAATTTTGAACTTTTCTTCTTTAAAATGACTTAAGAGTAATGATTTCTATCAGGTAGAGAAGAATTCTTAAATGAAAACTCTAAATAATGTTTTGGGCTCTCTGCTAGGTTTTAGAAGGGGAGCTCCTGGGGAGGTAAATGGGAGTGCCACCCAGCTTTGGCAAGTTCTTAATGAAACTAATCATTTTAATAGACTGACCTTATTACTCCTGTTAATTTATATCTTCATTACAAAATTGTCTGCCCAGTGTTTGCTAAATTCTTATCAGTCTTGGGAGGCTAAATCTCCTCTTTAGTTACTGCTGCAGCAATGACAGTTGTCTCCTTTTCATCTGAAGAGAGTGGCCCCAAAGGCCCAGGGGTAAAATGGGTAGTGACTGTGGCAGTCTGTGGACATCAGGATTAATCCAGGCAACTTTGTCTTAAATCATGGCAGGCTAAGAATTGGCTTCAAATACTGCATGAAATAAAAGAAATAAGGCTTATCCAAGACACTTCTTGATCTCACAAATGCCTAGTAAGGTGATATTTTAGCTCCCGTTAACCTCATTCTCAGAACCATGTAGACAGCTGCATGCTAGGTAACGCCTAAGGAAGAGGAACGGAGTGGAAAGGTAATTTGTGCCAGAATCTGGTGCTGGTAGTTTGCACCAGAGTCACCGCTGATTTGCCTGATAAGCCTTCCACTCAAATTTGGTTCTCCCTGTCATTTTGGTCCAAGAATGTTATGAAGACAAAAAAGACAAGAGATTTCTCTTTGAGATTTGAGGGTGGTGTGTGTCCTGCATGCCCAGGAATGACATTCCTACCATTGATGAGTGACCACAGATGGGTCCTCAAGCAAACCTGAGAGCCTGCAACTCTAACTGGAGCTAGACCAAGGGCACACTCTCCTTTGGTGAGGATACCAGGTTTTCCTAACTTGTCGTAGGTAGGCCTATGAATCCCCAGAGAGCTGGTGAACGGAGTAGTAACTGATTTAACATTGTAGCTTCTGGTTAGTCAGGACTCTGAATCTCTGGGCTACACAGAAAGAAACTTAAGGGCTGTGCTTAGGGACCTGCCCACATACCACCTCTTTCTGTATCATTTGGTACAGGTTGAAGGCATGGAAACAGTTGAGTAAAGAGAATTTCACCTTTGGAAGCACAATTCTTTAGTATGTGGGCACTGTGCTATAGAGTGTATCTGTTTCCTCTATGTGAGAGAATAGGTGAGAAACCCAGGGTTAGTCTTGAGCCACTCGAGAGGTCTTCCTCTTTAGATCTTGCTGCCCTCTGAAGATTGGTCTAAAAAGGAACTGCTTTTTCTCAAGGTGTGGAATGGTACTTTATTTCTTTATAGCTTTATTTTTTTTTTTAACTCAAATGTATTCTTGTTTTTTTTTTTTTTTTTTTTTTTACCCAAAGCGGGGCTCGTGTTCACCTCAAGCAGGGCTCATGCTCACCCGATGTGGGACTCGAACTCACGAACTGTGAGATCATGACCTGAGCCGAAGTCAAATGCTTAACAACTGAGCCACTCAGGCGCCCTCTAATGAATATATTCTTATTTCTCACACAGAAAATGTAGACAAGTGCAAAACAGAAAATAAATATAACCTCACCTCACAGTTTCCATGGTTACTCATTGTTCTGGGTCTTTCCTTCTGAGTGGCATTCTCTGGCACTCTGTGACATGTGCTGCATTGGTCTGTGTAAGCAAGTCAGTTCCTTTTTGAGAGAATTGGAGAAACCTTAAGAGGAAAGGGTAGATTTGATAACCTCTCATATAGGACGTTCTCAACCAAAATTTCTCCTTGCTAACTGCTTAGGAACCAGAATGTTGGTTTTAAGTTTATTCTATTTTTTTCAAACATGTTCATAGGACTTTTCTTTATTTTGCAAATGCTATATCCTTGAAAGAAAAGAAATGCATATTTAGTTATCTGATTTTTATTTATTATTATTAAATTTTTTTTTTCATGGACCAGTCTAAGTTATTTATTTAAACCATCTCCTGCCATAAGCAAAGGGACTCAAGATCAGTGTACCAGTCATCATGTGATACAAGTAAGGAAGGTGGGCTTAAGGTCCTATATACTTTTCTGGTCCTTGTGCTGAGTCATGGTCTAAACCAGTGCTGTGGTCCCCACGGGGCAGTGGTCCACGTTCTCTTTATTCATCCTCATAGCTAGTGGGAAGTGAATTCATGTGAGAGTTATGGAATAGAGTATGATTACCATCTCCCCACGGAAAGGGCTTGGACCTGATGTGGAAATGGGGGTAGGTGATGAACTCCCCATCTCTCGTGCTCTCCATGATATGACTTCAGGAAGATGTTCAGCATGCTCACTTCCACACTGGGGAGCCCTACAGAGTGGGTGAGGGCCTTACACATGCAGGCTGAGCCCTCCTTGCCATGTGTGCCATCTGACATGGACCACCCCAGTTGTGCCCTGGACCAACCCAGTGGCCTAGAAACCCGTACCCAGCTGCTGCCACCATTTTCAACCAGGACCTTAGCTATCTGATTTTTAAACTCTGAGGGTAGAGTTATTACTTTAGGGGAGTGCCCCATTATATATAGCATGGACCTTTTATAGAACAGGTTCTGAACCAGAGTGGTTGTCTGATCAATTAAACAATACCAGTGTTTTGTTTTCTGACAGATCTGACACATGTCCTATTTCAGCCTACTGGTGGGAGTGGTGGGGGAATGGGCTTTGTTAAGTAATCGTCCAAGGAAGGCCCAATTCTCTGTTAAGGTATAGGCATTTCACACTCATGCTTAAACTTTTTGTTCTTAACCTTTTAAAAAAAAAAAGTTTAAAGACTTAATTTAAACAATTTTTATGGCATTAGGTCATAAAGCAGCTTTTTAAAAAACCATCTTTGTCAGAGTTTTAACAGTAAAACAAAGTTAAATGTACCTAAGTGAGACATGAAGCCATTCTTGGCAATACTGTACATTTTGTCCAGTGGGTATTACTATTTTCAAGTTTTCTCCTCTATATGAAACTATTGAAGGGAAAATTTATGTTGCAATTTCTAGATTACTTTGTACATGTCTCATTCTATAGACAAATGTATTCGTAGTTAATACATTAAAGACCATAAATCAAGGCTTAAAATTTTTTTTTAAATTCACTGCAGTGAGTACTTAATTTTTGTTAAATGGAAAGATTCAGTCCAGGTGTTGGAGATGGGATGTGGAGTGTGACACAGTTCTTGCTCTCTGGGAGTGACCCTGTCCTAGTATTTGTGATGAGTGCTGGGCTGATAGTGCTGCTGCTGCTGCTGCTGCTGGGGCGCGGTGGGAGGGAGAATCAGGCCTGGGGTGCTGGAGGAAGGCTTGGCTCTTCTCAAATGTTCACCCTTAGTGAATTTGTGTTCTCATGGGGAAGTGGGCGGATCAGTGCAGATAGGCTTTCGAATTATGATGTCATTGCAAGTTACGAATACCTGAATAGTGACCATCTTGGGTGTTTGAAGAATTGTTTTACCCGAGTGCCTTTCCTTAACAAGCAGCCAGGCTTTGACTCCGCATCTCTTCTCCGGGACTTCCTTTCTTCCTTAAGAGAATTGTGTCAGTCACTTTCTTTTTCACATTTATTTTAAATTTTAATAGGTAATATATTCACATGGTTCATAAATCAAAAATATAAAAAGATAGTAAGTATAAACTCCAGTGATATAAAATGTAAATCAAATGTCATGTCTTTCACTTGTTCCAAGTAATCATTTTGGCATTCTGTCTCCATGCCTCAACTCCGCATATGTGGATAATCACTTTTATTGGTCTTTTTGTACATCTTTCCTTCCAAAAGCTCTTTGTGCAATTACAAGAAATATAAATATATATTCTTATTTTCTCTTTAGTATAGACTTAGGATGCCATGTGTCATGCATATGGTCTAGCTCTTCTGTTACTCATTTGACAGTATGTCCTGGTGATCATTTCAGTACATAGAGCAGAGACTCCCAAGTGTTTTTTTTTTTTTTTTTTTTTGATTCTTGGCACCCTCAGTGTTCCCTTAACTTTTTTCACCATGCTCCTAGACCAAAAGAAATACCTAAAAGTTCATATTATTAATATTTAGGTCTAAGTAACAAGCATTTCTAGTCTAACAACTAGTATATGTTTGAAAGCATAATACATGTAAACTGGAAAAAAATTTTTTATTCTTAAATAAGTACAGTTACTTATTAATGAAATGTGTATACCGTTGAGCACTGTACAACACCTCAAGCCTTGGGATGAGATTAGACACCACCACCCTCATTTTCTGTCTTGCATTCTTCCTGGCTTGCAATTTATACCATTTTCAATGGGAATATGCAGAAATTGATAAGTTTTTGAGATACGGTCCATTTCCAAATTTGGTTGGGTTTGTCTGAGAAACTACCTGAATAAAATTACATCAGGTTGAAATCGCTTTCAATTTAAGAAATTCATGTATCTATAAAAGAGAGGGTAAGAGCCAGACAGACATAGTGAATAGAGTGTGAGTCATCCCACTTTGAGCCAGGACACAGGTAACCGACCACTTCTGGCAGCTGCTAAGGTGGGTCTTAGTTGGAGTCCTTTGGTAACGAGGTGGTTGACCATGAAGATAATGGTTTAGCTTGTTTAGCCACCAGCTTCCTCCTGAAGCATTTAGGTGTAGCTCCTCTGCTGTTTGCCTTAGTTGATGCTGCTGCATAAGCACCTTTCCTCTTCCCTGTCCTTCCTTTCTTTTCCCCCTTCCTGCTCTTTTTCCTTCTTCCCACCCTTCTCTTTTCCCTTGCTCTTCTTCTACCTCTTCTCTGGGGCAGTGCTGTAGATCTGCCCTCTTACCTATATGTTTGAAGGACTGTGAAAACAGAGGAAACCAGGAGATTAAGCAATCAGAAACTGTTAGTCCCATGATAAAATTGTTGAAAATGGAGCTCGGTATCAGTGTTTGCAAGTTGATGTTCAAATAATAAACAAATAAAATTTCAATAAATACATTTTATATTTGACAGTGTACTTCCAAACACTGGTTTCATTTAACTTTCATACAACCCCATGAGGTAGGTATTATCATCTCAGTTTTGTGGGGGAGAAATTGAAAGGATGGGAAAGGACACCTGTTATTTCTGAGCTCCCAACGTGTGTCAAGTACTATTAGGAGCTTTGAATGACTTGCTCACGTTAACATAGTAAGAGGTAGAGAATACGTCTGACCCTGGGTCATTTAATGAACTTTATGTGTGCGATGCATAAACTGAACACTAGTTGAATAAATGAAACCTGGACTTCTAGAGGATACTTTGTGCCATAAGCTCACCTAAACAGTTTCTTTTCTTCTTTTCCAGCATCTACCATGAGCCTAAGTGGGTCCGACAGTGAGACTGAGGGGAAGCAACACAGCTCTGACTCTTTTGACGATGCGTTCAAAGCAGACTCCCTTGTGGAGGGAACTTCTTCTCGCTATTCCATGTATAATAGTGTCTCCCAGAAGCTTATGGTATGTCAGTGCTCGGGTTGGGTTTCTAAAGCTCCACCAGCAGAGTAAGAGAAGGGAAATTGTATTGGTATGAAAAGAAGAAAAGCTAGGCATGAGTTTTTCCTCTGCTTTTCAGCCACTGAAATTTAGTAGAGAGAGTGTGGCCTCCTTCTTAATAGAACTATCTGTCACATTTGAATCATCCATGGTAAGTGGCTGCCCAAGCCTGCTTCTTCTGACCTGTCCAGAGCTGGATCACTCTTTGGTCTCCCTAGTAATGAAAGCTTATTGTAAGTACATGTGAACATACTTCCCTACACATAGATGCGTGTGGATGGGTAAAGAGGCTTCATGCTGTGAATTTTTGCTCTAGTGAGTAATCTCAAGAGAAATGACTAAAATCCTGCTCACTCTCAGATGCCTAAAATAAGTGGGAGCAGAACAGTCTTTTATATTATTTCGAAAAGAAGGTCCGGTTCTCCTTCCCAATTTCTAGACTCCATTGATATATCAGAAGAAGGAAAGCGACCAGGAAGACCTGCTTGCTTTCCTTATCAAACGTTAGTGCACAGAGGTTAGGGAAATTCAAGTTTGCTTTCTGACTAGAAATATTAATATTATAGTTAACCCCTCCATTTTCTTTTGGATTCATTTAAGAGTAAGAACTGCAACTTCTGAAGTCCTAGTCCGGATTCTAGTCTGGGGGGCCACAAACTTTGGGGAAGTGGACAGTGGGGAGGTTTGTAGCTCAGTCAGCCTTTTTGACCTGGGGAGAGATTTGTGGCTACTGTAGGAACTCTGTCCAGTTCTTGAGTTGGTAATGCTCCTTCCAAAGGGAATATAGACCCTCAAGGAGGAACTATGTTTTCTTAGGACTGGAGTTCTTTTATTAGATAAGGGTGCTTGGGTTTGGGATTTGGGTTTCTGATTTTGGGGCATATAACTGGGCCCAGTGACTCAGGGGTTTAGTGTGAGCTTATGGACAATGGTGACATTTAAAAAACATTCCTGTTCAGTATCTTATGGTACCTTCCATACCTCAGTTTTACATGAAGTGATTTTTCAGTTAATATCTTGATTAAGTGGGCTCCTGCAAGCCCTCATTGTCTTTACCTGGTAAGGCTGTTTGAGTGGCTGAGAGTAAGGTAGAGTTGCTGCTTGAAGCATTTCCATTTTAAATTACGTTCTCTTTATCAACTCTACTCTAGAGCTACGTTTCAGTTAATCAGACAAATTAGCTGGAAGGGTAGTTGTGCAAATGTCCAATGAGATTTGTTAAGTGCTCTTGGTGCTTTTAATTACAGCTATGAGGTTCCTTCTCATTTTTCCACCTTCTGGTTGCCCTAGACTTTCACCTCCAGAATAGACAGCCACTGGACCCACAGTTAAACTGCAGTTACTTTTTATGCTTATTTTCTTCATTAGGCCTTTCCTAAAGGAAAACTTCAGGCCTTACTCATTGATGTTTTTTCAGAGCTTAGCACAATGTCTGACACGTGATAGGGGCTAAGTAAATGTCTGTTTATATAAGTGCTCCCTTATTATCTGTTTATTTATATAAATGCTCTATCTTATTTCTTTTTCAGGCCAAGATGGGCTTCAGGGAAGGTGAAGGATTGGGTAAATACAGCCAGGGTCGGAAGGACATCGTTGAGGCCTCTAATCAAAAAGGTCGAAGAGGCCTGGGTCTGACCCTGCAAGGTTTTGATCAAGAGCTGAATGTGGACTGGCGAGATGAGCCAGAGGTAACTGGTGAGGGGAGGAGGAGACAGGAAAGCCAATTTGTATACGTGGCTTGAAGTAGCCATATTAACAAATTAGAAGTCTCCAGAGGCTTGGAAGTCACCAGAGGGATTGGAACTGGTTTTTTTTACGTGGACTTGTACTGGGGATGTCCATAATGGAAACAGAAGAGATATACTGAGGGAGATATGATAGGATGTGGGTTTGTTTTCTACCGGTGGGTAGAAGAAGCTGGAAGACAGAGTTTGACTTCACAAAGAGCTTAAAAAAATTTTTTTTAACGTTTATTTTTTGAGAGAGAGAGAGAGAGACGGAGACAGAGACAATGAGTGGGGAGGGGCAGAGAGAGAGGAGACACAGAATCCAAAGCAAGTTCCAGGCTTTGAGCTGTCAGCACAGAGCCCTACTCGGGGCTTGAACTCACAAGCTGTGAGATCATGACCTGAGCCGAAGTCAGATGCTTAATCGACTTGAGCCACCCATGCGCTCCCACAAAGAACTTTAATAAATAGGTATACCTATTTATGGTTAAGGTACCTATAAGTGGTTAAGGTACCTCATGAGATAGTGAGGTCCCTCTCTCTGCTGAACGGATTCAGAGGCACTGAATGAGGACCCGTTTACCCATTGTGTGAGTGACTGGATTAGATGCCCTCTAAGGTCTTGCACCTCTATGGGTTTATGACACCCCATCTCTACCTATGTAGGTGTTTGTTTATACTCCATAAGTTACTGTTTGGTCTGCTTATCTGGTTGGGTACCAGTTGTTCTAACCCCAACTAGCAAAAGAGACTCCTGTCCTTTTTCACGGCACAGATGATGTTGAGATTTTATTTTTATTCATTTATTTATGTCCTATCTTATTTCACAGAGGATTTGAAGTAGATGTGATAAAAGCAACTAAAAATAATGATGAAATATTACCATTACGGAGTTGAAACCAGAGAAAATAGAACACAAATGTCTAGTCTTCTACATAGTTGCTGTAGTTGAGCTTCACATGTGGCTCTGAATTCTAGAGAATTGATATTTTGTCTCCCTGATATTCCAGTTCAGGAAAGAACTCTCGTGAATTGCACATGATAAAAGCTTAATAAGGCTTCAGAATAAGATGCTGACAAGTCAGGAGCTAATGGTTTCTGGAGGTGGTCCTGCTGTGTTGCCTTGTAGTTGTGAGGAGACGAGACCAGCAGAATACCAGATGAGACAGTGCAGAATAGGGTAAATATTTGTAATTGGGTGCTAGATAGAGGTTTTTACCTCAGAAATACTTGGTGCTTTCCATGTCTTCATTTGTATGAAAACCAGTAAAGAGTCTTGATTTGATTCTCTTAGTGGGGCAGAATTAGAACTAACTTAACTCAGAATCTCAAATTTGCCTGTAAGATCTCTGTTTTTAATGGACACAGGCTATTGAAATTCCTTTCTGAGGCAAGGCTGTCCTAATTATCACTTATTGTGATTCAGTTTTTCTCTTAAAAGAGATACCCTATTGTTTAAGAGTTTGGCCTGTTGGCGGTGTCCACTTCTTTAAGGTAGATGAATCTGGGTTACCTTGGGGTGACTGTCCAATCCTGGAGTCGCTGCAGAGAAAGTGCTTGGTGCCTGCTGCAGCCCAGGAATGTGGAATGCAAGGTTTGACCCTTCGGACAAAGTCCTCTTTGTGGTCCATTTTTGCCCTTCATGTTCACACTTCTGTGGGGAGATTGAGTCTGCTTATTTTCTCCAAAAGGACATGCCAAGTGTATGTGAGTTTTCTTCCCCCTAGAGTTTATAATGTATAACCATTTACAAATGGATTTGACCGGGGTGGGGGGAGGGGGGGAAGCCATGATTCACTGCCAGATTCATTGACAAAAGGCTTCAGTAACTTTTCTTTGAAACTTTCTCTCTCTAGTTGATGGTTGGCTTGCTCTCATGACCTTGCATTGCGTTACCATTTTATGCTTTTCAGAGCATGGAATATTGCCTTTAATCACATTGCTTCAGTTTGCAGTGGTGAGTCTCTTCTCCACACTTGCTTGGGAGGCAATGTGTAGTGTTGCCACGCAGGTTAGCCACCTGTTTAGGTTTTATAATCCAGTGAATGTAGTCCTGGTTGGACATTAGAATCATTTGGGGACAGCTAAAAAATGTACTTAGAACCAGATTCTGTCTCAGACTGATAGAATTATATACTCTGAGGGTGGGGCCTAGCTATCAGTAGTTTTTAAAAGGACCACAGAGGGGTGCCTGGCTGGCTCAGTCAGCAGAGCACGCGACTCTTGATCTTGGGTTGTGAGTTCAAGCCCGATGTGGGGTGTAGAGATTACTTAAAAATAAATAAAATCTTAAAAAAAAAAAAAAAACAGGACTGAAGATATTTCTAATGTATAATGTAATTGAAAAATTAAGAGAATACACCATTGAGGTGCCAGTTTCGGCTTTGGAATGAATAGGTGAAGAATCTTATTTGTTCATAACACTTTGAAAGGCATCAGGAGGTGAGACACATTGCCATTGGGTCTTCCTGGTATAATTACCTTTTCATAGACTTATATCCTATGTGTACTTCCCTGTGTCCCTACTGCTCTGATTGTAGGCCCCTTGGGTCAAGGACCATGTCTTTTTAACTGCATTCTGAGTACTTAGCCCATAGTATGTATTTTTGAAATAACATTAGAACAAATAAAAGAAACTTTGAAGTTTTGGGAAGTTTCTAGAGATTCAAACTAGAATTGTTGCTGGCCTTCAGAAGTTAAACTTTAGCATCATGGCTCTCAGTTCTCATGTCTGACCACTGCATTTGGTCTCAGCTTTCTGGAGGGACCCTTCCTGGACTGTCTGAGTCCCTTTTGATTGTTTTGGGGAAACCCTAATGAGTTGGGGCATAGCCCTAAGGGGTTGTTTTACTTGACTTACTTGCCTCTTTTTTGTTTGTAGCCCAGTGCCTGTGAGCAGGTGTCATGGTTTCCAGAATGTACCACTGAAATTCCTGACACTCAGGAAATGAGTGATTGGATGGTTGTGGGAAAGGTAGGATTTCAGGAAAATACACCCTGAATTATTGGCACTTATCTCCTGACTTTTCTCCTTGAGTCTAGTATGTATACTCATAGTTTAAGAAAAATGTAAATCTGCCATTCTGGCAAGAGTAAAGCTGTGTCAAGATGGTGTGTCAAGGGCTTTACAGATATTCCCCTAGGAGATGTGACAAGGTTTTTTTCTCCTAGTCATTTAACTTGCAAGGCAGCACAAAATGCATAACTTCTGTCTTCCTCATGGATGCTTTTTCGAGTAGCTGATTATACATTTGTGTATATTCTGGTCACTGCTGGGCACTGTTCCAGGTAGATGAAAAGACACCGTCCCTGTCCTCAGAAAATAATGAGGGAGTTGTTACAGAGGGAATTTGTTTAATCTCCTTCTGGAAAATTGTAAGAATAAAGTAGATAGCCACCAAATCAGTATGGTCTGGAGAACAGTTCTCAAAGTGTAGGGCCCTCTGGGGATCTCCAAGACCCTTTCAGGGGCTCTGCAGGGTCACGGTTATTTTCATAATGGTACTGGAAGGTTACTTGTCTTTTCACTCATTCTCTCATAAGTGTCCAGGGGAGTCTTCCAGAGGCTGCACCACAACCAATTGAATGTAAATGTAGAGAGGAGAATCTAGCCAGATATTAAGAGATTTGTAAAAATGGAAAATAGTGCCACTCATTAGAAGGTTTTTGGGGAAATATAGTTACTTTTCATAAATATGTTAACACAATGTATTGCTTTATTACACTGAATGATATTTTAACATTTTCTCGGTTTTAATTTCTAATAATGTTGTTACGTATATATCCCCCACATAAACAAAAGCTCTTTGGGGTCCTCAGTGATTTTGAAGTGTGTAAAACCTGAGAACACCCAAGTCTGAGCATCGCTGGTTTAGAGGTAGCCTCACTCAGACCTGAGGTTGGATTTGACACCCATGTGAAGGTCTCTTGAACCGTTGTCTTCTCTGATGCTACCAGCTCCTACCTGGTGCCTGGTGTCCTACCTTTGTACCCATCATCGATGAGGAGGCTTCCTGGTTGAAGGAAGAACAGGCTTCTGTCATTTAGGGCGGTCCCCATCCGTCTGCCTCCATGCTCTGGGGGCAGACAGCTTGAACGTTTCCTTCCTGTTTGCTTTTCTCAGCCTCAGCGTTCATGAGTCTTATATCCATATGGTGCTCTAGTCAGAGCACCCAGGGGGCTGCTTCATCTCACAGCCATCTGGAGTGTAGCCAGAGGGATTTAAGGTTTTCTCTTTCCCTCCCCCCAGGGATTGATGTTCCTTGGCAGGCACTCAAGCCCCTTCTTGCTCTACTCACTTGGAACCCTCGTTTCTCGATTCATTCCCCTAAATGCAGTCACACGTGGTCGTTATTGATTGTTTTCTTCTTTCTGTAGAGAAAGATGATTATTGAAGATGAGACAGAGTTTTGTGGGGAAGAGCTGCTTCACAGTGTGTTGCAGTGTAAGGTAAGGCCTGTGGCTAGAGCTGGGGTTGAAAACCTTTTGTGAGGGGATGTTCTGGGCTCTTCCAGTTCTTCTGAATTGGTTGTGGGGCTGAAGTTTAGCTGAGGTTTTTCCTGGAGATCAGAGGTGTGTCTTGCTACATTTCTCTGAGATAGTATCCTTTTTCCTGGTTCCCTGCAGTAGTGGGCTGTCCCTGTGGTCAGTAGCCAGGAAAGGATTCACTTAACAACTCAGTGGGTCCGTTCTTTACCATCAGACCTGAATTCAAGTCCTTGTTTTTCAGGGTTTTTTTTGTTGTGTGACCTTGGGCCAGTTGCTTTAGCTGCTCTGAGTTTGAGTTTCCTCATCTATAAAATGGGGAGAGAATACTTTCCAGGATTGTTATGAGAATTAAATGAAATAATCCACGTGAAGCTCATGACACGCTGGGTGAATGTTAGTCTCTCCTTGATACTTTGGGAGTGATTTTGTGTCAGGAAGTACATTGCCTGGGGCAGAATGAGCCAGGGAACCTCTGAGGAAGAAATGGGTTGGAGAAGAAGTAATACCTCAGACCAGCCTCACTGAACTTATGTTTTTTGCCAGCAGAGGGTTGGGAATATCCTTAAGGTGACTGGAACTCAGGTGAAATGAGGCTTTTTGTTCCCAGGGAAAAAATTGGGAGAAGGAAGAAGGGGTCTCCGTTGTGCATTAGGTGCCATTCAGAAAACACTGGTCTTGGTTTGTTTGCCCTCTCTGAGTGAGCTCAACATCAGAATTCTGGTCCCTGGAAAGTTGCTGTTGGAGTGGAGAAACAGATTTGCTCTAAGGATTGGTGATGCCAACAGGTGGCTTTCTGCATAGCCACAGGTGCCATTTATTAACCACTTACCATGCAGGGACATGTTTACATTTTCTTTTTTCCACTTAATAGGTGAGATAGTTGAGGGTCAGAGTGATTGAGCAACTTGTCTGGGGTCACACAACCGGTCGTTTTAGAGCTGAGATGCAGCAGTATTCTCCCTCCTCAGAGGGCTGAGTTGGGCTCCTCTAGCACTTGAGTCCCCTGTCCCATCCTGGAGGGTGATGCTCACCTCGAGGTTCTGATTGTCTCTGGGCAGAGTGTGTTTGATGTCCTGGATGGGGAGGAGATGCGGCGAGCTCGGACCCGGGCTAATCCCTACGAAATGATCCGTGGAGTCTTCTTCCTAAACAGGTTTGCGGACGTTCCCCTCCCCTGCCCTGATATGTACTGTTGCACATTTCATCTGAGCCTCAGCTTTCCATACATCTGGTGTACTGAGTTGCACTTTTCTGTCTTTGTTGCAGGGCGGCAATGAAGATGGCTAACATGGATTTTGTGTTTGATCGCATGTTTACAAATCCGCGGGACTCTTGTGGGGTGAGAACAAGATTCTGTGTGTGAATTTATAGCTTAAGCTTCAGCGGCCCAGAAATTGCCATTCGTGCAATGCTAGGAGAGTATTCCTGCTATGTGGTAGAGATAGATTTTGCTTGGAGCTCCTCAAATTAGGTCCCTCAGTGCTTCCTCTGGTCCCAGGGATGCTCCACAAGGCAGTTGTGTCTAGGGCTTGAGGCCCAGAGTTCCAGCCCCCAACTCTGCAGATCCTCCTGCCCACCCCAAGTGGAGGAGGGCAGGGCTTGTAGCAGTGGCAAAGGGACATTTCTGGGCCAAATTGGCAGTTGTGCTACCTACAGGCCTAGGGGGCAGGGAGGTGAGGCTATGAGATAGGGCGTGGGCCCTCCTCCTGCATCCGGTAAACACGTATTTATCCTACTCTGTGCCAGGTACCAGGAATATAATTTTAAATGAGATAGATGTGATCCCTTCCCCCATGGCACTTAGGTTCCGGATGTTCTGGTGGATTTGAGAACTGGTAAGGGTGCAGGGTTGAGATGCTTGTAAAGCCTTTCTGGGCTCATTGGTGTGTGGAGGGCAGCTGCTGCCAGGGAGCTTTAGACTGCTGCCTTCCTACCATGGATGAGGTGGAGTGGTAAGGGTGAGTATGTAGTCCTTACAGTGAGCTTATTTTCCAAATTCAAATTTGTGATATCGTCTGACTTGAGTGCTGTTGCTGGTCTGAGAAGGGAGTGCTCTGGCAAATGTGACGTGAGTGTTGAATGAAATGTGGGCATCTGGGTCCTTTCACTGGTCTATTTAAAATCAGTATCACGTCTGAAAATCTAGGCTGTGTTTTTCAGTGAGGGGTCGCGGGGGGCAGGAAGTACAGAACGTCCATCGCAAGTAGTGTCACTTAAGTTCATCCCTTCTTTGGGGCTCGGCTGCCCCATCTCTGGAATTAGTCCTACTAACCTGCCAGAGGGTTGGACCAAAGGCCCTTAAGATTTGTTCCAGATCTAAGATCTGTGATTTCAGATGTGGCCACTTTCCCTTTCTGCCTTTCTGCCTTTCTGCCTTTCTGCCTTTCTGCCTTTCTGAACCAGCTTTGCATGGGATCATATAATTGTTAGATTTTGGCCCTTCTCAAGAAGTGGTAGAGCAGAATGATTTTCTACTCTGCTACATCTCATTTATCTGAACCCAGACACACAATAATTATAGAGAAAGAAAAAAGGAAATTTCATTCTGGCATTCCCTTTAGGGTTTCAAAGCATTTTTGCCCGGTCCTAGAAAGTTAGTTCTCTTTGACAGTGAAGGGTCAGCAGCCAGCTGTTCCCAAACCTGTTTCTGCTTCACACTCTGTCCTTTCAATAGGCCCCATGATTATCCACCCGCTAAAGGAACTTATCTTCCAAGTTTTTTAGTGTTTCAGCTCCACCTCCCTTACTGCTTCCCTCAGTGCTGGCAAAACTGGCATGTAGACCCCTCCAGCCTGTAGTCATTTCTCTCTCCCAGGTCTCCCTCCCTGTTTGCCAGGACCAGCAGGCAGCACAAAAGGGCTCTTGGAATTAGCATCTTGAGAATATTAGGTTGATATAATGTTGGTTTAATTTTCTGAGTTCCAAATGATTTCCTTTAAACCCCTGCCTGGCAGAGGAGCTCTGTCAAGCTGATGGGAAGTCACAGCATCATTTTGGGCTTTTGAATGTAAACGCCTCCAGCAGCTGGTATCTGGTTATTGTCTTTTGCTGTCAGGAAAATGAAGTAGGCGCCAGGGTTGTACCATTCAGGTCAAGGGTGGAGATGTTAGTTACATAGGAAAAGGCAACTGTGTTTGTAACGCTTCAGGCAGCTTCTTGACCTGAATTGATTGTTAGTGGCCACGGAGAATTGCCCTTTCTGAGATGTTTCTCTACACTCTGCTATAAAAAGGGATTTCTCTCCAGCCCCTAGTGTTTTCTTCTCTCTTTTCATCTCTGTTTTCCCCTGAGGACCAGAGTGATAGCCAAGCCCAGTAGTCTTGGTGTGTTTTTCAGGCGAGCAGAGACACTCCAGAGCAATCCCCAGCAGAGATGGGAGTGGCTGAAGGTCCAGACACACACTGGGTTTGCTAGAATCTCAGTGGCTCTGGGATCACACAAACTTTAGAATAAGAGCATGGAGAACTTGAAGCTTAGATAGGTGTGAGGAGGTTGGAGGTGGGAAGCAGAGGGGACTGTGAATTTTTTTACTGGGTTTCTGGTTCTGTGGGTTGTGGTAAAAGGAGAAAAGAGACTAGGTAGGGAAACAAATTGTAAATATGAATTGGAAGAGATAAGGGAAAGAAGAGAGTTGAAGATTCTTTGGGTATATGCTAGCACGTTATGTGCAGGCTCTGTGTGCCTGGGGGTATTGCTGAGATAGTAAACGTTGTGTAGCCTCAGGAGACAAAAATTGAATGTAGATCTGTAAGTTTCAGTGCTATCTTAGAGGAAATTAGATAGCACTTATAAAGTGCCTACTGAGTGTGGAGTACTGCACTAGGCATTGGAAAAGGAAAAAGATGGGAAAAGACAAGAGTTTTGACTCCAAGGAAGTTGATCAGTTGAATGTTGTGTCATCTTACATTTAGTATTTACAGTTTATAAAGATCTTTGACATATGATACTTTAATCCTACAACAGCCTTGAGAAATTAGTTACATTAATCCCAGTTTACAGTTGAGGGAATGTGAGCTTAGAGGCATAAATCTTATGCTTGCCCTTAACTGCGCAGCCAGTAAGTGGCAGAGGTGAGAACTCCAGCTGTCCTTTCTATGAAAAGACCTTCTGGCCATGACCTGTGAGGTCTTGAAATCACAGATGGAGATCATACTTAAGTGCTCTTTTTGGAGGTGAGATTCTTTGACTGATTCATTTTCCTTCCTCTGCCTGGTCTTCCTTTGGGCCAGTGGCTCACCTGGAGAGCCTAGAGCCTGGGGTTAGGGCATAGCCAGTGATGAGAAACATTGTTTTTCCTCTTTCCAGTGTGTGCAGGCCTTAAACTTGTGACCCCTGCCTCATTACCACTGGGCTGCCTAGAAAATGCTACATAATGTTCTCAGCAAATGCCGTTAGGCCTTTTTTGTATGTGTGCAAGTGAATATAATCCAAAAATATGAATAATTGATGGCTCAGAAAGGAAGAATACTGAGGCAGATTGGTGGGAAAGAAGAGAAAGAACTGATACATCTCAGCATGCCTGGGTGGGCTTATCTTAGGATGATGAAGTTTATTTTTAGCTAAAGTCCAGAGACTTCTTCAACTGTTTTGGTTAAGCAGGATAGCTATCATCAGAGGCTAGGCCCTTTTCACCCAGAAAGTGACTAGATTGTGAACATTAGTATTTTCCATTTCTTTCTTACAGCTCTTTCCCTGAAAGCTTTCTGATCTTTATCTAGCAGTTACAGAACTCTGGATAAGTACTCAGCCAAGACAAACCTATGGAGAGGGAAGGCTGAGCTGCCTAAGCTCCTTCTAGCTGGATGTTCCTCAGGGTCCTCTAGTCACCTGCTCTAGAGCTCAACCTGTTGTTGTCACCAGTGTGGAGGTGGTATATCCCCTCTGCCTTGGAGCCAGGTTGGAACAAGTAGAATTCACCCTCTAGGGCCAGGTGTGTAAAAGATAAACACAATATGGGCCAGTGCTGGTTCAGCATAAATTTCAGATTAAGGGTTAAAAGCTACTGGAGGGTTAAAAACTATAATCCAGTAAAAATTCAAATACTTGTCGTAATTCAGTTATTCCTAAGGTGTCGGCGGGTACCCTGGGGGCTGCCTGGAAGCTCCACGCCAGTGTCTCGTTCCCCCTCTGCCTTGTCAGCCTCCAGCTCTGCACTGCCCCGTACTTCTGGCTAGCAGAGGGGCAAAGGCAGGAGAAGGGAGTGCGTAAAAGGAGGAGACTCAAAGCACTGTGATATATTGGACTGGATCTTGGAACAAAACAAGGACTCTAGTGAAATATGAATCAAGTTGAATTTAGTTAATAGCAGTGTACCAGTGTTGGTTTCTTAATTTTGACAGATTTTGTAAGATGCTAACAAAATTGGAATCTGGATGAAGAGTATATGACAACTCTGTCTTTGCAACTTTTTTGTAAATCTAAAATTATTCCAAGATAAAAAGTTAATTGGAAAAAAATAGGGAGAACCAAGAAGGAAGGGGAGAAGGGAAGCAAAGGCTATGGTTTGGAAAGGTAGGCCCTGTGACCAGGAGGGAAACATGTTAGAGCCTCTCGGACTTTGTTTTTGTTTATGTTTTTTATTTATTGTTGAGAGAGAGAGAGAGAGGCAAAGAGAGAGGGAGACACAATCTGAAGCAGGCTTCAGGCTCTGAGCTGTCAGCACAGAACCCAGCACGGGGCTCGAACTCACAAACTGTGAGATCATGACCTGAGCCGAAGTCGGACACTCAACCGACTGAGCCACCCAGGAACCCTGAGCCTCTCAGACGTTGGATAGGAAGACCGGAGTCCAGCAGTCAGGCCAACTGGATTCTGATTGAGCTTTGTTGCACACAGGCTATGAACAGGTTGCTTTGTGTCTTGGTGTCTTTTTTCCCTGTCTGTAAGTGGGGGATACAGCATCTATTCTGCTCAATGGGACTCTTAGAGTCAGGATATGGTAAGGAAAGGACTCAGAAATAAAAACGAATACTCAGATTCCCATTAAGATGTTTTTATTAGGAGTCTGAGCCAGGCCATGTAGTTGAAAGGCATTAGGGGTATTTTGAAGCACGGATGGGCAACTCCAGGGGGTGATGATCACAGAGGATACATATCCTGGGTGTCGTGGCCCTGGCGGGAGTTCTGCACTCCGCTTGCTGAAAGGCTCGTTTTACCTCCCTGCATTCTCCTTCCTGTTGCCCATTGAGCCAGACTTTTTCCCTTCCTCCCCTGTCCTCCACTTACCTTTGCAGAAACCACTGGTAAAGGACCGGGAAGCTGAGCTTCTGTACTTTGCTGACGTCTGCGCAGGCCCAGGCGGTTTCTCTGAGTATGTGCTGTGGAGGAAGAAGTGGCATGCGAAGGGCTTTGGAATGACTCTGAAGGGCCCAAATGACTTCAAGCTGGAGGACTTCTACTCGGCCTCCAGTGAGCTCTTCGAACCCTACTATGGTAGGAACATGGAGGAGGGTGACGGGCTTTGAGAGAGTCCTCTGTGGGGACTTTAGGTCAGATGCAGTTATTATCCACTTGGCATGCTTTCTTTCCTAGGTCTCTCAGCCTGGGGTTTCCAGTCCTTGTCCTGAAGATCTCCGTTCCCTCTAGACCTTCCCTTTTTTACCCCAGGCCTGTAGGATATAGGTTAAACACTCCACTAGGCAAACTCTCATCAAAACCATATTAATTCCCCTTTTCTTCTCTTGTGGTGACAGGAGATAATGAAACTGCCTGATCTCCAGCTGAGAAATGACAGGGTTATTAACAAATACAAACTCCATGCCCATCTCCAGCCTGTGCACGGGGTGTGGAATTCACTGGATAACGGACAGCTCAGCAGCCCCACAGCAGTCCCCTCCACTCTTCCTTGATTGTTGTGATTTGGCAGAAAGTCCCAAGTTCTTTCTTAACAGTTCTTATTTAAAAGTGGATGTTGGTTCCTAAATATAGGTGCTTTAAACACAACTTGAGTCTTGAAGAGGAAGGCCCTCTACTTCAATTGATGACTCTTGGCTGGACAACTCTTTTTGAATTCTGCTTTATCACAACAGGCCCTGTTTTTGCCTCTTGGTCCATCACTGTAAGGCAGCCTTGCAGGATGGATTCTGCATTGAGTTGCTCCTCACAGGGCCTTTTCTCCGGGTCCTTGAGGAGAACCTGTGTTCACAGTCCCAGAGAGCTTGTGTCCCGGCTCCTGGGATCCACAGGGCAGATGAGCTAAATGTGAATCTTGTGTCCTGCCAGGTGAGGGTGGCATCGATGGAGATGGGGATATTACCCGCCCAGAGAACATCACTGCTTTTCGGAATTTTGTCCTGGATAACACAGATCGCAAGGGTGTCCACTTTCTGATGGCTGATGGGGTAGGTGATCTGTTCTCCATAGAGCGATGCTTTAGGGATTTATCATGTTAGAAGCTTGAGAGTTGCTTTTGTTTTGTTTTATTTTATTTGGTCCTTTTGGCTGCCCTAGAAAATGGTAGTTCACTATTCAGATAGTAGGGATATATGATGCATTTTTTTATTCTTTCTGCGCATATTTTCAATGATAACTTTGTCAATGCTGTGATTTTGTGGACACCTTTGCTTAGAGCAAGTGGACCTTCTGAGCTCACTTCTTTGAAGGGCCTCGGTTGGCTGTGAGAAATGGTAGGGGAGAACCATGACTAAGATGGATTACGCAAAACTGACTGGAAAGAACATTTCCATCGTTGGTCACCTGGGTGTGGCTCCTGGTAGAGGCTGTCCTTACATGACCATACCTAAGCCTCTGGATGGGCTGAAGATGACCACATAACCAAAGGCAGTGGCTCAGGGGAATCCACCGGAAGCCCTGTCAGTGATTGGGCTGAAGTGAATATTCAAGGAACCTTGTTCTTCGGGCAGCTGCTTGAGGCACAGAGGGGAGCCCACTGTAGCTTTCTCACCTGGAAATCTGATGCTGCAGGTAGTCTTTTTTGGAGGAAGCCACCACTCACTAAGAGGAAAGACAGAATGTGGCAGTTGCTCCAGGGTCACATGGCTAGAATTGAGAAGAGCCTCTAGAGCTCCTTGGGTGGCCTCTCAAGCAGTAACGATGTGGAAAGGTGAAGGAGTGTGTAGGATGTCAGCATAGGCTCTGAGATGCCTTGGCTTTCCACAGCACCGTGCATGGCAGGGAACAGCAGATAGGCTTGGGGGAGAAGAGGGAGGGGCTGCTCCAGCTGAGCAGATGTGGGGGCCTGATAGTGCTTGGGGGGCTGTTGTTGCATTGTGGCAGCTAGAGCACAAACTCAAGGATTGTCTTTCTGTTTAGGCATTGGAGCCTGATGACTTGGGATATTTATTTATTTATTTAATTGACCCTGTGAACAGGCATGCATTTTGAGAAACATCTACAAATCTGGAGGACATTGTTAAACAATTTCTGATTCTGAGTCATTTAGCTATTACCTTTGTAGGACTGAGGCAGGGAGACCTGGCCTGGCTGGTGCCAGCTTAACAGTCATCAGCGTCCTTTACATTTTAAGAAAGTTATTGTTAAAACAACAACAACAACACACATACAATTTACCATCTCAGCCATTAAAAAATTTTTTTAAGTTGTTTTTAATTTTAATTTTTTTATTTGAGAGAGAGTGCAAACAGGGCAGAGGGCGGGGGGGAGAGAGAGAGAGAGAGAGAGAGGGAATATCCCAAGCAGGCTCCATGTTCAGCGTGGAACACAATGCAGGGCCTGATCCCACGACCCTGGGATCATGATCTGAGCCAAAATCAAGAGTTGGACTCTCAACTGACTGAGCCACCCAGGCGCCGCCCCCCCCCCCCCCCATTGCAACCATTTTTAAGTTCAGTAGTGTTGAGTATGTTCAAATTTTTGTGAAACAGATTTCCATGCTTTTTTCCTTTTTGTGAAATTGAAACTCTAGTCATTAAACAACTCTCCTCTCCCCCCTCCTCCAACTCCTAGCCTCCTTTACTTCTGTGTGAGCTTGGCTCTCTGCTCCCTGCTGGTATCTCACAGAGAGGGAGACCACTCCAGGGGTGGCAAGGCACATTCTTTGAACAAACACCCTGGCCAGAGACCCTGCCAGCTAGAGGGAGAGGCTCCAAGGTCTTGAGACAGGAAGGGGGTTTTGGTTAGCAGAGAACGAGATTACTGTGACTGTCAGTTGTGTTAACTTTTCACCTATCACCATCCTGGGGCCTGAACAGTGGCTAAGCCCAGGCAGAGTATTCACACCACTCTCAGGGTCTTGGACTGACCAGGGCATTCTGTTTCCTATCTTGTAGTTGGCCTGTGACCAGCCAGTATTTTGCCTCTGCCCTGCCTTACTCTTCCCCTGGGTTCCCAAATGGGTTTTAAAATTTTCTGGACCATCTCCTTGGAAAAGTAGTCTTGGTTGTATCTCCTGGGAGTGATGGAGCAGAAGAGTGGCCCTGTGCTAGGAGTCAGGCCTGGGTCCTGGTACTGGCTCCGTCTGCGAGGAGCCATATGACTGTGCAAAATAATTTAAACGCTGAGCTGTATTTTTTATCAGTCTGATGGTGGAAATCAATGGAAACGCTTCAGGAAATCTTAATGAAGATGTAGTAGGGATGAGCGAGGTCCTCATCACTACTCTTTCCTACTTCCGATTCTTATATTCTCATTTCAGGGTTTCTCAGTGGAGGGACAGGAGAACCTGCAAGAGATCCTCAGCAAGCAGCTGCTGCTCTGTCAGTTCCTCATGGCGCTGTCTGTTGTCCGAACAGGTAACGCTTCCTCAGGTGTCTCCCCAGCCTGGGGTCCGCTAGAGGCCCTGTTTGGACACGAGCACGTATGGGGTTTCGGAGTAAGAAAAAAAAAAAACCTGCTTAAATCAGGTGTCAGTTGGCTAAATGAGGAATTTAGGGAAGTTAGTGCAACAGAATCCCCCAGAGTCCCCTCTAAAACTGAGACTACCCCTTAAATTGCCTCTTTTAATGGACCCGAGCGCTGGGTCCCTGGCTTTGTCACATTTACTCCTTCAGACTACCTTACCACTGGGTAAGAGCCCACTGACGGCTGTTGGTGTCTTCACTCTAATCTAGGAGGCCACTTCATCTGTAAAACCTTTGACCTGTTCACACCGTTCAGCGTGGGGCTCATCTACCTGCTGTACTGCTGCTTTGAACGAGTGTGTCTCTTTAAGCCGATTACCAGCCGTCCTGCCAACTCCGAGAGGTAAAGCCTTCCTCTCCGTTCTAATCAGACTAGTTGACTAAATGTTAGAACAGAAAAGTGCAGCTCTCTGGCATAACTACTCAAGCTACATTAAAACCCTGATTTTAAGGAAGTGATTAGAGCCAAGAAGAGTCAAGATTTGGATCTTACTGGTTCTGTGGTGTGTCAGTGCAACTTCTGCCTCCTTCTCCACAAGCCTTATTCCTCACACTTAGGTCGGGGATCCTTGGCTTGGTCCGGGAAAGAGAAAGTGAAAAGGGCACCTATGGGCTGGGCCAGGGCAGGAGGGCCACCAACCAGAGGCACTATTGGCATCCTAGTTGGGACACAGTGCTCATGCATGATGTGAGAGAAGATGTGGCCAGTCTGAATTGCTAGGTGGCTTGTTAAAAACACAGATTTCTGGGCCCTGTTCCTGGGGAGTCTGATTGACAAGGTCTGTAATTTAACAGACTCCCTAGTGACAGTGATACAGCCAGCCTGACACCGGGCAGTTGGGAACCACTGCCACAGAGAGTAGAAATATAGCCCAACATAAAAAGGAAGGAATTGAATTGAACTTTTGCAGCACAGAATTGGTACTGTTCTTTGTGCACAGACTTAAGATTCTTTAGCTTTATGACTCAGCAAGGAGTTTGGAGAGGAGGAATGTGGGGGAGAAGCCCTTGCTCAGTGGAGTGACAGGGTATCTTCTGCCAGGTATGTGGTGTGCAAGGGCCTGAAGGTGGGCATAGATGACGTGCGCGATTACCTCTTCTCAGTCAATATTAAACTCAACCAGCTGCGGAACACTGATTCTGATGTCAACCTTGTGGTCCCCTTGGAGGTAATCAAGGGAGACCATGAATTTACTGACTACATGATACGGTCCAATGAGAGGTAAGCAAACCCAGTGTTTTTTGCTGATACCACTGTAGTTATCAAGGAAGACCAGAGATTGAAGGACTGAATGGCTCTTAGTATCACTTTGTCGATTCCCAAACATTGGTAACTAGGATTGGTGTGCTTGTTCCAGGACTCTCTGGGATGCGGGGGACCTTGGGGACCCTTGTCCTACTCCCATGCCCTGTCCCTAGGGTGGCCAGTGGGAACCTGGTTGGTGTTGCCCTGCCCATGGGAGCCTGAATATGATAGTGGAACCTGATAGAGTGCAACCGTGCCCGGTCCCTGGAGGCAGGAGTAACTCTATTTGCTTCTGTTTGTGAAAAGCCATCATGGTTGTTGCCTTGTGAAACTCCCTGTTTGGAAACAGGAGATGGCTAGAAAGCAAATATGCAACATGCTTTGGAAATTTCTGGTAATAAACCTTTTTTGCCAGTTCATGAATTCTTTAGATGCATGATCTGAATGCTGGGGTTTTTTTTGTTGTTGTTGTTTGTTTGTTTTAAGCCTTTTTTTGATTTCTGCCCCCTTCTTGTTATTGGTAATAATTTAAAGTTGACAGTTGACTCAGTTTTCTAAGGGAAAACTTGGAGAAAAATTTTTTGAGGTAAGTTGGAGAGTTGTATAGTAACAGTGAATCAGTAGAAGTGCTTTCTCACAGGGCCAAACAGGTGTTGGTGTCATTTCTAAGGGTATAATCCTGTCTCCCATGGAAGTTTGAAGGTATAGGTGGCCCTGGAGAATCACAGAAGGATAGAAAGTCTTTACCCATTTGCCCACCATCCTGCAGTGTTTTAACTTTGCACAGTACTGCCACATCAGCGCCTTCATCTTGATGGTAATGCTGGGCACCACGGTGGAGAAGATACTAAGCTTCGGCATGTTATACATGAGGAAACAGGTCCGGGAACTGGTCTAGAGTCAGCAACGCCAGGGCTTTGTAACATTTCTGTTTGCTGAACCGTGCTCCCATCTGCTATGAATGTGTGTGGACGCATGGCGGAACTGGACTCTGCAGTGCTCCCAATAGTGCAGTGTTTAAGCAGTCCTACAATGAGTCAGTTTGCTTTTTTTTTTTTTAAAGATTGATGGATAATTCCATAATGAAATGCAGATCTTATGTGTACTTTTGACAAATGCATATCTTCATATAGCCTACGTTCCCATTAAGATTAAAAAAAAAAAAATTAACCTCAGGAAATTTCTTTGTGCCCCTACCTAGTCAACCTGGAAGTAACCACTCTTCTGATTTTTATCTTAGGCTGATTTTGCCCGTTCTAGAACTTAGTGTAAGTGGAATCATATATACATACACACTCATGTGTCTGTTTTTTGTTTTGTCTTTTTTCCTTACCATAACGTTTTTGAGATTCTCTCATGTGGTGTTAGTTTGTTCCTCTTTATTGCTGAATAGTATTCCATTGTATGGGCATACCAAATTTATTCTTCTGTTAATGGACACTTTATTTCCAGTTTGGGGGTATTCTGAATAAAGCTGCTAAAACATTCTTGTACAGCGATTTTGGTGGACAAATGTTTTCACCTTTCTTAGATAAATACCCAAGAGTGGAAATTGTAGGTCATAGGTTAGATGAGTACTTTTTAATAATGCCATACAGTTTTCTCAAGTGCTTATATGAGTTTATACTCTCTGTAGCAGAGTGTGAGAATTCTGATTGTTCTACATCTTTGCCAACATTTGGTATTGTTAGTCTTTTTCATTTTAGCTATTCTGGTGGGGGGTTCTATTTTTGTTTGTGTGTGTGTGTGTGTGTGTGTGTGTGTGTGTGTATAGTTAATTAAATACCTGTGTTAGTTTCAGGTGTACAACATAGTGATTCAGCATTTATATACATATATGAAATGGTAACTACAATAAGTCTAGTTACCATCTGTTACCATATAAAGTTGTTACGCTATTGTTAACTACATTCCCGTCTCTCATTTATTTAACTGGAAGATTGTACCACTTGCACCACTTAATCTCCTTCACCTATTTTGTCCATTCCCCCTCCACTCTTTCCCTCCTGGCAACCATCAGTTGGTTCTCTGTAAGTCTGTTTCTGTTTTGTTTTATTTGTTAATTTGTTTTGTGTTTTAGATTCTACATATAAGTGTTTTTGTCTTTTTCTTTCTCATTTTGACTTATTTCACATAGCATAATATCCTCTAGATCCATCCGTATTGTTGGAAATAATAAGATTTCATTCTTTTTTGTGGCCAAGTAATATTCCATTGTATATATACATTTTATTTGTCCATTCATCTGTTGAACATTCAGATTGCTTCCACATTTTGGCTATTATAAATAATGGTGTGATGAATCTAGGGGGACATATGTCTTTTCAAATTAGTGTTTTTGTTTTCTTTTGATAAATACCTGGAAGAATTGCTGGACTGTGGTAGTTTTATATCTTTAATTTTCTGAGAAAATGCTATACTGTGTTCCATAGTGGCTGTACCAATTAACATTCCTACCATCACTGCACAAGGGTTCTCTACTCCACATCCTCTCTAGCGCTTGTAATTTCTTGTCTTTTTTTGGGGAGGGGGGTTGGTTTTCAGTTTTTTTTTTTTTTTTAACTTGTTTTATTTTTTATTCTTGATAATAGTTCTGTGAAGTGATATCTCATTGTGGTTTGGATTTGTATTTCTGTGGTGACTAATGACGTTGAGCCTCTTTTCATGTGTTTATTGGCTGTTGAACATGTGACTCATGATCTCACGGTTTGTGGGATCAAGCCACACTCTCAGTGCGGAGCCTGCTTGGGATTCTCTCTCTCCCTCTTTCTTATCCCTTTCCTCACTTTCTCAAAGTAAATAAATAAACTTTTTAAAAAAAGTTGGTGTTTGTTTTTTTTTTTTTTTCTTTGTGAGAGCACAAGCTGGGGAAAGAGAGAGAATCCCAAGCAGGCTCCATGCTCAGCATGGAGGCTGACATGGGACTCAATCCCATAGCCCTAGGATCATGACCTGAGCAAAATCAAGAGTCAGACGCTCAACTGACTGAGTCACCCAGGTGCCCCTCTTTTTATTAAATTGTAATATATTTTCTATTTTCTATATTTTGAATACATGTCTGATTTCAAGTATGTGTGTTGTGAATATTTTGTCCTAATGTGTGACATGCCTATTCATTTTCTTAATGGTATATTTTGATAAACAGAAGTTAAAAAAAGTTTTTTTAAGTTTATTTATTTTGAGAGAGAATATAAGTAGGGGAGTGCCAGAGAGAGAGAGAGAGAGAGAGAGAGAGAGAGAGAGGGAGAGAGAATCCCAAGCAGGCTCTGTACAGAGCCTGCTGACAGCACAAAGCCCGTTGCAGGGCTCAAACTCACCCAGGTGCCCCTTACTTTGACCCTTTTTATTTGTTTATTTTTGAGAGAGAGTGCAAACAGGGGAGGGCAGAGAGAGAGACACACACACACACACACACACACACACACACACACACACACACACACACACACACAGAATCCGAAGCAGGCTCTAGGCCCCGAGCTGTCAGCACAGAGCCGACCGTGGGGTGGGGCTTGAACCCACAAACCGTGAGATTATGACGTGAGCTGAAGTTGGAGGTTTAACCAACTGAGCCACCCAGGTGCCTCTATTTTTAAAATGTGTAATTCTGGGGCACCTGGGTGGCTCAGTCGGTTAAGTGTCTGACTTCAGCTCAGGTCATGATCTCACAGTTTGTGGGTTTGAGCCCCACGTCGGGCTCTGTGCTGACAGCTCGGAGCCTGGAG